>NC_084608.1:23719282-24078449 GCF_033807715.1 Cololabis saira
GCAACATATTCTCTGTGTTTAGGATTTAAATGTACGGATGGATTTCTTTTAATTTGAGAGTCTTTCTTCATATGAATTTTTTTTTGTTTACATTTTTTTATCTCTTTTTATTTAAGTTTGATTACTTCATAGAGTTGTAATTGTGACAACTTAATATATAACATTTAAAAACTGACCAGTCACGGACAGGGTGGCAGCTGGTTCTGACCTCTGAACAGTGTTGGGCAGTAACGCGTTACTGGAACGCCGTTACTTTTGTCAGTAACTAATCCTCTAACGCATTACTCTTTAAATAAATTAACTCACTGATGACCCAGGACAGGTGATGACGGGTAAGGGAGGTTGCTTGTTGCTTAAATGGAGGGGAGAGTTTGCCTGTGGAAAGAGGGTTCCCAAAAACAGAGGAACCATGGATCATGGAGTAAAGTTGACAATGAAAATAATAAAAACGTCATAATAAAGTGATAACTTTGCACCCAGACATTTCGGGCTGTATCTGCAAAGTGCATCAGAGTCAATTGGAGGTCTCAACAAATACGGGCGATGTTTGAGGAATTGTTTTAATGCTCAGTTATTTATTGAACTTAAATATATGCCACACATCAACATTATTTATCAAGTTGGAACATTTTCTAAGTTTCTTTGCAAACCCACTCTGATTGCTTTGTTCCACCCCCACGTATACAAGGCGTTATTTCTTTATACTTCAGCATTTCTTTCATGTGTACAGTGCTGGCATGTAAGTTTAACATTACTGCTAGATTTAATTTGTGAGCAGCTGTTGTTATTTTTCATTTTTATTTTTTCATTTATTTTTTTAAATCATTTTCTCACTTAAACTATTGTTGAAAAATTACTTAGTTTTTCAGTTTGTCTTATATTTGGAACAGCACTCAAATTGAGTTATAAGGATATTAAAGGGAGCGTTCATCTAAAAAGTTACTTTTAACAGTGACGCATTACCTTTTGGTGTAAGTAAACAAAGTAACTGAATGTGTTTTAGAATTAAATAACTAAAAATTTTACTTTTTTCAGTAACTAACACAACACTGCCTCTGAAAGCTAAAAGGTGCAAAACAAAGGATTTCTTATCTTTTCAAACTAAATTTCACATCATTTTCATCCCTTTTTTTATCTTCCCTGTAGATATCTTTTTGACACATACAGCTGCGATTCTGTTAAATCCAGTGGCTCCAAAGGAAGTTTGAGGGATTTCTGTGCAGATATCCTGTTCTTGGAAGCAAGCCCATTCATTTTCTGGCGGAGATGAGTTCATAGTCTGACAGTTTTAAATTATGCCGAGGGGCTATAAGGCTATGCAAAGACTATGGGATGATTCAGAGATGGATCGGGCTATGATCTGAGGTTGTTATTGAATTTGGCTCCCGATATCCTTCAGAATGAAGAATGGAGTCAGGAGAGTGATCTCCTCTCTTTTTTTTTTTCCTGGTGTGAGACTAAATATATTCAGTACTGGAGGGATTGTGTACACATCAAAAGTCTTCCTTCCCAAAGGTCTGCTCATGTTGAGGTTTAATAAGGTATTTTATTGTTTGAAGTAGTACTGCCTGTTTGAGTTGTTTATAATCCCTTTGGATCATAGCATTACAGTCAGTAGTGTAAAGAAAGAAATGGCACTAGCGTCATGTTGTCCTTTTATTCACACCAGCACTGGATTTCAGTTGCATTCTGGATTTTTTCCCCTTTATAATCATTCTTTTGTGAAAGAACTAAAAGAAAAGCTTGTGTCAGAGTTCATGCTATACTTCAATGCCAGCGGTGGGTGATAGGTACTTTTGAATATGGCAGGTGGCAACCGCATAGAGAAAAACGTGATGAGGTGAAAACGCTTCCAGCATGGCTGTAATCTGGAGGTATCTGGTGTTTGAAAGCGGTGACGGCAGCTGAAACATTTACTGTGATCTAAGTTTCAAAGAACAGGCGGTCTCATGTTATTGAAAGTGTTTGTGCAGGTTTTCTTTCTCATAACGTCTGAAAAAATGCTCGCCCTGATTAAATAATGATTGTAGCCTGATAGATCAGACCCACATTTAGAAGGATTTGGGTCTGAAACCGATCCATAGGGCTTCCCGATCCAGGGGGCAGCACCAACAGTTGCCTATCAACGGTTGGCGCTGCGACCAATCAGCAACGGAAACAAGTCAACGGGAGAGTGAGTTGTGGAGGAGTTGTTGCTGTTTTTGCAACCAGAATAGAGAACAACCGGTGTTCTCAGAACCTCAACCTATATCTTTCCACTTGTGTAGCTTACTTTTTGTGTCATAATGGGTCAACAGCACAATAATTTAATTTGGGAAAAATAAAGAAAAAGGTATCAATTTCAAATTTGAAATAACCTAAATTAAAAAAGGTCCTGCAAGCATTTCTCCTTTTTAATTTTTTTTTTTTTAGGAAAATTCAGTTCAGTTCATTTCTGTTCACTTTTATAATACAGTATTTATCCATGAACGTCATGTACATGCCATGAAACAGCAGATATTTTCAGAATTTTGAAACATTAAATGTAATTTTCATTAAAACATCATATTATTCTAATAACAGAGCAAATAACTCAGCTCATAACTTATTTGTTGTTCAGACATAAGGTTTGAAATATGGTCTCGGTGGAAGCTGAAATAAAATTCTGAATCTAATTCTATACAGTGTGTTCCTATCCTATGAATGTTTAAAAAAATTGAAAAATGAATCTGCATGTTTTCTTTCCAACGTTCCCTGACACTTTGTGGCTGTAAAATACCCCAAAATTCAATTTTGAACACAAATGCCTGCAGCAAAGAAACTTGGGCTCTTTAAAATGAGAAAACAGAAGTGACATTATCTTTATTGACTGATGACTGATACGCTGGGAGCTGCCTGTGCCTCTGAAATCTACTCACCTGCGAGAGACTGGGGAAAAGGCTTACCTGATTTCCACACATCTAACGATGTTACCTGTGCAGACGAAAGCTCAGTGTGATGCAGTGCAGGTGCCAAATAGTTATTTAAAAGACAGGCGTCAGTCCGCACTGTTATTCCACGGTGCCAACACACGGCACCTGATCGTGACTGCAGATGCTTTCATGACGATTAGCGCTGCAGCGTGATGCAGCCAGGTCAATGCGCAGTGGGATCATTTGCGTCTGTTTTATTTCCCTGTAATTATCACATGTACTTTACGTGCCATCCCATCATATAAGAGGACATCATTTACATGACATTAAGCACATGAAGTGTGTGCTTCTATCAACGCTACATGTGCGGTAATTTCAATCCTTTGCTGCTTCTGTTCTTATACGTTTCACTATCTGGGACACACTCTTAAGATTAAGACTGATTTTATTACATGCAAATTAAATTCTCATTCTTCCTTTCCCAAATTAGCACAGTAGGTTAAAAGTTTTCAAATTAAATCACATCTTTGATAAAAGCTGCAACTCTTTATTATCACAGCGGATATTAATTCTGACAGAATGTTTTTTTTGTAAAAATGCTCTAACAATGGATGTAATTTGTTGAGGAAAAACGTGCCAAAAGTTATATTTCCAAACTCTTTATCACTCATTGCAGGGTTATGGTTTAATTTTAAATCATTTGGGTCCCCCCCACACACACAAATACAATCTAGTCACATTGTTTTCATGATTTTTAAAGTCTCTATGATACTAACAGAAAAATGTAAAACCTGGTTCTCTGAAACCAATTACTGTGCGATTCTCACGTGATCTCACAAATCCGTGCCCTAGCACACTCTTCCAACCGTGCACGCTCATCAAAACAAACCAGACCTTACGGGTCAGTTGTGCTTGCTCGCAGTGCAGAGAAGACCTTAATCTCACTCACAACAACTGCATGTCCTTGATTCTGATATACTCTAAATATTGACTCTTTCTCACGGTCATTCTGTTCTTTGTGTGTTTTTTCTTTTGGTACGTTACGCCACCGGGGTTTTACGGCACTGTCGAAAATGTACTCTTGCTCTGTCACTCACACCTTCTCTCCAGCCATTATTCTCTTGATCCACTTAGTCACCTCTGCCATGATGTGTGTCGTGGTGCCGTAAAGCGAAACACTGTTGCTGCGAGAGCCAACCAGGGCAGCTGCTTTGGTTGGTTTTATCCCAAAGTAAATGAGATGGTGCTTCCTGATGCCAACCTTACAATTTGCAATTTCACAAACAATTTCAGGGCTGCATGCAGCCAAATTTCCACAGTCGGAAGAGCTTTGGTTGAGATGTGATGCGCTCCATTGGTGTCAGGCGTTAGCTGTAAAATGGCAAAAGGAGGCAGTCATTTACGGATCTTAGTCTGACGACAAAATCAAACATGTTTAAGCATTAGTTCAGGTCTTCTTGTCATTCCACGACACATTTTGTGTCACCAACCAATTCAAAATGTTGGTGTCCGTTGATCCACTGGGTAATCTGGTTGTAGTTGTGTAAACGGTGACCGAGCGGGATCCTCAATCTGAAGTCTGCGACCTAAAACTCTGGTTTTAAAGCTTTTACGTGTGAGTGGGTGTCGAGATGTTTCTAAATCTTTTTTTTTTAACAAAGTCATCGAGTGGGCTTAAGAACTTTGCAAAGTACTATATATATATGGTGTATATTGTATGTATGTATATGTCTCTGGATCTTCAGCTACAGCACTTTTCAAGCCTAAGTGCATCCCACAAGGCTTACAGAGCTAAAACCACCTAAAAATGAAGTGAAGACAACTTTACTTCCAAGAAATACACTGGGCAGCTGTAATAAAAGGAAATAATGGCATAAAAATAAAGATATTTGAGCAATTATTTCAGAGAGAAAAATAGGTTCTTAACCTAAGAGTTCCATTGAAGCTCTACGGAGCAGAGCGTCTTAAAGCTCGGTCTCAGAAGTAAAGGATGTGTTCGTGCCTCCACTGGGAGCCCAATCCACAGGAGAGGAGCAGGATAACTAAAAGCTCAGCCCGTGGGAACCGCAAGCCGACCTGCGCTGTGGGAACAAAGAGTTTTTGTCTGGTAATAGGGAATAATAAGATCTTTTAGATAGGAATGGACTGGGCCAATTAGGGTTTTTTTGTAGGACTCTAAACTCTACATTTTACAGGAAGCCAGTCTGGAGAGGCTGACGCAAGAGAAACACGATCTCTAATGGCAGCACCGGTCAGTATTCTGGAAGTACTGTCTTGGATTTTTTTCAGGGAATTGAAAATCTTGGCGATTTCAAAGAAATCACTTTGTGAAGAGACGACAAGGTTAGCTGAAATGAAATGTTTCTATACGAGCACTAAGCATTAATGATATATGAATAAATGAAACGTGGTGTAGGCCTGTGCTTATATTTGACCTCCATCCTAAGAAGAGTGACACAGGTAAACAAACCCAAGTTTACTCTGTGCTTATGGGGGCTTGTGTAACTTGGTGAACAGAGCCCTGCAAACATATCAAACCTTGAGGCAGATTCAGACAGAATAATTTATTTTCACAGACACATTTCAAATCATCTGTTGAAGAAAAGATTGATGAATTCACCTATACAGGCCTTTTCTTGTCAGTGAGCTTGACGCATTGAAGTTTTACATTTAAGCTAAAACCGAATGTACTTTTGTAAAGAGTTGATTGAACTGTCTCTCGCACTCACCTGAAAGAAGTTATCGCTAGAAAGAATACTTTCAGTGGCGTCCAGTTTTATCTTTTTGCGTGACTGTTTTCCAGGATGTCGGTGACATCTGGCTTTAATTCAACAATCTCTCGATTTTAATTAGTTTTGGAGAAGTTTCTACTCATAACTCAAAATTAGTTAACAAATACACACTTTAACGATCAGATGAATGATCTAAAATCGGCTTCTCTGTCTAAACCAGATTTTTAAGCTGATTGTATTTCTATGGTTAAGTAAATCCAATTTGGTTTACAGGTATTACTTACTCAGTCATCAATTATACAATATTTTTGAAACTTAACGGCAAATTAGTTATCGGAACATAAATATTAAGGATGATTTTACGCAGAGACTGAGCTATAAAGACTCGCCGGAGACCCGTTCTTCATTTTCACTTTCACAGTGATCCATGAGGGCACAATGTTCCCTCCCTGTGTTTTCACAAAGCGTTAAGACTTTCCGCAGTCTGAAGATGGTCCTTTAAAGAATGCCTGGATAACTGGAAACCAGATGTCCACCTAATGAAAAAAGTCTGGATATCTGAATGATCAGGCCCGGCTGGAAGTGACCTGCGCACTCTTTGGTGTTTTGATGTTTGAAAAGCTGTAAAATATTAATATTCACCAAGTCACGCACTTTTGGTTTAATCGAGACTCACGTAGCACCATAACTTCATTGCTTTTACTAAATTTCTGCTGACTGTTCATCTCTTGGCCTCAGGGTCTTTTCAGCAGATGGTACCACATGCAGCAGAGATGTCACGCTCACTTTTCTACTGTCTGGGGCACTTAAGGCAACAGCACATAACAGGAACAGCACACTGGTTTCCCACAAGTGGCAGATGAAATCAAAGAAATCTTGTTCTTGACAGCAAGATTCCCAAATGTCATGTGAGCAGTAGATGGAACACAGCATCCCATAATATCACATTCACACACCAACGTCTGCAGTGCCGGGATCGTTCAGTTCTCCCTAAAAATGTAGTTGGCCAGATTTCCATACTATTACTGTGACTGAAGGTGGAAGAGGTGATAAAAATGAGAGAGTGCAATCTCGGGGTGTAATAGTTTCTGCTGGCTACGAGTCTACAGGAATATTATCACTTCTCTCTGTCATTTAAACCACAACTCCATTTCAGAAATGTTAGAGACACTGTGCAATGATTTACAATCATTTAAATCATATTACAAGAAAATAGTGCAAAGATCAGGTGCTTTACATTTAAAATGCCGTCCTGTTGTGTCTCCTTCGATTTTCTTGATATAAGACTTCAGCTGCGCATGGCTGCTTTTTGTCATGTTTTAGTTTCATAATGCTCCAAATATTTTCCTTCGGCGACAGCTTTTGACTGCAGGCAGGAAAGTTTAGCACCTGGTCTCTTTTACTACGGAGCTGTACTGCTGTAAAAGGTGCAGGGTTTTGTCACTGTAAATAAACAATGCCCTCGCTGAGCATTGACTGGATGTCGCCTTATCTTACTCCAAAACCTGTATTTTTCAGCTATATTGGATGCTTTCAATTGCCCAGAACAGGTGTACTAATGCACCCCTATAACCCCTGTGATGCTGGCTTTACCACTGGATGCTGCTGAGCAGGATGAAGGTCGCGCTCTTCTTTATCCGAAGGTCATCCAAAAAGGAAGAGACTTCAACTTTTGACTCATCAAACCCCTTTACTGTATTTTTTTCAAGCATTTCACGAGACTGATTTGGACGCTGGGCTGCTTAAGGGATTTCTGCTGCTAATGTTTCTGGCACTTTTCAGCATTTGTCATGATGAGTGGGCCATGCCAGTGGGAATGTTGTTTGCATGTGGGAGCAGCTGATGGACTTCTCCAAAGCCTAAAGTAATGCCCAGAATAAGAGTGCAAATCCAGACGGGTTGAGGATGTAAAGGCTGTAAGGCAGAACCTAAACAGAGAATAAGGAGAAAGAAACTTAAAGCATGTATTCCTTTGGCAAGTAAAACAGATGAGTTTGGAGCACAGACGAGGACACAGTAGGAATATCGGGAATGTAGTACTATGCATTTTCCCCGAAACATAGCGAATCGTGAGATATTCCAGTACCTCTCAACCTGACTCTCAGCATGGGTAGAAACAGACTGCAGACAGTTGCAGACAGAGCAGCAACAGCAACGGTGGGGGATTGTCTTTCACTACAGATGTTTTTACTCTGGAAGTGGTTCTTTGTGAAGGAGCCTCTCTGCACCTCGGATATTGTTCTTGTTCTATGCATCGGGTTGCGCAAACCGTAAAATATGCCATGCGTCTGATGGTAGTGTAATTAAACAGTTCCTGTTTCTACTTAATCAAGTTCAAACACGATAGAAATATAGATTGCTGTAATGCTAGTAGAGGATACTGCTGCTCAACATTTAACAGCTCATGTAACATTTGCATTCTTTGCACTGCTACCCCGTCTGAGCTGCATAAAAGGAAGCTACCGCCCAAAGCAGCAGCTAATACATATAAACACAATCTACAATTTAGATCTTGTGTATGAGTTCTTACCACAGAGAAGGATAAATTTAACTTTAGTCATTGTCAGGCTATGTATCCAGTTTCCTGCGACGTTCACGCTGATACCTGGACTTTTCTTTTACACCTCCCTCTGTTCTAAACATCCAACCAATTTCCCTCTTCCTTTCTTTTCTAGTATTTTTTACAGCAGTATTGTCATTTTCCATTGTTAATAATTACCTTTTGAGAAGTAACTGTTACTCAGCGCAACTCAGTTCTTTCAATTTCAAATTAATTCATTTTTTTATTTTTGTTCGATCTGTTACAGTGGCCCTGAAATGTGAAACCCAAAAACACAACCAGCATGGAAAATCAGGCATTTCTGCATATTACAAAGCTGCAACGCTTATTTCAAAGAAGCCAAACAAAACAGAAAATATTTCAGTATAAGTACAACAAAGCAGACATAATTGTTTAAGTTTTTCGCATGTTTTTTTTTTTTTGTAAATTTATCTTACAACTCAAGTGTATTGGCTTTTCTGTTAAGTGAAAGGTTTACATTATTTCATACAGATCCTTTTTTTGAGACAGGATTGTCTGAGAGTTGTGAAAATTGAAATATCTTTGAGTGACAACAAAGTATAACAATTCATTATTTCTGATATAAAAAATTTAAGAGAAACTGTTGAATATCTCCGTTTATACAAGGTCCAATTCAATGTTTCCCAGTCAGGCTCATCGATTGAAAGTTGGTGTCAAAACTGTCTATGAATTGACAATTTGAGAATTTTCAAACCAGCGGCACCAACTCCGGCACAACAGGATTGCTGCATTAGGACATTAGCACACTGGTTGTGCATGGTAATCTCCCACAAGCTCTTAAATCTGATATCTTCTTGAAGTTTTGTCAGGTCTTCAGTAGCACCTCAAGTTGAGTTCAAATTTACATTGCGACTGATTTGCACTCATCAAAGTAAATGTGGAAGCGTTTGGGCATAGAAGCTTCTGGAGGTGCTGATGTGACTGATACATCTTCCTGCTCCAGACGATGCAGAAACTTCACAGACTCATCAGAAAACCTCTTCACGCTTCAACTATGACTTTTACTAAAAGGCCACTTTCAATAAATGTCAGGCTCCAAACATTGGTAAACAGTTTTAGCTCTGATCAAATTCCAGAGGGGTGGTATACACCGTGAGGTTGCCATGTCTGTAGGATTACATGGGTTCCACTTCGGAAATGGCACATTAAACAAATGGAGCATTTCCCTCTGGTGACAGCAGTATTTATTCCCACCACTGAGGAGCCTTGCCCTTTCACTTCACGTCCCACTCGTCCAAACGTTAAACCGGTCCCCCGCCCCGGCCCTTTGCTTGCTTCACAGCAGTTACAGAGAACTCCTGGTACAGGAAGAGGAACTGATGAAATCTTTTTTTTTTTTTCATCCAAATTTTGTGGATCAACCTTTTGGCACATTGTGCATCCTCAGTTTCTCTTCATGTTTTGCCTGAAACTGAACCAAAAACTTTGAAGTAAAGACGATTGCATCAAGCAGTTTTTACTTCCTCCTTCCTTTGATGCACACCTTTGGCTGCCTCAATGCCTCAATGTACAACAACACATTTGTATTAAAGTATTAACAGTTCAAGAGTTTAAAGTTGTATTTTAGTTTTCACAATTGATCCTACATTGATTACAATCAACTTTGTCGATGTGAAAGTGTCACATCCTGTAATATTTTCAAAATTACGAAATTCTGCTATGAGAGAGACAGTTTCGAGCTGCTGCCTTGCAGGGCACACAGAGATGGGAGCTGATTGAAGCTCAACCCAACCACCTCAGGACTGCATGTGTGTATTCCCCCCGGCCTCAGATGCTACAACGCCCAAACAAGGACTTCATGCCATCTAAAGTCTTACATGATTAAGTAATACCACTCCCCTGTTCTTCAAACTGTGTGATTTATGGCTAATAATGCGGTGGTTATCATTCTGCTGATCCACATCTCTGATATTTGGGTTGCTCATCGTCCTTGTCGGTCATCTTCATCCATGTATTCAGGATGACCAGCCCCTGAGAATAGATTATTGATGTCACTGTCATCAGCCGGTCACCTCGGGGCACTCAGTCGACTCCTCGCTGGTTCACAGGTTTTTAATCAAAATAATAAGTGCCAAAAAACAGTGGGAAAAGAAGCAGTGTCCGTAGCACAAAGTAATGTGGTTATTGTACACAATTTTGTCTTAAAGTTTGTAAATTTAGCATTAGTCTTTAGTTACAGCTATTTAATGTATTTTAAAGGTGCACTGTTATAACTGGGCCAAAGGAAAACAATTCGACTTCCTCCATCTGAAATCTCAAAAAAGCACCATAATGGTGGCATGATTAGCAAAACCACTTCTAATTACTTTAGACCGAGACCTAATATTTGGGCAACGCCACATCAACATCAACTCATTGGCAGGATGTGTTTAAGCCCTATATAGGTACCCAAATATTCTCATAGTGAAGTCATTCCTGATAAGGCGCCTGCGATCGAAGCCCTGTAAAACCACCCACCATTAATCCCAACGCTACATTGGATAGGGAATGCAGTACTACGTGCAAAGTGAAAACAGTGATCAATGCATTGCGTAACCGAGCAGTTATAACAGTGAAGTTATCCAGCATGGCTTCCTTTTAGGGCTATTTTCTCCATCTTTGCAGTGTGGTAACATATTACTAAATATCATCCTTTATTGCTTTTATTTGGACCATAATTGGTGCAAATACATGTGAATAGAATAATATTGTACATGTTGGGGTATTACAATGTAACTGTAGTTGATGGTGTAATCACCTTCTTGAGGGATTGAATATTTGAAACAACGCATTGCTTTACTGAATATTATGTTTGTGAAATGACCACTTTTATACGTCATTGAGAACAATGATGGATGACATAAAAAAAAACAATATTAGGATAATTTAAAATGTAAACATCAGATGTTTAAGCACACTTATGTCTTGCATGTAAAAACTGCACTAGAAGCATTGCTACCTTGAAACAGCAAATAACTATCGCCAATCTTAAAAATATGGATTCACTTCCATAAAATTAATTCATGTAACACACCTAAGGATTAAAAAAAAAACATAAATTGGTAGAGTGGGATGTTTGTAAAAAAAAGGTCCACTCAAAAATTTGATATTAATTATTGGAAATGGGGATAATGCTAAATTGCATATTTATAGATATTGAAAAAGACTGTGCATATTAAATCAGGAAAAAAAGGTACAGAATTACATCTACGCTGTAAGCATTTTAAAAAGGCACAAAGGAATTATTTCCATTGAAACGGCCCTAAATCTGGAGCTTTGATGAACAGAGATTCAGGGATTTAATCCATGTCTCGAGGGGAAGTTTAGCAAAAAGAGCCAGATATGAATTTACATGATGTTGAGGCTACTACATGTAATAACTCAGAGCTTCTTGTATATTTTTTCCTCGGGTGTAAGCTTTTGTCAGACATTCCATCGGGAAGATTAGGTTTTGAGGCGCAGCAGTGAAAGACACACATTTTTGATTCTTTCGCTACTATTTATGCTAAACCGATAATTTTGAACCAGCAGCTACCATCACAGCACAAAACATACAAGGAAGGAGAGTGGAGAGTCAATAACTAGACGAGGGTGGTCTGATCCAGTAAATGCCCCAATGCCCCCGATATTAGGGCACTGCGGCACATACACACATGCTAATACAAGTATGAAAATTAATATGGTTCATTTTAAGGCTAACCATGTTCCTAGCCCATAACAAGAATAGATCTAGCTCATTTCCTTAAAATTCTTATTTGCTTATTTATTTCCCTTTCCAACTAGACGCCACTTCACAGCTTAATTAACATTACTCTCACGACTCTCTTGAGGGTCATGTGACCTCATGTGTGATCTCAGCTACTCCAAACCACCTGTAATAGATTTAATGTCCATGAGCATCCACCGTTACAGCTGTTAAGACCTTGTCATGCAGATATGGTTCATTTTAAGGCTAACCATGTTCCTAGCCCATAACAAGAATAGATCTAGCTCATTTCCTTAAAATTCTTATTTGCAGTTATCTTCATTTGAGAATATTATTGGATGTAATTTGGAATCCAACTAATTATTAAAAGTTTTACATGCCAGTGATAAATGACTGAAGTTAATATCTGAATCTCTTTATCTATCCACCAAAAGTATTGTACCCTCTCTAAGTTGTGCAACTTCGTATTGAAGCTTATTTGTCGTAATGGAGGGGTGGAGCAGCCACATTCTAGAGAGGGAGGCAGGACTACCACAAAAAAGTCCTCTATTCTTAAGAGGTACTGAACCGCAGGTTATTCAAAACAAACAAAAACAACTACTTCAGGGACAAAGAACGACACAGGGAAGCAGGAACACAGGAGCACAATGGAGCAACAAAAACAGAGACACTGGTTGGGGGAAGGAGGGAAGACAGGACACAATATTCTCAAGGAGGGTGAAGATGCACGGGTGTGAACGGTCAGGGAACGCCATGAGAGCCAGACAGACTTGTAGTTTCTTGACTGAACCCTGGGGACCGACTCCAGAAATGATCTCCATGGAGGCGTAGTCTGGATCATGTAATAGCCAGCTGTTATAGCTCTAGCTGCTTACTTTTTAGCAGTGTGTTGATGCCTGAGCTCTGGATAAAGATCAAACAGTGCTTAGTCATTCTTATTTGAAAGACGATGAATGACTAAGGATGAAGCTTAGCTAAGCAGCAGGCAGCTTGTGCTAACTGTGTCTATATTTGCTAAATGATTGTAGTCTTGCGATTCTCTGGGGCTACATCACAGCTGAGTCCTGGCTGATGAATGTGGCTCCTTCATTGTAGCCAGGGCTTTATACCGAGGTTTTATCAGCACCCTATGATAGGTCTGCGGCAAGATGCTAACAAGCTAAGGTAGGCGCTGTTGAAACATGGTGTGGGAGTCATTTTAAGGCCCTTCACATACAGGAATATTGGGATAAAGAATAAAGTATAGTCAAGATACAGCTCAAATAAACTCGTCCATCGTTTGAACAAACAGGCCACAAAAATGACAAACTCAGGCTTTTCAAGAAGCAAAACCCCGCCAAAAAAACTCTCATCCCAATGTTCATCCATCGTGGTTTTCAAAATTACACCTGTCTGAGGACGTATAAGCCTCGCTAATGTAGGGATAATACGTAATTCTACACGCCCACACATCTTACGTTATGTTCCGCCTCCCAACTCACCTTCAGGCACAGGGTGGCAAATAACACGCCTTGTGTTTATGTTAAACACGCGTGCATCATCCAGCGATAATAGTGGGATCTAATTTAAAAACACCTAATGTGATTTCTCGTGACAGTATTCCATATTGCCTGTTCACACAAAAGCTTAATCAACATCGCATGCACAGCCCCGAGGAAATCTTCGCAAAAGAGCCCCCTCGAATTTTACATTCTTGCGCGAGGTCAAAGATTTCAAATGAACATTTCATGGGTCAAGACAATTATGAATCATCCTCTTCGGGCTATGGATAACTGTAACAACTCTCATTAATCTGCAATGTCAATATGTTGATATTTGAGTCTGCAGAAAAAAGGGACTGACCAGCGTGCTGGCAACTAATGCTGCAAGTCAGCTCTGTCTAAACCCGCATTAGATGTAAGAATGATCACAGAGGAAAAACTGTGATTAATGCTGGAGTGCTGTCCCAAAATCCCTTTCCAACTAGACGCCACTTCACAGCTTAATTAACATTACTCTGACGACTCTCTTGAGGGTCATGTGACCTCATGTGTGATCTCAGCTACTCCAAACCACCTGTAATAGATTTAATGTCCATGAGCATCCACCGTTACAGCTGTTAAGACCTTGTCTTGCAGATATCGTACCTTTTGATAGTATCTCTATACATAAGGATGAACAGTCTTTCTATCTTCTAATTTAAACAATTCTACAGACAGTTTGCACCTCCTTCATACCACCTCAGTGGGGGGGTGTCTACAGATGCCACAAAGGAGACTCCTGTCTGTTAAAGCCAAAAAATCATGAGACGATGTGCTGGATGAGTCACTTTACAGAGCTGACATGTAAAAAATGAGTGGGTGTGGAAGATACTGCAGTGAAGCGTTCTGCTGTGAGGATGCGGTGACAGGTGAAGACCATAGATTGTATAAGAAGAAGGAGAGAATCCCTCTGATGTCACCTGTAGCTTTATGAAGAGTGGCTTTGAGGCCAGTTTTTGGCATGAGCTGACTCCACCCACCCACAGTTTATCTAAAAATGGAACTGGATGGCACAAAGAAGCGCCATGGCTGGTTGAAACTCCCCCACCATACGTCAGTTACCACAAGATAGCTATTTTAGCTAAGATTTTGCCAACCATTAATGCCAGCTAATGTTGCCATATATTCATCCTGATTAAATCGGTCCATCCATCCTTATTTCCATGTCGCTGCCAAAACAGCATCTGAAACGAGTTCTGCCAGAGCACCAGCCAACGTTTCAGCTCGACGTCCATTTAGGGTAATCGAAGAGTCTGCGGTTTAAGGAAGTGGTCACTGCCAGTACTGGGAGCTTGCAAACTGGAAGCGGCCTGGTCGGCCGTCCTCTGGATCGCCCAACTAGCAGCCTTTTGGCTGCGGGGCTTATGTAGCTTCTACCAGCTGATTTGCTAAGCCTCGCTCCCGATGCTTCCATAGCAATATCAGAGCTTTCCTGAGTAGTCTGATCTTAGATGATCTAACACCACATCGAGCCATAAAGTAAGACTTATCGTGCTCTGTTGCATCTATTCACAGCTTGGAAAACAAATTCACTGAAAGTGGTAAAGTGATGACAGCTTGCTGTTTGATACCATAGAAGGGAGTGCAGCTGTCACTCCAAAAGAAAACCCTTTACATTTATAGTTTCATATAACTTTAGCTGGTGATGTCTATAAAAACTCATCACCAGGGGGTTATGGATGTGACCAAAAATGTTGTTTTTTTTCTACCAGACTGTAAGTGTGTCTATTTATAGCTGTAAAGTTGGACATTTTGACATGGGGTTTATTACAAAGTGGGCACATGTTCATCTTTTTGTCCACCGTTTGATAAAACAGTGTTCTGTAGAAGAACATAATGCCAAGTCTTACTCAGTTGCAACTCAAGTGTGACATTTTGGTGTTTGCCACAGGAAAAAAACCCACAACAAAGCACTTACACTGAGAGTCATCTCATTCTGACTAGGAGGAAGTAAACATGTCTTTGATATTGTTTCCATGATTCAGTTGACTTGTTGTGTGTGTGTGTGTGTGCAGAAATGAAACAGTTGCTGCACTCCTTAGAGTCATTCACGGTGAAAGGAAAAACAATGAGCTGAATTGTTCCTGCCTGCTCAGAATGTTATGTAGAAAATTTCTACCAGGCTGCGCATCCAGAAAGTGGAAGAATATTAAATCCAATGCAATGTCGTGTAAGACAATCTCTCAAAACAACTTCATAGTCTTTGTTTAATTTCTCCAATGACAACTTCTGCTTGGAGGACCAATGTCACTGGTTGATTTAGGATACACCCAATTACCTTTATACAAATAGAGGTAATCAACTTTGTTTGAAGCTGCATTTAAATGACTATATTTTGCATTTGGACATGCAGAAACAGACAGTTTGTTTTGGATTCAGAGGCAAGACACTGCTGGAACGACACTATACTTTTCCAAGGCGTGCTGTTCAGCAGCAGGATGAACCGGCTCTTGCTGAGGCGGGTATTTTCTTACATTGTAATTTCTGCTCTTCAGAAAAGTGGCTGAAACCTGAACTCTAATGCACAGATTGCTTTTTCCTTTTCTTTTGCCTTCTTTCCCCCCTCGTTCTGAACCAGACTCCTTAAATACAAAAGCATTATTTGCCTCCACATGACACATACAGTGGGTGGACTGAGCAGTCATATTGCCTTTGTAACAATGCAGGATTAAAGTTAGCGACCTCTTCTTTTCCTTATATAGGTTCTCATTATTTACAAAGGGAATGAATCATCTTTTTATTCAGTACAGACATACAGTAAATCCCTTTTAGGTTTTCTGTAATACATTCACATAACTGTAGAAGATATTTAAATAAATGTATTCAGATTTGAAATTTTATTACATACTGCAGGGTATGCTGGTCTGCTCTTCATTGCACTCTCAGATGAGAGTCGTTTTGCAGTAGATTTTGGTGCTTCAGTGACGTGCATTTCTCTCATATTTGAAAGGCGATACCAACAGAGCGAATGTGCTGCAAGCAGTCGTAATATTGAAAAATTAAGTGCACGTCTGTGATAAACTAATTGGGGAACGCTCGTAATCCACGACCTACCGCCATAGTCCGTAGGAATTTTATAGGAACACAGTTTGTCAGTGACGAGGATGAGCAGAGCTGGAGCCTGTAAACTCTGGAACCGGAGGTCCAGAACAGGATGTCAGGTGATATTTATAGCCCACTTTAGCCCGTCCTACTGTACTGTATATCCTGCACATGACCTTAGCTGTAGAAATTAGGTCTTTTTGTCACTTCTCTTGGCGTGTTTTTGTCATTGTTTGACTCAAATGCCTCAAGCAATGTCACCTAAACGAATTTGTCTCAATGGAGACACTTTTAAAAAAAACTCTGTGATTGAATTGAAGTTAGTAAACAAACTGATTGATACAACTTCTCACAGCCAGAGAAAATGTCAAGAAAACGGTTCTTGTCATTATTCTTTGCATTTTCATTTGCCCTTTTCATTTATTTAGAACCAATTATGTTTTACTCAGTTTTCACCTGTTTTTCCTATGTTATATTTATAATTCTAAAATATGGTAAGGACCAGATTATTTTTCTAAAACCTTCTAAATGAAAACAGAGTGTACTTTGTTTTTCACACGGCTGTGTTTCAGGCCCAGCAGTTGAATAATGATTTCCTTTTCCGACAATGCCTGATATGGAAACAGACCTCCCATCTGCTGCTGTGGCCCATAATCACTTGTGCCTTAAAAAGAGAAAAAACAACATCTAAAAGGGCCTTTTTTTATGACAAAAGAGCTTTGATTTCTCTATAACAGTTTGTAAGAGATTCACACATGCAGTTCATGTACACACACACACAAACATGCTGAACATAAAGAGGAACCTTTTCTTGATTGCCATTTTGATTACCTTTCAATGACAAATGAGGATGGTTCCAAACTAGAAACGGCATCTGCGCTCCTGGCTGAAAGGTTTTGGAGACACTCCTTCATGTCTTTAATTAACATTGACAACTGACATAAATGGCTTTATTGTGTTAAAATAAATTAGCAAAATCTGAATCACATTCAAAAAGGATTCGAAAGCTCACGCTGACTCAGCAGCACAGTATTCATGTCCACTTTATAATGACAGCTGATGATGATTGTTATTGTGATGGACACGGTCAGAAGCTCAATCAAGGATAATTGTAAAGGCAATGTTAGGCTTTCAATTTGTTTGTCTTTTCATTCAAGCGGGAGTCAGTTGATTGTCAACCATTGTAAGAATTATACCTGTTCTGCCCTGAATGTGTTTTAATATGTTTGAAACTCGCTAAAAACGATGTTGAGATGTTTATTAACTGTTTTTCTACATTTACATGTATTTCTTGCGCCTTTATTTTGAAAATCTCCCGAACCGGAAGTAGGTAGTACAGTGAGAAAGCAGACGGAGAAAAGTTGTATGTTTACATTGTCTCACGGCCGCAATGATGCAGTTATCCTTCAGAAAGCAATGGTTGTAAGTGTTACACATAGTTTACAGGTGTGATAAGATGTGTTAATATATTTCGAAAGCATTTTGTGTAGAAAGGAACAGTTGAATATGTTCTGCTTGTGTTACAGTAGTGTTTACTTACCTGCTAGCTTTTTAGCCGTTGAGCTAATACCTGTCGAGTTAATATTAAGCAGTTAAAACACAGACACTGATATTTTATGGCTGTTATGCTGTTTATTAAGACATTTTTTGTATCTTTCTTTTATAGTTTTACACCGAATTCAGTGCAGTCAGAAATGCTGACCTATGTGTAAGAAGAAATTAAAGGAGCAAGACGCTCACATCCTGGCTTCTGAATAAGGAGTTTGGCTGGCTGTTTAATCTACGTTCACGCAAGAGCATAACACATAGAGAGAACAGTACAATACCTATAAGCTTAGAAACAGAAACACCACACGGGGTTAAAATCCCCGTCGCAAAGTTGATCGTGGTTGGTCAATTTTGGTATTTTGTTTGGATATTTCAAAAGATATTTGAGTTAAATCAACCCTAGGTCTTTTACTATATGGTAAAAGTGGAACATTTTCTTTGGGAGCAAAATGATGTGAATCAAATGAATTCCTAGTTAGAATGGAATATATATGTTTGCAGTAAAAATTGTCAGAATTTTAGCCCGGAGGGTAAGTATGATCAGATTGATATTGATATTATTAGTCTCCAATGAGACTCAAAAATGAAAGTGATAGTGTGGTGTGCTCCCTACCCGCAATCTGAGGTAATTATACCTTTCTGAGTGTTCAAGAGAGAAAAAAAAGAAGAATTTATTATGATGTCTCAATTCCAGGCTCAGCATGAACTTCCTCACGTTCACTCCGCACAAGCAGCTATTCCGAGTCTGGTCTGTGTTGGTCATCACAACCACTGCTTTCAAATAATCAGTCTAAATGATGATACCGACAAGGCATCAGCTGCAGTCAACCATGATCCCTAGAAAGTGAGGTTAAGAGGTGCTGATAACGTCCAAAGTATTGTAGCACTGTAGATGCCACTGAAGAGGCCGAACAGAGTCTGTGTGTGTCACATTTCCCCAGTTTTGACATCAAAGACTAAAACTAATTGAAACATCTGTACGTCACGTTAAGATATTGTGCAATTGCTGTTTACCGGAGGAAGAATTTGTCAAAGGAATGAAAAACAATCTTTCTGCAGATGTGTCAAAGGACTCATCAATTGTTTTCTCATGTATCCTCTTGGTGTATTTACAATCAGAACCAAGGTTGAGTAAGAGGTTGGATGTGAAAGAATGTGTACATTATATATATTTATTTATTTGTTTTGCATAAAAGGATCTCGATTAGACCTCTAGGTCTCTGAAAAAATCCTGATTCAGTTTCCCTGAAACAGAGCCGTTATCTCTGCGGCTGGATAACTCCAGCATGTGCAGATATGAGCTGCTGCTGCCTGATGGAGACAAAAATGTTTGAATGACAGTCAGATTTCAGAAAATCAATTTCACCAAAAAAGCTGATTCTCTCGTGTGAACAGTTGCCACCTCAGAGACAAAGCAGCCTTATCCCCGCGGAGAAACTGCTCCTCAGCATTTTCGTGTTTATCCTCTAAAAAGAACCGTCTGCGCTTTTGCTTTGTACCTGCTGTCAACGCATCACATGCATCCATCTCTTTGTACTGATTCAAGTCTGTTACTCTGCCATCTGAATCAGCTTATTCAAGACAGCATACAATTTCTCCTGAATTACAAAAACCTTTGTTGCTCTCTTAAAGAAAAGTAAAATGACACTTCACTTACTTCAGTTTATATATCGAGTGCGTTCCCTGCCAACGTACACTCTTTAACTTCTAGCGCTCTGTCTCCAGATATGACAGCATACCTGCTTTTTTTTTTCTCCTGCAAATCTCACAATTCAGCTGTCTTGAATGCTAAACACAAAAATGCTGGTAATAATTTATTTTGTCTCAGAGTGTGAAAAGACACAAAACACAGCAAATATTTGCCTGGATTTGTGCGTATTTGTTTCCCCACAAATGACCAACTAAACAAGCTGTAAACTGTGTGCACGTTTATGAAAGAGACCAATAATGCCTGCAGAAAGTCCACGTTTTCCTGTTTATGCATCCATTTATGTGAATGCGCAGCTAAGCCAACCCTAAAATTTGCCTGGAGTTCTGCCTGACATTCAGAATCAGCTCAGACTTACCGTCACACGCAAAACATTTCATCCTTCAAGTAAATGTCCAGTGTAAGAGCCAAAAGTGACTTAAAATGTCATGAAGTACCAGACCAAAACATGACCCATTGGTCACAATCCTGAAGCTGTCACGATCCCCGCCAGCTAAATGGCAACAAATGGTGGGCCCCCCATGGATTTGTCCCCAGCTTCCATGGTGGGATCTATCTGAATTTTAGGTGGGGCCCAATTGGTTATTTTTCTTAAATGGGGCATTTGTCTCTAAAACTGTATGGGATCCACACAAAAAGTCTGTTCCCCATGAGGCATTATAGGAAGCCTCATGGGCTTCCTATAATGCTGAAATCATATGGGACTCCCCTCCCCTCGGTACCCAAGTAGCCCGCTTTTATTTCAGAGGGGCCCACGAGGAAATGCTGGCTGGGGATTAACACACTTATCAGAATAATATCAGAAAAGACTGATATTGTTTGCGCATTTAACACCTTAAAGCAGATATTTTATAATTTGCCTTTAGGGATTAACAAAGTATTATTAAAGCAAATAGAATGTGTTCACCTTCTGAAATTTCTGACATGTATTGGTGTAAATACTACAAAATCAGCCTTTTCAAACAAGTGTTTTCATGTCCGTCAGTGGCAGCTGGTTAAAGGGGGCGGAGTTATCACCGTAAATCCACCCCCTCCTGTGCCTCTTTTGAAAATTCAGTATTACAACTTCGATCAGACTACTTAAGAGGTAAGACAAATTCAGCAACATGTGAAATGTGGTGGAGCTAAAGACGAGTAAACTGGGTTATGAACAGTGATCCGGAGCTGAAAATGTGAACCACTCACTGAATGATAGTTCAAAAACCTCAAACAGCGTGACAGTTTTTGATTTGGGTTCAAAATCAAACAAACAATCAAAACAGAGAACAACTTGTTTCCATATGCCCCCATTAGAACAGCACAAAGGATTTTTTTTCCCTGTTAAAATATTAGTTGAATTTCATTTTAAAGAACAATCTTTTTTTCCCTGCTTTACACCTCAGCAGGTTTGAAGTGGCTAGAAAGATAATACGTGAACCCCTTGAAACCCCTGATTCTCTGCTATGGTTTATTGCAAAATGTAATTTGATCTTCATCCAAGTCAATAATGGACATGGTGCTGGAAGAAAAGAGTACATTTTGTGAAACTGGCATAGAATAAGTGATCACCAGTTTTATTGGGTGAGAAATAAGTATTTTTTATAGCCTTATAATGTGGAAATACACTCTTTCAATCTGTTCACCCAAAGTGTTACAGCTGATGCTAAATGCAGCATTCAGTGTTGATCAATGATGCACGGGGTTCCAGATTAAAGGGCAGAATGCATAGGTGCTCCAACTTTGAAACAAAAATATATAATATTTTTTTTTAAAGGTCATAATTACTATGGGTAATTAGGCACATTTCACAGCCTGCCGCTATCTTTAACCTTAACCCCTCGTAACCCGTTGTATGTCCGACACCTGCCTCTGATGATGAGTTTAGGCTCGCACATTAGCCTGGAGAGCCAAACTGTACCCATTCACTTCACCATTTCCTCTGGTACAGAATGTACCAAACTAGGGCTGAAACGATTCCTCGAATAATTCGAGTAATTCGATTACAAAAAATGATCGAGGAATTTTCTCTGCCTCGAGGAATCGTTTAATTAATTAATTAATTAATTTATTTATTTTTTTCGTTTAATTTCACCAGCTCAAATCCTCGTATTACGCCCGGACCACATTTAATGCGACACAACACGCTGACGCTGCGCACGTTAAAGGGGGGAGAAAGAGGCGGCGGATATGTTTGTTTTGTAACATGCCATGCTCAGGCAGTCTCCAATGGCCCAGACGGGAGACACATGTAGTTCAGTGCTTAACTTTTATTTTTAATCCACGCTATATTCTTCTGGTCCGTTCTCCTAATGTTCCCCCTCTAAATGTTCCGCGTTAAATCGCCGCAGAGTCTACGCCGCTCTCCGGCGAGGGCGGAGAGCGCCGGTCCGGCTGGCGGGGCTGTGCTACGGCGTAGGGTACGCAGCGACGCGCACCATTCTGCGTTGTTGTAACGCGAAACCATAAATCAGCCTTTACCCGGTATATAAACCTCTGTTCCCGCTACAGTTTTAACTAAAAGAAAAGGCAGAAAATGTCAGAAAAATAAAAACGTAATAAAGCTAGGTAGTTTTCATTTCATTTTATCTCTATAGTCATTCATGGATAAAACAAGCAGCACTGGTGTCTAATGTGCTCCAATACAGCAGGTCTCATCATTTTATTTTGAACACTCTAACTCTAACTTAAAACTTAACTAGAACTTAAAATTTGCTTGACACAAATGAAAGTTCAATTGAAACACGTGGGAAAACACCTAACATTTTAAGTTGTGTCTGATATCAGGTGTAATGGCATTTTTAGGTTAGAAATAAGAACATTTCTTGGTAAGATCCTTAGTTTTTTGAGTGAAGGCAGTGAATTTGGTCAACTGGTGTAAGTTCAGGGTTTTTAAATGAACAGCCATGAACCTACTGTATTATATAATTTAGTCTTAGTAATGTCAATTAACATCTAACATCTTATGTATATTTATAATTGCTCTTTAACTAAACAAATACATGTTTTATCCGATTACTCGATTAATCGATGGAATTTTCAGTAGAATACTCGATTACTAAAATATTCGATAGCTGCAGCCCTATACCAAACCTATAGTAAAGGGGCAGGGTTCACGTGATTACTCATGGGCGAAAATCTAATAGCCACTATTAAAAACAACCCAGTTAACTGCCATCATGATTCGTTTCAATTCTCCGATTGTCTCTACGTCTATCCAATTACGTCCAGAGGACAGTTCTTTATTAGTATGTTGGTAATACCCCCTAAAAATCAAAGTCTAATTGAGAGGAATCTAATTAATCTAATTGGCTGGCCAGGCTCTGTACACAAATATATGTAACTGATCTTGCTTGATATTGAGGATGTTTCTTGACAAAAATGGTGGAATCCAACGAGACAAACTAAAAATGCAGACAGTAAAAGCATAAAAAACAAAGTCCAGGTAAAATAAGTGTACAAGTGAAGCACATCAGGCCAGTTACCAGAAGATTATATGCACAAATCCTGTGCATCTGTGTACCATCATGTGATGGCTGGCAGTATCTTTCTTCATAATGGCCTCTGACAGAGACAGAGGAGCCGCTGAGACGCTGAGCTCCTCTCTGAGCACAGCGCCGTGGCTGCTCACCAAAACGTGGCCGGCTGAAAAGATGAAAAGCTAAACATGTCGGGAGCATGTCAGCGGCAGCTGCTGTGCTGCCCCCGTCTACATTATTGGCCCTTTTTAATTCCCATTTCAGCGGTCCTTCTTTGCCTCGTCTGCTGCTCTGTTTTATGTGACATTGGTGTTTGCTTTATTTAATGACTCTGAACTCCTCGCTAGATTTACATTATATCCCTCATAATCGCCATCATTAACTAATGATTTCTGTAGGGTTTAATGAATTGATAGAGTGTGGGATCCACTCTGTGGGAAAGGTTGCAAAATCTGCAGCACCATTGGCAGTTTTTTTTATTTCATTTGCCCCTTTTTAAGTAGGCTACACACTGTTGTACCTTTTCTGCAGATATCATGATAGTCCTAGTTCTGTGAAACATATTGTTGGCAGTTATTGATTGAGGGCCCTTAAGCAACACCAGAGTCTTTTAATGTGTTTTAATGTGTTGAGTACTGCTCACACTTTTACATCCACTTTGGTTGTGCACAGTCCTTTGAGTTGAAGGTATTGTATTCTCTTCGAAAGAAACACAAAACTTGAAATATGGAGCTTAGCTTTTGAGTAAGTAAACCCTTTCAATCAAGTGCTTTCATGTTGTGCATAAAGGAGAAAACTCAACTGGCTGACTGAATGGTGAGGTAGTTCTCGTGAAAGAAAAAGTATGATTTAGTGGAGTTTTCTTCCGTGCTTTTTACCTGTATTCTTTTCTACATGGTAAACATGCAAACACAAAGCTAACAGGTGCGTCCCCAGAGAGCCGCCGGCATACAAAGCGATGATACGTGTCAGCCCTGATTTCAGAAGAGTTTGTGTTCAGATCTCAGCCCTCCTCACAATCCCCAGGAGAGCCTTTGAGTACTCTGTCTGCCATGCGGCACCTCGCTGCATGCCCCCATCGTGGGAAGCAAGAGGGAACTTCTGAGCAACCATGTACCGTATTTTCGCGACCATTCGGCGCACCGTGTGGAAAGGCGCACCCTCATTTTTGTGTGTCATTTTTAGATTTAAAACATACATATGGCGCACCGACCCAAAAGGCGCAGTCTACAGAGCAGAGCTGCACACACGCGTGCCGCAAAACACGCCGGCCGGAAAACACACACACCCGCTGCAGAACGCACACACATGCAGAACGCACACACAAGCACACAAGCGCTTATTTAAAAAATAGAGCGGGAGCAAAACCTCTGTTTCTGCATTAAAGAGCTCCGCTAATTCAGCTGCGCCAGTCCGAATTTCCTCGGTGTCAGTCACTTTCTGCACAACAGTAAATAAACTTTTCATACCCCGTTGTGCGGATCCTCCACCGCGCAGAGCCCGTCTCTCCCCAGCGGGGTGGAGCAGCGCGTCCCGGGTCCCGCGTCCCGGGTCCCGGGTCCCGCGTCCCGGGTCCCGCGTCCCGGGTCCCGCGTCCCGCGTCCCGGGTCCCGGGTCCCGGGTCCCGGGTCCCGCGTCCCGCGTCCCGCGTCCCGGGTCCCGCGTCCCGGGTCCCGCGTCCCGGGTCCCGCGTCCCGGGTCCCGCGTCCCGGGTCCCGCGTCCCGGGTCCCGCGTCCCGCTCCGCGCTGGACCCGCTCCGCGCTGGACCGGGTCCGCTCCCCGCTCCGCTCCCTCGCGCTGGACCCGCTCACACACGCGCTGTCGGGGAGCCGGTACCGGGGTTTGTATCCGACAGGAGCTCCAGTCCGAATTTCCAGACCTGTCTCAGCCACCTGATCATCATCATCCCTTCATCCAGCCCCCCCTTTCCATTCGTCCTTATAATGACTCCGACTGGAAACGTCTTATGCAAAGTTTTTCTTTTAAAAATCCCCATAGGTTTCTGTCCATCAGCTGCGCCCGGCCAGCACCACATAAACCAGTAAGTGTGTGTCGCGCCGCGAATACACACCCGCGCATGTCGGGATCCGGTACCGGGTTTGTAACCGACAGATTTGGCTGCAAATTTCGGAGGGTGAAGCTGATCTGACCTGAGACAGACCCCAGAAATCTCTGCTCTTAAAGCGGCCGGGAACCAGGTCGATCGGACCGCTTTGGGAACCAGGAAGTCGGCTGCAGCAGCGACCATCACCGCGCTGCTGCAGCCGCTGCTTTAACCGGGGAATGTGGACGGTTCCGACATGCAAAACACACGCGCGCTGCAGAACAAGTGTGCTTATTTAAATAGAGCGGGAGCAAAACTTAGTTTGATTGTATTTTATTTCACTTTACACATCAAGCAAATCCTTAAAAGTTTTCATCTTCTGTTTCGCATTAAACAGCTCAGTGGATGGTCTCATTCAGCTTCACCCGCCCCCTTCTCCCTTTACCGTTCTCATGGCCGGCCTTACATTACCGTAATTCAGGTAATAGACACGGCGCACCGTTTCTTAAGGCGCCCGGCACATTTAAAAAAAAAAAAAAAAAAAAAAGTTGCGCCTTATGGTCGCGAAAATACGGTACATTTTTGCAAGTGAAGCAGCTTCGGTACTCTGTAAAAGTAAGAGGACTGGAAATCTCAAATCGCACCTTAAAATGGGCAGCAATGCTTTCTTTGCGGAGCCAATTTTTGTTTGTCTTGGAACAAAAAGCACATTAGCATTGATAGCTGTCGCAGTAAGGACAGAGTGACGCACAGGGAAAATGGATGTATACTACTTTAATCGACAGCTGAAAAAAGAAAAATCGGTCCTTTGAAGACTTAACAAAAATCCTGGATGCTAGACATGTATTATTAATCTTTAAAACACAGCACAAAAGAAAGATTTGTGATTTCTAGGTAAGCAGGTCTCCTTATGTCTCCTCTGCCATGATTCCTCCACAGTTTCTCCGTGTGAGCTAGTTTCATTGTTGTTTATATGTGACATAAGGTGCATTTCCATTAGCGGGGCGGAGGGGGGTTAGGTAGTTTTTCAGGCCGGGTCTTTGACGCGTGTATCCATTACCAGGAACAGCCCTGCCAAAGAGGCCTTCAGAAAACATTCCTGTAGTAGGGGAGCTGCTCAGATCGGCCAAGAGGATACCTGGCAGTGCTCCGCTGCTGACCGAGATTTCTAAATTACGTTCAGCCCTCCCACATGAACATAAATCACAAGACCACAACTCATTTGAAGCATTTGGACCAGAAACATTTTGCTACGAGTGCATTTGATGAAGATGGACATTACAAGAAAAAAAAACGACAGACAGGGTCAGGTTTTGTTAGCTTATTACGCCAGTGAAGGGGTCCACTGGGGAGTTTTCTTCTCTTTTTTCTCAATCTGATTCTGAACTGATTTTAAGACTTTTAAAGTTTTAAATGGATACCACCTCATATCGGTCAGGCTTCCTGCACATCCACACAGCAGTAAGAGCACTGTGGTCAACCTGCCAGTTACTTCCAGACACTTTGCACGAATTCCATCAATGCTGATTATAGCCTTAAATAAAGGAAGCAGTGAAGGTTTTTGAAGTTGGCTTGTATAAAAAACAGATAAAACTATGTGATCAAGGTTTTTCTTTTGATAAGAGCTCCTACCACAGTAATGATGGCCAGGAAGAAAGTAGGAAAAGCCAAACAGTTCACTGAAAAGACCACAGGGTGTGCTTGACCCCCTGACCCAGCTTGCATGCTTTGTAGCCCACCAGCTTTGTCCTTCTTGTTCATGGCATTCACTGGAAACAAGCTGCCACGGATGGCTTCCTCTAGATTAAATGTTGACTCTCTCCAAACCTGAAGGTTTGCCTCAGCCATGCTCCTGTCAGCAGGAGATGGTGAGACGGTGAATAAACATGGCGAGCTCTATGAGAGGGGCCACATATGCATTCTCAAGCTTGAGGACACAGCCAATGCAATAATCGTACCCTTTTAGCACGGCATCCATCAGCCTTCTGATGGATTCCATTAATAAAAGACCTTTGGTGTTGTATCCTCTGTTCAGCATGTAGTCCGTCAGCGCCAGCAAAAATAATATTGACCTAATCATTTTCCACCCCTGCAGCGCTAACTCGGAACCTGAAATAACACTGTTATTTATCCCATAATGAGATGCTGACATTTACAGATCAAATGAAAGCAGAATTTCAACAATAATCTCATACGAGTGTGTTGTAATATAAATCAAAATGTTGTTGGGCGGGGTTTCATTGTTGTTCGACACCATAAATAACAACGAGAAAGCCCAGTGCTTCATTCAAATCTGCTGCGGAAAGTATACGAAAGTCCTTATCTTAACAGTGGAAAATGAGGAAACTGCAATGTAAACCTTTCTATAAAAGCTTTTCAGCACAAAGTAAAATAGATATATACTTTATGTGCTCCAGTGCTTGAGGTTAGGTGTGGCAAGAATATTAAAAGTCTTATGGCATCAAAGACATTCTGTTAAGCTGTCAGATAGCGCAAGAAGAAAGAGAGCAGGCCCTTGACTTGTCATCTTTCATTAGTGATAGTTAGCAGCTGACATCAGGCAGAGATTGTACAACTGAAGAATTCCTGAATTCAAATGTCACATTGTCCAAGAGAAAGATGTGCTTGCAAAGTAGTTCTTAGCAGTGTTTACCAAGACTTAGAAAAAGCACCAAAGCTGGGGTTACATTCACAAAGACACAAAGGCTTCCAGATGCTTAACGGTTGCTGTTGGTTACAGGTCTCATCAGTAACTTCACAGTTGTGAAGGAAACAGACAACCCTGAAAAAGACATTCCAATGTGTTAACAAATGGAAACCAATTTTGGTTAAAAGATTTGGTGATGGCGGGAATAGAAAAATGGATGGATTGTGTGATGATCTTTTGGTTAGAAAACCATCTGAATCACAATTGTTCTCTCATGATCAGCTGAACTCATGATTAATTGAGTACATGGATGTCACCAAATGATGCTCAGATTCTTGTTTGTTTGGAGATGACATGATCATGATTCTTTGAGTGAGTCTGTGGTTTATGATTTAATCTTTTGTTAAAGGCAGGGTAAGTGATTATATGCAAATTCTTATTCAAGTTAATGATATGGCTCTATGTGTGCGTTGGTGAGTGGTGTGTCTAACACGTTTTGGTGTATGTGATTATGCTTGTTTGGATGTCTTTTCATCCTGTAAAGCACTTTGTGTTGCACAAGCTGTATGAAAAGTCCTGTACGGATAAAGTTTAATGACTTGATTGATTTCTTCATACATAGCCAGGCCTCTGCAAACTGAACAGAGGGGACAGCCTGCCGCCCAAACAATTTATCAGTTAATTGCTTATAGGAAGAGGTTATGTGCTTGTGTTAATTCACATTAAGGGCGCTAATTCACATTTTCTCAGCGAGCACTAGATGGAGTAATTGGGGGGGGGGGGGGGGTCATTTCAACAGATGTGACATGATTCAGAAATTACCTACCTAACCTTTAAAGTCTCTAGGTTCTGCTATGTTAAGTTTTGATCTTAAACCACCAAACACAGGAGTGGGCTCTGAGCCGAGCCTGTTTACAGCCTAACTCAACTACCGATAACTGTAAACTGACATAATAGACTCTTTGAGCCATGCCATCTGCTTCGACCACCTAGAGTGAAAACGCATGAATGGGGAAAAGAGAAAAAACACAGCAGCATGAAAAACACCTCCGGCCACCATTCACTGTGGACTGCTTCCAGGTGGAGCCTAACCAGTACCCAGTGTAACTAGTCCTGGGAATAAACCTCCATAAATAGGCTGTAGCTTCTTCTGTTGTGGCACATCAATTTTGGGATACACTCCACTGATCAATTGCATCCTGGGCACCACCTGGGTGTTTTTCACTGACTGCAGATTGTTCATAATGTACATGCTGTGTGCAGCATATTGGGGGAATCAATCCACATTAGCCCATGTTGTCCCTACTTACTAGTCCAATTTTTACCTCTGTCTTATCTTTCTGTTCTTCTTTATCAATACTGTTATTTCAGTCAGTTGGGTTACATTTAGACTTTGTAACAGCCCCCCCCCCCCCCTCTTTTGTCATTTGACGTTGCATTATATAACGTATTTCTTCTCTTAAGACTTAACTCTATATCTGTAGAAAAACCCGGTGAACCATACTCACTTCATCTCATTGTTGCCATCATTTTTTCCCCATGGCAGCATTATGACAGTTCTATGAACCTTCTAGACAACATGCTGATAAAATGGTGAAGTTGCGATAGTTCGAAGGCTTCTTCAGCTTTGCTGCACTGAGCACCAATACAGGAATTCATTCCTGCCCAAGGCAGCAGCCTTACATAATGATTTCCATTAATTACTATTTATCCATCTTTCTTTTTGCTTTTTTTAATATGTTTTCTTTTTTTTCTGTTTTTTTGGTCAGTAATATAATACAATTATCTAAGCTCATTTTGTGATCAAAATGGGCATATATATTAGGAAGAAAAAAAAAACATTTCCTGTTTCGATAATGGAACTGTACTATCTCTCGGGAGCATTTTGACCAATGTGTGACAGACATTTCATTTAGATGTCAGGAAATGATTTGAACTTACTAATAAAGGGCATATTATGTCTTCTTTAATGAAGTATTACTGAATTCCCTTTAATTTGCTTCAGTTTAATTCAGTTGTAGCAAATCTAGTGACTCTGAACAAACTATATACTATATAATACACTTCCTGTTGAAGAGAGCTTTAAGACCAGTCAAACATTTTTCATCTCCTTTTCCAAATGTAGCAGGGCGTTTAGCTGGCCACACTGTAGTGAGTTATGCATATTAACGTATCACCTCTCATTCAGTTCATCTTCAATTCAGTTTTTATTTATACAGCAATCTCAATGTGCTTTACACAGAAAGAAAAATCTTCCAAAGTTCAGTGGAGTCCAATATATACAGACTAAATTGTTGCAACCTGGTTGTAATCTATTTAAATGTTATATAAGTACAAATTCAGAATTCATGCAAAAACAGCCTACTTAAGAACCCAATAGGTTGCACTTGCCATGCCATTAAGGCATGTTTGCCATCCAGGTGGTTCACTGGCTTTTTCTGACATCATTTGTAGGAATAGCTGAGTGCCATCTGCATAGTAAAGAAAGTTAATGCCATGCTGCCTAATGCCTAATAATAGTACCATATAAAAGCATGTACGGAGGGAAGACAACCCAAGTACAGAAGCCTGTTGAACACCATCGCTCTAAGTACCTGGACAGAAAATTGAGTATGGCCCACTGTAGACTTCGTGAATTCAGTAGTTGCAATGTTGTTGATGTGCTAAAAGTGGTGAGACACTTGTTCCCATGACTTTGGTTCAAAATAACAATGGTCAAGTTTTAAAAACCAACCAGTTTTAAATATTAAAAGACATGAAATATTCTACACAAGGAAGATTCATTTTGTTTGGAATTTAGAATTATCAAAATGTCAAATCTTGGCAGTATCATGGTGGTATGTAGTTTAGATAAAGCGGCCAGAAAAGAAAATTCATCCTTGTCACTACAACAGTACTTAAATGTTGAAAGAGTGCACATTTGCACACGGGGCATATAAACGAAGTATATACTCTGCATTTAAGTGTACTCTCCAAACTATGCCATTTTGACCATTACCCATCCCAATTTTAGTGTAGGAGAAACACTCCTGGGTCACATAAACAAATAGAAATTTCTCAAACAAATATAACTTCATGTCATGATATATGTGCTGAAATCTAAGGATTGACATCCGATGATCTTGTTAGACAAATATGCCATGAATGGTGGCTAACATTTCAGACCTATTCTGCTCTGTTGTTCGATAACATAAATACAAAGATATGCAAATCAGATATTGATTCACTGACAATAAATACTTGTTAGTAAAAGTGTCACAAGTGTGCTGGATTTGGCCCCAGATGCAGGATTTCCAAAAACGTTACTTATTAACTTAAACAAAACCAAAAGCGCTGCTGTGCAGAATTAAAAAACCAGAACATGAAAAAAATCCCAAATAATCTGACGTGACACATAGAGGAAGGAAACAGTACAGACCAGCAGGGCGCGAAAGAAACACAAGACAAGATATACACAAACGGCTTAACGAGACACAGGTGCAGACGATCAGGGCAGATGGGAACAAGGGAAATCAGACGGAACTGAAACAAAGACACAGGTTTCAAAATAAAACAGGAACTAAACAAAACTGTGACAAAAAAGAGAGAGTTCAAGGCTGATACTGAGAGGAAGCATAAATCAAATTAATATCATTCTAAAGCAGTATTCTCACGGTTATTGTGAAGATTAAAAAAAATAATATAAAATACCAATATACTGTTTGTGCAGTCTGTCTGAAATATACCAAGTCATACATTTTGATTTGTAACACACAACTCTAGCAAGAATGACAGTTTAAAAAAATGTGAAATACATTACTCTAGATTGGTAATCAAAGTTGTCTTCGTACAGAATGATAACACCCATGGCTTTTGCACAGACAATTTCCACATTATGAATCGCTAATGAACCGAATGATGCTTGGATGGCACAAGACAGAACTCTGATTATGAACTTACTCTGCTTGCATAAACAATATCTGCATTCACTGTTCACATAGTCCCTGATGATGTTGGGCCAGTCGCTCCCATTCATCGTCTTTCATATTCTATTCTCTTTGCAAAATGGAGGTTCAACATCGAGATGAATAGTGCTTTAATATGCAATTCTAATTGTGTCTCAGCGGACTACACTTTTATTTAATTCATCTGGAGCGGGAAACTTTGGGAGGTTACTGTTATTTATTTAATGAAATGTTCCTCTATGGACCAGATCATATTTAGGAGCGTTTATGCTTGAATCCCTAAATTACAAAGCGAGATAAAGCCATTCTTTACAACAGACTAATGTTACCACTTATGTTCTTTTCAATAATTAAATCTCAAGGTTCGGGTGAAAGGAGGGAATGTGGGAGTGTGACGTCACATGTCAAACAAGTAACTATTTAAGAATGGTTTACTAACAATATACCTATAAATTAAGGTCATCTTGTAGAATTGTCATATATCTTGTTGGTGCACCTTCACCGCTAGTTTACTGGGTTCAATATAATATGAGCAAGTTATTACCATTTTTCAATGCAGGATTGGGTTGTTGAACTGTTTAAAGTGTCTGTAGCATCATGCTGCTTATGGTCACCTTGCTATCACTGGGAATAATGTCTGTATGAAAATAACTGTTCAAAGCTCTTTTGGTGTCACCCATGGGTTTTTTGAAGAAGTCTCTGTTTTGTCTTACCATAAAGCGCCATATCACTGATGTCACCCAACGCTGGTTAATCAAAACATGGGCAAATTGGTAGACTGAACAAGTCTGGAAGCTAGCTGAAACAAAAACACTCTAGTTCCAATAGGTTAGCGATTTTAGCTAGGTTGGTTTAGTTAACCTACGATTCCAGCTTGTGGAATCTTACATTCAATCTGATCAAAACTGTTCAAACATCCTTATTTCATATGTTGTTGCCGAACAGAATGCAAAATGAGGACAGTCAGAACTGAAAAAGGGACTAGCAGCTCTGCTGGGACCGCAGTCCGCACCTAGTGGCCTAGGTGAACGAGCAATGGGTAGCTGAGCACATTGGAGTGCAATTGGCTACCTGTTGGGTAATTTAGAAAAACTCTGATATAATTCAAGGCGCAAGTCGTTCAAAGTAGTAAAGGTGATAACAACGAGCCATTAACTACGATGCTATTTAAGACAACACACTCTTTATTATGCAAACATTTTATGTACTTCAACAATGTTACCTGATGAGGTGCTGAGAGTCAGACTAGAAAGCTGGATGAAGCTCCCCTTGTAAACCTGATACTGTCTGTCTGCAGCCCCCTGCATGGGCATCAGACACCACAGCAACTCAGTAGAGCAGTTTTATCTTAGGCAGATGCATAAATACAAGTTAATCCTCCTTCATATTGTTGTTTTGGAGGCAACAAGATTCAAACAGACTGAGAACATGACTTAAGTGCAGATGTTGCTGCCTGAATTAAGGCTAAAATGTAAAAATCAGGAAACACATGCCCTGAAACACTGACTCTCCATGCTTGACTGGTATTTTGTCTTTTTGAGGCTATAAAGACAGAAATTTGCACTCTTACAAGTACTTACAACTAAAAATGATCAATTTGCCCACCTTTCAGTAACATCAGCAGTATCCCCCTAAGATACTCTGTGATTAGCACCTTATGTTGGAGACACGAAGTCTACAGCATGTGGCTGTCAGGCAACTCTGACTTTGAACAGGATTATTCAAGGTTGGTTGCTTTTCATTATCATTTTAATTTCATTCGTCAGACATATTCAGGAGTGTTTTGTTGGAGGTGTGCTTTGAGAAGGGGTCTTAAAGTCATCTTTAAAGTTCTGACTTGTTCCTCAGTAATTTAATCTCCATCATCAGAGGAATGTCATTGTAGCGACAACAAAGATTCAGTATAAAAATGTTTTTTTTATATACTTTGTCTGTCTTTGTAATATCGCAAAGTGGATAAATATAATAGCCAAGGCAAGAAACGTTATCTAAATGATGGTCGCTCACATGTTTAAGAAGAACCAAGTTCTGTTGTAAAGATTTCCTGTCCTACTGGGTCTAAAGATGTGAGATGTGTTTCAGGCTCGTACCACAGAATTTAGAAATGTTCCCAGAAAATAAATGGAAATGACTCTGTTTTGTATCAAAGTATTAAAACCATGTCAGAAGAAATTGGACAACACAATCAAAACAGGCTTTCATTGAAATAAAAAAAAAAACAACATAATTTTTGCACTTTTCTTTGATGAAATAGAATTATTCTCTTAAATCAGAACAAGACTCAGCGGTATTTCTTTTCTTAATGCTTTGTGTTTTTACTGCATAAAAGGGTTGATTGTTGCTTGTTACTTTTTCACAATGGTGAAGATGAGATGCTTTTATCAAAACATAAATTTAAAATACATACAGTTAAACCTTGTAATTCCTTTTTCAAAAGGGTTTCCGGTATGAAAGGGTAAAGACATTTCCAGGAATGTTGTGCTAAGAAGGAAGAACATAAGTGAAGGTTATGGTACAAATGGGTGGGGGTGGAAAAGATGCACCAAAGCTTCTCTTTTCATTGTACGTGATTTCATCGAGGTGCAACATTCCCATCTCAGTGTCTGCTTTTACAAAGCATTATGAGGCTCTGTATTTTAGGACATCCAAATTTACTGTAAAACATGTGAAAGGTCGTGTCATGATATTAGCGCCTGCATTGCAAGAGGTACTAAATGTAACAAACAAGGATGGAAAAACAAGTTTACAGCACCAACCACCAAGGCCTTGAAGTGAAATTGTTTTATCCAGTGTTTGAGAACAAGGGTTGAGAGGAAGTTTGTGGGCATTACAGAATGACAATCTGAACCATGTACAGTATGCTTAAGTTGAATTAATATTTCATATTTTCAAACCAACCATAAAGACATCCTGATATAATTACCATTTGAGACCTTTATAAATAGACCTAGACACCTAGGAAATTACAAACGCATGCAGACCTTTCCGTTGTGGTTAAACACGACCCAAAGAAGCTGCGAATTGTGAAGACTTGACTAAAATAAAATCTGCATGAAAGAAACTACACACCGAAGGGATTATTGAGGGGAGACTGTTGATCTGGAGGAACCCCATTCTGTAAACCTTGTAAGCCAAAGTCCAATGGCTCGCCAACGCAGGACAACTGGGAACTTCCTGTCTGGCTCCAGCAGACCTCTCTAGTCCTCGTCTCAGCTTCACCAGCTCTCATCCCTGACGTCGTTGGTTAGTGGCCAGGTTAGTCAACTTGGAAGGGTCCTTAAATGATACAAAGTGAAAGTTGCTTTACTGGAGAACCCAGCTGCTGTAAGAGGTTGAAGCAAATGAGCTAAACATAGTCCAGCTGGTGTCCTCCAGTTCTCTTTGGCCAGCAGCGTTCCAGTGGGAGTTAAGATAGCTGCTTCAGACTGCTTTACTAAGCTTCATCCCTGAAGCAGTCTCGATTACATTTCACAGCACAACGAGCCATATTATCTTTAGATTAAGAATGATTTGGTTTATTTATAGTGTGCTTTGGCTTTGCGAGCCATCAATCAAAAGTCTATACCTGTCTTTATACAATTTGTGTATCTAATGTGGTGCACAAAATTATGAATAAATCGATAAAATAATAATGATAAATGCAAGTGCATGCTCCAAAAGCAAGTTTTCGGAGCATGCACTTGCTTATAAAGCCAACCTCCAGTGCTCAGTGGTCAGTTACTTCTGCATTGAACTCATTTCCAAAAAGCAGATGTAGTCCCTTGGTCTACAGGGACCTATCCAAACACACTTCAGTGGAGCAACACATTTGCATTTTCTTAAAATAGCAAATCATTTTGACATAGGTGGACGATCATCCCAAATACATATATTCCCCATTTTGTTGCTTCCAAAGAAAGTTAAAAGTCCTTACCACCAATTGCAGTTTTTTAACTCTGGAATGTTTCTTTAACAGAACCCTCATTTTCACTCACGAGAGGTTTCAGCTATTTATTTTTGACAGATTTAGAGAGATTTGCAAAATCCTGTTTTATGAAATGTATAAATGTTACTTAATGAACCCTTATGTCCATAGTAACAATGGATACCTAGTCCATTTGATAAATGATTGCTGTTTCATTAATTCAAACACATGCTGAAGTACTGCATGTTATGCATGTGAGAAAGTCATGTAGAGAGGTTTGATGGAAAACTATTGCTTTAATCTTTATTGAACATTGCCATGGTTAGTGAATAGTACTGCCGTTACAATAAGTGGCATCCTTTCATTTCATTCCATTATTTGTGGCAAAATGCAAATCATGATGGGGTTTTGTAAAATAATGAATGCACAAATGCTGCCTGTTTGAATCCTTTGATCGGATTTGAATATTTGTCCTACAAACACATCGTATTTGCTCTTGTTTTTTGTACGTATTAGTGGAGTCATGAGATAGAAAATCTACATGGTTTAAATATTAAATACTTTGTAAGACTTGCGCATTTTTAACAGCATCTAATATTTATAAAACGTGCTAAATTATCTGAATGACACAAAATGTGATAAAACATAATGTTTTAATTTTAATCCACTTCAATCAATGACCTTGGCTTGTTATATCTGAATAGGCAATGAGAAGCATCAACCTCATTGCTGTGTTCACAATTTAATTAGTCGGTCCTGAAAGATAGAAGCCCTGCAGTCATTGTTTATTAAGCAGAGCATCATGAACTAAATATTGAAGATATTTTGCTCTAATAGATTATGGAGTGTCTGATATGGCCACCTCTGTTCTTTTTTTCTTTCAACAGCTACACTCAGATGTAGACAAAGGGGACGGCAGGGTGAAGTACGTGTTAACTGGCGAGGGCGCCTCTTCCATTTTCACAATTGACGAGGACACGGGAGACATCCACGCCACGAAGCGCCTGGACCGAGAGGCTCAGGCGTATTACACCCTCCAGGCTCAAGCTGTAGACCGATTCACCAACATCCCTGTTGAGCCCAGGTCGGAGTTCGTGGTCAAGGTGCAGGACATCAATGACAACGAACCCAAATTTCTCGATGGGCCGTACCTGGCAGGGGTACCAGAAATGTCACCCTTAGGTGAGCCTCCCTGTTTGTGCCATAACATTTCAATTCAGTGTTTTCTTCCCACACTTTCTTTTTAGGTCTTAAGTATTTCACTTTCTCGTCGACCTACCCTCGCTCCAACTTCTGCGTTTGATAATTTTCCACTTGGCTGAATTTGTCTCCATCTCTCTGAGAATGGAGGTCGTGGGTGGAAGTGGGGTGCGAGATGTTTTAATTTCGGTCCACCGTGTTCGCTCTGCAAGACTGAAAATGTGCTTATTGCATTGGGGCTCTGCTTGTTCAAGGGCCCCACATGAATCACGGTGCGGGCGAAATGACTTGAACTTGGGGATCCCGTTGCCAGAACACGTAGCTGTGTTATGTCAATTAATAAAGACATGGACTTTTTTGCAACAAAAGTTTTATGACTAAAATATACTCTTAATGAAATTGTTTAACTTAACGAGGTTGAGATTAAGAAAGTAAAATACATATGTGCAACACGTTAACTAAACGCAAATACATCTGCAGGAGATATTGGGAGTGAAATGGCAGCGTGGTGATGAGATGACAGGAAAGAGACACCAATAAGCACAGATGAGTCCAGGCAAACCTGCAATGGGATAAAGAGAGAAACAAGATGTTTGACAGTAATAGTGTCATTTACATAGATGAAGAAAGAAGAGAGAAAAATGAGGAAAGTGCTCGAGCATCAGGGGAAATTTGCGAGCAGACTAGACAAACAGAAGTATAACTACATTTTACCATAAAATATATTTTATGAGCCAAATATTAAAGCTTAGGAGGTTGTGTTCGTCCAAAATTAACTAGAAGCTACCTCTACAAGAGAGGAGCTTGATAACTGAAGGCTCTGCTTCCCATTCTACTTTTGGAAACCTTTGGGAACCGCAGGTGTTTGAGGTGCTCTTTTGGGATAACATGGAACTGTGATGTCCTTAGGGAGTAAGGCCCATAACGGCTTTTGATATTAGATGTAAGAAAAGTTTAGATTGGAGAAATATGACCATTCATGGTAATCAGGATTCGTTAAATGGAACTGCATTTCTTTGTCAACAAAGCCTGTATTTTTTATTACTCACACAAGACGTGAATCTCCATTGTAGAGAAAATCCTTTTTGGGATCTCCACAATAATTCTAAGTTTTTCATTACTCCGCATCGTGCAAGTTTTTCCTTCATCCGTGGACTTGAAGAAAACACAGGAGTCAAGTTTCGGCCGGTATTCGTCCAAAAATACTGTGAAGGTCTTTATTGCAAAAAAGTACAATTTAAAAACAGTTCACAGGAGAGCGTCACGGTCCCGGGTCCAAGGAAGCTCTGAAAAACTTCTCTCCGGACCCCTCATTATATACCCTGTGACCTTGAACAGTTGACTACCCTCTGGGTTTTCCCCGCTCTTGTACAGTTTGCCCATGATGGCCTTGAAGTCAAAGTCATGCACTTTTGCTCCTCCTCAGGCCTCCCCTCAATGCCATCTCGCTCTCCAGGTGCTGAGGGCTCCCCCTCCCTCACCCGTGTGTGTGTAAGGCCGGTGTTTTTCCACTTTCTTAGCACAGCCACATTTCTATGAACCATAGTTTCTTTATGTTTGACTTAGTTTAAATGATTATAAAATATTCAAATGATTATATAAAAATAACCTCAACACCATCACAGAAACTGATAATACATGTCAATGTGATATATCAGTATTTAAGTGGAGTGTGGAATTTTTCTTGATAGAGATACTGTCATCATCTTTGGTTCCTAAAGGTACCACTGTAGATGGCACCTGAACCTCGGTCCAAAACGAAAAAGGAGTTGATAGTGTGGCTTCCATTAGCAGCAGTTGGGGTGTAGTTTGAAGGGATTTCCATCGCTGGTGTGTCTCCTTTATCAGAAATGACAACAAAGATTTTCAGGAAGTGAAACCAGCCCTTGCCTTGGGTTTAGTACTTCAGTGTGGCCTGGATCAGGTGGGATGTTGACTCGGTTCTGATGGGATGTGCTGTAGGTAATAGATGTCCTTTAGCCATCTAAATGTCTCAAGTTCTAGTCGTCTCTTCTCATTCATCACCAGCATTGTAGTGTATGCAAACAGAATTGCAGCAACTGTCTCAGCTACTTCTTCAGCCATCTTCTTGATTTATTTATTGGTGAACAGCAACAAGCAAAAGTGCAGACTACCGCCATCATTTGCTTACTCAGTGCATCCCACCGGGTCCATCACGGTAGTGGAATCACGACGGCTAAAGGGATAAAGAAGAAGGTCAGCCCAGTTAAAGTTGCAGCCCATGGTCGATATTTTTAGAGAATGGATTTCTATTCTGCATTTATTCAACATTTTGAAGTTTACTTGCCATAGACTACGAAGCAGGGACTCACATAAACTTAAGTTTTTTTGTTTTTTAAATGAATTCAGTGGGGCCCAGTGGACCCAGATTTCCCACATGATGCATTGCAGAAGAATAACTGGCAACAGGAACGGCAGAGGAGCTTCCTGTGTGCTAAAAGGTGTAAAACCGAGAATGCATTATAACCTAAGTTACTGACAACTTATCAAAGCAGTTTCTTTCTGCAGGATCCATCTTTTGACAGCTCTCTGCTTCTCCAACGTGTAACTGCCATTAGTGCAGAAGGAAAATAAATGGCTGAAATCCCACACTAGAGACTTTATGTCTGTCACAATTAGCAATTATTAATATAAACGTAATAATTGGAGATCATGTCTACACAATTAATCGTTGTCATATCAAATAAAATCTGCAGCATGAAACAATCGGAAATGTTTTCCATCCTTTGATAGAAATGACAGATTGATTGGCTGGCTGACTGACTGCCCATTTTCTGCTGTGGATATGTCATATCTGTCATGAGCTATTTTATTTATAGAGCTTAAAAAGGCCACTAGGGAGGTGTTACCGCCACCCTTTTTTTCAATCCATGTAACTTGATTGATTTCCTATATTTCTATACGTTGCTTCAAAATCAGTAATCAGTCTTTTCTTTTTAAACATGTTTTAACTGCACAAAAAAACAGATTGCTAAAGTCATCCAAGTTGATCCGTGCTAATCGAAATAAAAGATTAAGAGATATGTATCTCTGGCTGGTGGTGTTAGACGAGTCAAAGGATTATCAAAATTAAAGAAATTAATTACAAAATGTCCCCTAATTAGTTTTCTAACAATATTAACATATGTTTAAACTTGTATGATTTCACCTATTAAATAGTACACACTTCAGTATCAAAGTTATGATACATACAGACAGCAGACTGATAACACAACATTTACAGATCTAGAGTAACTCAACACATTATGATGATAAATACAGCTGTCCTACGCCTCAGAAGTTTATACTCTGTTGATCACATTTGCATTTACTGATGCAGAGCGGTTTGTTTTAAAAACCCTCCTCCAGGGCACCATCATATCATACCCTTCCTGTAAATAGCTGTATGGTCAAGATTTTCTCCAAGGTTTTGAACCTGCCCCCCCGAATGTTCAAAATGCAAGTACATGCAAATGAGTGACAACAACATCCTGAGGCTTTTGACTTAGCAGGTGTACAAGGAGCACAACGAGAGCGGGAGTGAAAACCAGAATGATAAGCTACAGTCAGAGTGTGTTTTTTTTTTAATGTTTAAAGTATTGAATCAATTTAGAAAAGCTGGTTTATGTGAGTTTTGGGTTTCATTTTGCAAGTAAAATTTGGTCAGATCAATAGGGAATCACCAAGAAAGCCAAATAAACTGTTCCTCCTCCAGGAATGGATTAACATATAAGTGGACCTTGACTGCTATGAACTTTCAGACATGATTTTAAGAGGGAAAGGTTAACCACAGGTAGGCCAGGCAGCGAAAACAATTTAGAGAATGAAATGTAAACAACCATAGCCAAAGTAACAAAAATGTAATCATATACACATTTGTTTCAACAAATTCTACCCTAAAATACAGAAGAAGATACAATCAAAGGGCAGGAACAGAGGATTAAGGGGGAGACTGAAAAGGAAACAGCTGCATGTGTGCTGAAACAAAAAGGAGAAATGTGATGGTGTTTTTGTCTCAATACATGGACTGGTGCTTACTTAGACGCATATCTTTAAAAGCTCTCCGAGGACCGACTAACAATTTCTGGTTTCCACAACACTCTAAGAAATTACCTTTTGTGGAGGGAATGATGTACGTGTTGAGGTTTTCATGGATTGTTCTCCTCATGTAAGTATAACATTAGTATTTGGCTCCATGCAACATTCCCTGAACGTATGCTAAACGTCTCTAATGTGGAAACCTTTAGACAACCTTTTCAAAATGTCTCAAGAAGAGACCTGCATTCTCTTTTGTATTGTATAAGGGGATTACCAACACGGCTGGTTCGCTGTCACCACAGCAGAAGTAATTAAAGTCTATATTTCCTGATGCTGATTCCTGTAAGAGATGTTGAATTCAGGTTTTCAGTCCTAAATGAATAAAAAAAGAAGGTTGTTGTCATTGTTTTCAGACCATTTTGGGGTTTCGATACGTAGTTTCTTGATGGTGGGTTTCACACTACCCTTGTTTTCTAATTATGAATTGTATAAGTTTAGTGTATAGGATTTTCTGCACACATGTGTCATAGGAGGGGGAGTGGAACCGGTCATTTAGGAGCAAAAACCCATACAGTTCAAGAACAGTTTAACCTAATACCAATAGTTTTGGTTTAAAAACTGTCAGGAGTCAAGTTGTGTTGTAAAAGTGCATAGCAAAACACACATAGTACTTGTGAGTAACTTAGGCCACCCAGCCATACCCCAATTCTCCTTTATGAAATGGGTCTGGTACCCCTTCCATTCGGAGCCATTCCCACCAGTACAGAAGGTACCGGACCAATTCCAGTGGGGTGGGAAGTGGGCTTTGAGCAATGACCCATATACATTATCAAATATCAAAATAATCAGAATGGCTTCAGAATTGCTAATGAAATGTTGAATCAACACATTTTTTAGAGCAAAACCAATGGCATTCCTACTCAACTGCAGGTTGTCTGATTTGTTGTCTGCCTATCCAATGGCATCCTTTGGCAGTTTATCTGCACCTCTTGGGATTGCTGCTTAGTTGAAGGCCAGTTTGCTGCAATATCAGTAAAAACGACTAATGGTCAACTACGATGGCGTAGATGGCATGCTTTGATGCTACAAAGAAGCATAAATCAATGTTTAGCTTTATAAATAGATACTTTTATTTAAAGCAGCGATTCTAAACTGGTAAAAGTGTTAAAAGTGGGTTGTTGACACATTTTCGGACTTTGTCCCCTAGTAAAACTACAATTCTTTTTCAGAACGTTCTTTTCAGTTCTTGCACTTTTTTATTCTATGTATTTTACAGGAAAACACCAGTTGAGTCTGTTAAAATCTTTGCTACTGAAAGGTTTTGATTGCTATGTCAGCTTTGTTTAAAGTTTGATGAGGTGGCTGAATAGTTTTACCTGAACAGTTTTTGTCATATGCGCAGTGAGTTTTTGTTTTAATTTCTTGAGTGTTTTTGGAAGACCTTCTCAGATGTTTGCATGATTTTTATTTCATGCTTGTACATGTAAGCAGTGTCAATTCTCTGACAGGTTTAAACTGCTCTATATTTGTATTAAATACATTTGAAAGGTTGACCATTTTTTGCGATTTAGGTCACAGCTTGTTATTTAGGGGTGATGCTTGGTGTCAAAGGCAGACCAGTTGAGAACCACTGATTTAAATCTCAATATTTAGATGATGAAGGTGTGATAACATTTCAATGGGGTTTGTTGAACGGGCCTAATGGGATATCTTTTTATCCACCCCCACCCCAAAATAGCTATAAATTAAAAGGCCCTCTGGAGTCGGTGCTTGGCTAGTCCAGTCTGGACCTCTGTAATAACATAGTGGAGACACAAACAGTGTAATTCATAGCAACTTTTTATATTAAATGTTCTTTCTAAGGTAATAATAAACCACAGATAGCTCTAGATATTTCACATTAGAGCTTTAATACTACTATGATTCCACAATTTGGTCAGTTAGTTTACGCTCACTGGTCCTGGGCATAAATTGACTTTCTGCGATATTTTTCTAAATAGACCACAGTTACTTGTGAACTGAAGCTCAATGTGCTGTAATTTACATCTATATCACTTCAAATATGCCAGCACAGACCTGCAGGCTCGGAAATGTTGATAAGTGACGAATGTTTGGAAACTAACTTAAGCAAACTTTGGGTCTGAATTGGGCTTGAAGCCCACAGGCATTTGTCCATAAATTGGCGTTCATACCAGGCAATGCTTTTATACCTGCCTGCTGAAAATGTTCAGATGAACACATTTCTGTCCATGCATTATCTTGCCACTTCACCGTGGCAACGCGGCATCAGAACTGGACAGACATCATCATCTCCCTCCAATTCCCCCAGGGGTTCCTACGCTGCTCCGAGGCACGCTGGGAGCTGCGGTCTAATCGCAAATGAGCCACGACTGGCAATTTGGAGAGAGAAAAACTTGGGAACTAAGTTGAAAACACACACACACAAATGTATTTACCCCAAACCAGTGTTTACCCACTTTTATGTGGGGTGTGTGTGTGTGTGTGGGGGGGCTAGTCTAGCGGTTACAGAGGTGGGATTGGGTCGGCAACCAAGGTGAACCACTTTGGGCCCCCGAGGAAGGTCCTTAACCCTAATTGCTCCCCGGACGCTGCAGAAATGGCAGCTCACTTCTCATAGTTTAACTAGTGATGGGTTGAAAGCAGATAACAATTGCGGTGTGTTTTGTGAGATGTATACCGACAAATAAAGATTATTACTATTATTATGTCTGTGAACTAAAATGTAGTTTCTTGGAAACATTGCAAATACAATGTGGTGCAGTTTAATGCCCGGCTGTATTTGGGATGCAGTCAGCATAAACAATGCAGTAATACATCAGTCTGTTAAGTTCTGTTGTAGGCCCTCCACAACAGATTAGTCATTTCAGTTATATCTCATATTACACGTACAGTAAGCTGATGATATTGAGCTGCACTGTTTATTCAAATACTCTTTTTACTGGTCTTCAGTTGTCTTCAAACTGTACAAAATATTCCAGCGAGGTTCCTAATTGGAGCGAATATAAAAGCTGACATGACTCCAGCTTTATCCTCTCTTCACAGTTTACCAGTTTATTTTAGAATTAATTTACTTCCTATTCCTTTATTTTACTTCTTTTAAAGGTTCGGGGGTGCTCTCGTAGAGCAATGTTAGCATTTATGTGGAGTCTTAGATTCCATCACCTATTAAATTTTCTTTTTTTTTTTTTTAGTCTTCATTTACTCCGGAGGGAAATATAGCTGTCTTCTGCTTATGAACTGCTAAGCAGCTAGAGAGCTGTGATAGTGGAGAAAAAAAAAGAAAAGTTATGGGCTAAATAAAGCAAAACTGAAATCGGAAAGATGATTTACAGCATCATTGAAGTGAGTGACATGTATCCCCGTCACTTGTACTGCATGTTGATAAGACAACATGAACAAATGTACTCCTCTTTTAAACTTACGTTTTATTTGTCTTTTCTGCCTGATTGTGAGTTGCAGTATTAATGAACTATTTCCTCAGACTAATATGAACATCTGGCTTTTGAAATCGTGCACGCTTTAGCAACTCAACTTGTCTAGACAAACTCTTCTTGTTCAGTCTTCTTGTAATTATGCTGTCTTAGACTTTAACATTTAAAGTCATCTGTGAGGCCTGTAGGATTACATTTATAACCTGACCATTAAAAAAAAAAAGAAAAACAGGTCTACTCTGGGTAAGATTGGCAGCTGTTTTGACTGTTTACCCCTTATAATAATATTTCCTTACTATAATCTGCTGAACACTATACCCATGTGCAACAACAATTATTTCCCTATGATTGTTGTTTATGTCTTACCCTATTGGTATTGTATAAAACAACACATGCATACTCCAGAACAGCAAACTGCTAAATGTCTGCTTTTATGGAGATCTGCCCACCTGTTGATAATCTATTTATTAAGAACTGAAGATTAGCACCGCCTCCACCTTCCATAACATTGCAGTGTGGGGTAAACTTCCAATTGCCTACATCAGTGTTTCCCAACTCTGGTCCTTGAGCCCCGCCCGTCCTGCATGCTTTAGACGTTTCCCTGGTTCAGCACACTGAGATACAAGAACCTGTGTCATCAACAGAGATGTACAGACCTTGGTGACAAGCTAATGAGGACCATTAATTAGAATCAGGTCTGTTGAGCAGGGAAACATCTAAAACATGCAGGACAGGGGGCTCGAGGCCCAGGGTCGGGAAACACTGGCCTACATGATTTTCTTTTTGTCTTCAGTTTTGTTAAATAAATAACGACACAGTAAAAAAAGGTTATATATTGCATTTATTGTATTTGCCTAATATTAAGGCTCACTATTTAACTGCATTAAACTGGGAGGTGGTAACTTTTGCACAACTCTATATTGTACTTTATTGTGAAAGAAACCAAACGTTGGCTCTTTGGCTCACGTGTGTTTGTGGTACCATCCAGGTAAGAATGAGGGACAATAAACAGGTGTTGTCGCAAGTCAAAATGGAGATTTTTGCAGGGATACATTGGCATCGGCATTGCTTAAAACACAGCTGCACAGGCACATAGATCTCTGAAGGATTACACAGCTGGCTGTCAACAGGAGGTGCAGAGCTCAGGCTTAAGGAACCAGAGGATTAGACTACAAGGGCTTGGAGTCTCGTGTCCAACCCAAGATAAGACACCAAGTCACTGCATGAACCATAGAGGAAGACGCATTGACACCACGAGTGCTGAGATGCAGGGTCACACCTCCACTTCTTTATTTACTCCACCAGTTCCCTGTGAAAGTCTTCATGACAAACTGTGAAAGCAGCAAGAGAATAATGCATCCCCTCTCTTTGTAAATATCTGGTCAAAGCAATTATCAAGGCAGTAAAGAAGAGGGAAGGGCCAAGCTCTTGTCCTCAATAATTCCTTTATAGATGTCTTTAAATCATTAATGGTCACTGCTTTGCACTGCTGATGAATGGGTTCAATTTAGGGAAAATCATGAATTTAATTAATTAAAGTCATTAGAGTTAGAGTACGTCCATATAGACCGAGACCTTATGGCCCGGGAATCTCTGAAGGCTTTTTTCTTAATCACAGAAGGGGCATCAAATAAAAGACAAGAGAGCTTGAGGACGGTTGGAGGTGTGACAATCACGAGGCCTTGCACTCACCGGCTGAGCAGCGAAGGGCCAAAGGAGCAGTTTGAGGGCTCATTACAAGCATAGGGAATGTAATGTCAACCCAAGGCCACGGCACTTGAATTTACTGCTCCCCAGTCCTATATCCAGCTGTCAAAGTTCCCGTCTGTAGGAGAGCACAGATCAAGGCTGAGATATAGGCATTTAATTCTGGAAATGAAAGAGGCTTTTCCACTTGAGGGAAAGTGGATTAAAAGATGATTCTTTAATTAAAGATTTAATTGTTCATACTTATTTATTTTTATTTTGTCATCCTATGTAGAGATGCACTACTCAAAGTGTCTTTGCACAGCTCTGATTATCGGTTCTAATTTTGAACTATCACAATTTTCTTTCCAAGATCTACAATCACCTACCTGTCTCCACAATGAAAACACTCTACCTAGTAAATCCGTAATTTTAATGCGCTTACCCCCTCGCCTGGCCAGCCGTCTAAATTATTTTCCTCTTTCATAGAAATATTTAGTCTGGTTCCTCCATAATTCCCCGTTGATTTCCAGACGCAGTATCAATAGACGCAGTAAAAACCGCCTCCGGACGCCACCGGAGATAGACATATAACCAATCAAAGAAACAAAGGAAAGGGAACGATAAGAATGGTAACTGCTCTATAACTTCATATTATTACACTATGCCAAAAGTAATTACTTATTTTACTTCTACTATTACTCTCTGTTGCATCACATAAAAGTGTTAATTGCATCCTTTAGTCGGAAAATTCAGACCTGCTGTCAAATTGGCAGAAATTGGACCCACGGTGGAGAAGATAAAGGGAACCAGGATTAGCAAACAAAAAGAAAGTCCTTTATTAACAAAAGAATCCACTTCACAAAGCGTGATATCCAAAGCACAAAAAACAAAAATCCACAATTTTGAAGCGTGGGTGGGGATAGGAAACGACATGGATGGAAGTCTGTGAACAGACGGAATGACAACGGGTTGAAAGGCAAGAAGGACCTGGCATGACACAAGTGTTAACAATCCAGCATCATCAAGTGGATGTTTTTGGATTGTGGGAGAACCCAGGAAAAAAACAACACAGAAGCACGTGAGAACATGCAAATAAAGACTATTTATTTATTTATTTATAACACACATAGTAAATATTATTATGAGAACAAATCTTTATTGTTATAGTTAGTATTATGAGAATAGCTTTTTTCACAGGAAACAAGAATAGCACTTAGAGCTTGAAACTACAGTTTTTTCCTGTAGTCATGAAACTGTACACGTCATCAGGTTAAAGACTGAATAAACTTTTGTTTTTGACCAAAATGATACGAACTGACGTGATTTTGATTTTGATTTTTGTGAACAGACAATCCACGCCCGCCTCGGGGGCACCAATACTAACATGTCGCATAACAAAATGAAGGGGAGAAACTCAGCTAAAAGCTTCTAGCAAACATTGTCACCCAAAAAAAACACAACTCAACCCCAATCAATTATATGGACATGTAGCAAAAACACAAAAACAGCACATATCCACTTTCGTAATTCCGAAAGGTTTTGCTACTTCACACACTATGAAGTAGTCAAAATCTGTAAATAGTTATAGATATTTGTTGTTGTCTTCTTGTTTTTTGATACATGTCTGTATATATTTTACATTTCATTCTCTTGTTAATATAGCTGCTATATATATAGCTGGAGTCAAAGGTAATTTCTGTTACATGCTCTTGTTTGAATGGGAAACTATCAGGAAAATGCATATAGGTTTGAGTAAATTTTCTAAATAAATTAAAAAAAAAGTTGTATTTGGATGAGATGAATAATCATAGTGATATATCAGTAAAATATAATTATTTTCCAGTCTAGTCCCTGAGAAACGTATGGTGCCAAAATGGGTGCAAAGGCCTGGTTCTATTCAGATATTACTTTATTAATTCTTCAACCAAATGTGCTACTAGTGTATGATTCAAAGGTATCTTTTGCTCAAAATAATGTATTTATTTTTTTTAATGGTAGAGATAAAGGATTTAAGTAATCTGCTGAATTTCAAATTAATTTTCTCTAACACGGTAAAACACATCTTGATTCTGAAACTTCTTTGGTAATCTTAGCTTTCTTTTGAGACCACGATTATACATACAACTTTTATACTTGTGAATATGTACTCCATCTGTTTTGGGTAAGTGATTGCAGACATGAGGCAGGAAGAAATAAGCTTGACAAATAACTGAATAATTATTAAGACTGACAAAACTCAAAAACATCATTTCACTGGCTGATTTTGTGGTTACGGGCCAAAAAAACAAACTGAGGTCATTTTAAATTAGTATGTGTACAAAAAGAGTCTGGAAACTACTGTTTGTACAGGCATCTCTGCTGTCATGAATTTGTAGAAATCAACTACGGACACACTACTGTCAATAAACAAAGCAAAAGGAGAAGAGTTCATGGTCTTTGCTTCCATAAGACTAGTTACTACCAATACATTTATGATAAAATTGGCAAATGTTTGAGGCCATGAACTTTCTTCTTTTGGTATCTAATGAAGGTACTTCTGTTGTACCTTGCAACAACGGTGGTCGACTTGTATAGACTGAATGGCAAGGTGGCAGCAAGGAGACAAAGAATGCTTTACAAACAATCCTTTCTGTACACATTGGGTACGTATAATGATATTATATCAATTTGTCTGTATGGTCCCTAACTACACTGCATAGTTGCTTTGACCACTTTGTCAACATTGATTGGGATTTTTGCTGCAAATTCAAAGTCCCTTCTAATTCAAAACTGCTTAGATTCATGTTTTATGTTCCCTAATGACAGTTTAACCTCTTAACCATCTAATAATAAACCCAACATTGTTCTAACACCTGAACTTTCAGTAGCTGAAGTATCTGAATGATACCAGTCTCCCCCTCTGATCAGGCATGCCACATTTATTTTCATTACTGGCAGATGACAAGCCCTCAGCAAAGAGACAGGACTGATTATCAAGTGTGTTTTCTACACATCTGTAGAGAATAAATAAAAAAAATTGGAAGATCTGATCCATCACTTCAATGAAGATTGACAAATATCGAAGGGATACTGACAGAGCAAATTGAGTAGCAGATGACAGTCTGGTAGAGCAGAAAGAATCTGTTCAGATATGAGTTTGTTCAGTTTTACCGTTTTTTTTTCCTTCCCTGACATGGTTGGTATTAAGAGGATATTCGTTGGATTCACAGGACAAACAAGCTGCAGAAAACAAGTTAAAGAATAAAACTTTAAAAGCTCAGCTCCATTCTGTGCTGAATGTTAATTTACAGCCTCGTATGTCACGCCGTGCGTGAAGTGATTTTAACTATCAACCTATAATAGAGATTCAGCCGTCGCCCGAGTCCTCGTTCATGCAGTCATCCTTTGACCTTGGTGTTTTAAACTACCTGTAATATAACCTGTCATGACTAAGAGGTGATGATATAATCTAGGTGTCCTTCCACAACCGGCCTGGTGATAACTTTTCCAGCTTCTTCAAGCTTTTTTTTTTTTTCCTTATTATATTGTTCACATCCAGGGCCAGAGCCTGTTAATTCTGCTTTATGGCCAGAATGGAGGACTCTAATCTTCAATTTCCATGATCACTTCATTCAGTAAAAGCCTGTAAAATACATCTCATGGGAAGAAAGTGAGATTTTTATTGGGATGTTTGCTTCAGAGTAAAATATCACCAACTTGTGGGACAGCACTTTCCGTCATACGCTACAGCGCTGGCCCGGGATTGGCCAGGTGGAGTGAAATATTCGAGCATCGACCGGCCGTCATGCGACAGACTGGAAAAAGCAGCGTTCTCTGAGAGCGGTGCTTTTGAAGGTTATTTTAACAATGTCTGGCGTTGATGATTTCACCGCTGCCGAGTATGAGACCGCCATAGGCGTCAGCTTTAAGACCAACGCTGACGCACAGTCTGACGGCACGGAATTTTCTCCACTGTTATGGTTGTTTGTGGTAATTTAAAATTTCATTAAATGTGTTTTCTTCCTCGTTAACGGACGGATATCAATTCTTTGACCTAGAATTACTTTCCCTGAAAATTAAAAAGGAACAAAAAAGAAATCCATACTTGTTAAATGAGCCCAGTTGGAACAACAAGGCTCATTTGTGCCATAATGAACGACCTATTGAAATTGATTGGCACTGATTGTAGCTGATTATGTTTTCGTTGCAAAATCTTCAATCTCTTTCCTGCTTCAATCCCCCGCCCCCGAGCCATGGCTGCCACTTGGAGTCACATCAGCTGCTACGTTTCAAGAAGAGTGCGGAAGAAGTCGCATCTGATGTTCCCTCTTTGGCCTCGGAGGAAGCGCAGGAGACGACGATACTGTGACTGCATGACAGTTGTCAGCCGAGCTCACAGTTGAGTTTGAGGACAAATTTCCCCCTTGTCGGCTGGGGTTTGGGGATTTGAAGGGCACTGCTGGACGCCATTACAAAATCAGACACTGAATCTTGACTTTTATTGAGGTCACGCAGTTTTATATTTCATCTGCTTCATACTTTGGGGCAATAACTCTAATCCACTCAATTAAATTTAAGGCTTTGATCGATAGAAAGGTTTCAGATTTGATTATGAAACAAAGCATAGATATTCTTGTAAATCATTTTAAATTAACAGATTTAAATAAAACTACTAACAAAAGCAGCACCAAAGGAAAACTTTGCTATTTTTAGATCAACAGGATTGTTTGGTCTCTGGATTGGTGTCATTTTCACTTTCTTGACTCCGTCCGCCGCCTCTGCAGTGATGTCACCTGTAGCTCCGTGGCCAGGTTTCAGCATGTGGCCATCATTGACCGTTGTTGATAAGTGACAGTGCTTCAAAGCCATATGCAGCTGTCGCGAGTAGGGATGAGAATCGAGAACCGGGTCTTGTTGAGAACCGGTTCCCAGTGTTTCAATTCCTTGGAATCGTTTGCCTTTTTCGCAAACGATTCCCTTATCGATTCCAGTGGGCGTGAATGACGTCACCAAGCACGTTGCGCACCGTGCGCATCCGCGCCCAGCAGGAAAACACGGAGACAAAGCGGCATAAATGCTCGAAAGTTTGGTTACATTTTACCAAAAAGGATGACAACAGGGCGACAATTCTTGCAATGTGGACATTTCAACAGAGGGGGGAAACTGTTAGGACTCGGCCGGCTGATGCGCTGGGAGCACGGAGTCAGCCGGCGTGTGAAGAGCTGCGCTCTCGGCCACGCGGACGTGACGGGTGCTCCTGACACAGCTGCAGCTCGTCAGCTCATCTATGGAGAGTTAAAGAGCTTCTACCGCTAGATGCTCCTTTCATCAAGGCAGGGAAGAGTATCAGGCCAGAATAGATGAATGTTACCAGCAGTGACTAAGTTTGTGGTGTTGAACATGTTACTGGACATTCTTGTGTAATTGCTATAAAATAATTTATTCTTTTTAGTTAATTGCTACAGAAGAATATTTATTTTATTATTTTATATTAAATACATATTTTACTGTATATTACAAATCATTTTGTGGGGACCCCCTGGCACCATCGAGGAGCCCAAGGCTGGGGGCATCTTAAGACCTCACTTATATTTTAAGATATAAAAGTTGATCTTTGAACAAAAAAGATCAGAGAAACAAAGAAATTGAATCAACTTTGTTTTATTAAAACAAAGTTGATACTAAAATTGTTTCTTCTCCTTTTTTCCAAATGAGAATCGATAAGAGAATCGATAAAGAATCGAATCGTTAAGCAGAATCGCAAATGGAATCGGAATCGAAAAAATCTTATCAATTCCCATCCCTAGTCGCGAGATACGACCGGAGATAAGTCCAGAGTAACTTTGGCTTGTTTTTATGGATAGTTGAGATGTAAGATCAAGAGAGCGATAGGGAAATTCATGCAAGGGCTGGACTCAAACACTTGGACTATCCAGAGCTCGTATGTACATGTCTGTTTCAGTCGGCCTCATCCAGTTCAATAATTTGTGTGCTCACATGCACCTTTCTTAGTGGGGAGGGTGTGCTACTCATTCTGTGGGCCAGACTCTTGTTCAGTCTCACTGGATGTCCCCTCTCCCCACACTCTCTTTAACTCTCACCTGAGAATGTTCATTGTCTATATCCTACCAAGCAGCTCCAGGGAATCTTGTCCCATCTCCCTGAAACTCCACCAAAAAAGCTTTAACCTTTAGTTTATTGGGTAGTTTACTGCAATGAGCTGCAGATTCAGTGCGGAAAGCCTATGAAAGAAAAAAACGTAGGTACTTATAACTAGAGGCAGAAGCTGATCATCGAGGATGGAAAGTTGGGGTTCGCCAAGTGGAAGTAGGATGCAGGGGTTTCAGAGCTAGGTCAACAATCACATTATTGAAAATGGGAGCAGATGGGCAGAGTTTGAGGAAGACAGTAAAAGAATTGTCTGATGAGGCGGCTAGTGGATTTGGAGAAATAATGTCAGCTGGAGCCCAAAATAGAAACTGGTGTTATTAGTCCTTCTCACCTTGTCCATGAAGCGTGAAGGGAGGGTCAGGTGAGAGCCACCAATCAGTTTCCTGAGGAAGAAACTCAGAACGAGGAAGATTTTTTAAGGAAGTGGGAGTGGCCCATTTGGGAGTTGGTGAGTTTGTTTGGTTCTGCTAGGTGTGAGGGAAGTTTGACATCGTCACCTGGAGCTTGCATGAACGGGGAACCTGGGTCTGTTGAAGTTGGCTGGGCTGTTTTGGCCTCGGTAGCCATTTGTTAGGTAATGGAGGTTGTTGAGTTGGTGAAGAGCAGTTAGAACTCAAAGAAGCCAGAAATAACAGTTTAGCCTTCTGGAGGTGACATGGGAAATGAAATGGTGGCAGGAAGCAGTTTCACATCTGAAGACCCCAAAGATGTGCAGCTGTCGCTGTTCACAGGCTTGTAAAGTCGAGGTGTAGCAAGGTGTTTTAGTGAGTGCTAATCCTTATGTCTACAGCTATTTCTTGTAGTCTTCTGCCGAACCTCCGGAGCCCATGAAGCGGTATTGAGGAGAAATATGCAAATCCATCCCAATCTTCTTTACTGAACAGTCACAGCTTTTAAACTATTCAATGATTTTGCCAAACATTTGTTGTCAAGCTGGAGATCTTCAGTACATCTCAGCTCAAGAAACTCTCAGCCGTTCATAGCGATTGTTTTTGGACCAAATCATAATTACACACGTCTTGACAACCAGAAATGAGTAGAGCTATAACTATTATGTAATTTAATGAGATGTATCTTATTACTCTCTAAAACTACTGTTATATTTGCCATTTTAATCAGGCAAAAGTAACATTAAGGAATGTTTTTGGACATTTATTGGTAAAGGTTTTTCATATTGTTGCATGTTTGTGTCTGTTGATTTATTGTTATAATTGTCATTATATATTGATGCAGCAACCGATTTTCAAAATATCAATGTTTTGATCATGTGGCAAAATATATTTATTCCAACTACACGGGAATAAAAATGAAGCTGTCTGATATGTTTTTGAGGTTTAAAATGATTTCCTGGTGCATAAGTGCATTTTCTTTTGCATCTCATTTGAACCTGGAGACAAACTGTGTTCTTTCTGGAGAGATAACACTGTTTGGATTATATAACATTTCTCGCAACTTCATTTCTCTTGTACTACTTATCATTGTACAACTCATCCATCCAGCTAATCTGCTTGATTTACAACAATGTCTGTGTTTCTGGGTACTAATACAAGCATTTGATGGGTTCATAAACAAACACTTCTGACACTTGTGCTGCAGGGCTTCAATCGTGCCTCTCACCTTTAACAAATTATTTGGTATTTTCTGTTGCAGTTTCCTGTATACATGAAAATATATTGTCCCGGAGCTATTTTTCTCTCTCTCTCTCTCTCTCTCTCTCTCTCTCTCTCTCTCTCTCTCTCTATCTCTCTCTCTCTCTCTCTCTCTCTCTCTCTCTCTCTTTTTTTTTTTTTGGACCAAAAGTCAGTATCACCATCTGTGCAAGAATGTTGCTTTTGTGTGGTTGAGGAAAAAAGAATACAGCGATTGTGTTAATTAAAAACTAACGAGCAAAGAAAACAAAATCCAATCATATTAAAACTTTGCTGGAGGACAGATTTAAACTGTCTGACTTTTCTAAAATCAGTTTTTCGATTTCTGTGCGAGAAATGCACTGATTTTAGGTTCTCATGGGCTGAAGTGACTTAAATTCAGAGATGAGTTGCAGACTCGAAGAACAAGGAAGCGCCCTGCTAATTAATCCGTGCAAAGCGAATGGCCAATACTGGTGACGAAGAGATCTCCAAAGGCTTGGAGTTACTCTTTAATCCTCTGTGAATTATAGCAACAACTGAGAGTTTTATTTTGTTTGGGCTCCTTTGAGGCTAAGAGCCACACAGTACATGTCAGATCTTTTGGTTCTGCTTAACACTTCTATGAAGAACTGCTTTAAGCTCACTCGAGCAATTTGTATAAAAATGAAATACAAAAACTAAAGTAAACACCAGTCTCAATAAAAGAAGAGAGTGTGAAAACAATGACTAATGAGATTATTTATTGCCTCAGAAGTTACATTTTCATCGCTCCCCTCTCCCCCCTTTCAAGTAGAATTGGTCGCACGCTCGGCTGGTATGACTATTTCCACATTTAGCTCTGTGTGACTTGGCCTGTGGATGTTGTCTTGGAAACTAATGAATGCCTGTCTGCCCTCAGGAACCATGGTAGTGCAAGTGGTGGCCACGGACGCAGATGACCCGACATACGGCAGCAGCGCCCGGGTGGTCTACAGCATCATCCACGGGCAGCCCTACTTCTCAGTGGAGCCAAAAACAGGTAGCCGTTATTATATTTTACGCCGGAGGTTATGGAGGTTTTTATTTTTGTGCTCCCGACACTGAGCTGAAGCAGTTGAAAAACAGTCATTAGATCTACACTTTCAAGGAAGCTTTGAGTAAAACAGCTGATATCATTCCTGATATCTCCTTGAAATGTGGTTTAAACGTGAAAATGACCAGGTGAAGTGTGGAAAATGTTTTACATTACATACAAGAAGAAGAAAAGAAAAAAATCATCCATTTACCAACAAAAAAAAAATTGAAAAAAAAAACTGTCCCCCTCTTTCACAAAGCTATTCTCCAAAGCAAAAGACTCCAGCACAAACTCTGAGCTCAAGTTCACGAGAAATCCAAAACGTACTCTCTGACTGCGTCTTCTGGACGGTGATTATTCCCCCCGAGCACAAATGTCACACTGATGCGTCGGGGAAGACCTTGTGATGCTCAGCGTGGCAAAGAAATTTCATATGAAGTTTGGTTTTGTCTATTCTGGCAATTTAAGATCAATTTTCAGTGCATGTTCAATGTTGCGTTGTAGTCCAACATGGAAACCAATAACAAAGTCAGAACTGATCAAAGAGGGAAACCGACTGTCTGACAGAATTTAAGACTGATAAGATACATCTTTTCACAGATTCTTCTCGAAATTTCAATAAGTAATCAGCAGTAAGCAAGAAACCAGGGACTGGCAGCGTTCTACAGTTGAAGGACACTGAAAACCTCGACCACAATGAGGAGCTCACCGACCTTTCAGCTGATTCACTGAGAAATATTTTCATGAAAGCAAATGGAAAAAGTTTTGGACTGTCAAAGGACACTGTTGCACTCAAACTGGCCAAGTTTAAAGTTCCAAGGGTGACTTTCCAATTCAGTACTAGTTTCCCGTCGAAGACGGCCTTCGGAACTTGGTAACAATAAAAACAAAACGTCAACGTGACGTCTTCCTCCACAGAATCATGCAAACAACAAGGCGATGGTTCAAATTTGGAGATTATTCTTTTGACCTTTCTGCACAGGCTTGGTGAGGAGCTTTGATGTTGCGGTGACTCAAATACGAAGCACTGAAAAATAAAAAATAAAGCTTTTGTGCACACTTGTAGGTATAATAACTTTGCATCCTTTGCACCCTTTGCTGCCTTTCATTTTTACAGCATGCACATGTAGTCACAGAGGGAGTCATCCCTGTTGAGCGTCACACGCGACACTGCAAGAACACAGACCTCTAAAAGCGAGTAATCATAACCCATTAAAGCTTTCCAAATATCAACCTTGGGGATTCAAAGAATCCACTTAAGTTAATGAAACTCCTCCGCTGAGGCTGTGAGAGTACAAGCTCTGGCCATTGAGCTGAGAGTCTAAAAAAAAACCATGATATGAGAATAATGGGGACTTTATGGGGCAGACATGCCATTTGAACATCACTTATGTAAATGTCTGTTCTCACTCTAATTGATATTGATCTAATGAAATCGCTTTCAAGAGTCATCAATGGGTGAAAGTGTTCTCCCAAACTTTGTTAAGGAGCGTTGAACAGCCAGAGGCGAGGGTTCACATTTCCATCCGTCCTCTGCCCCGGTCTTTGATATTTCTGCTGGTTTACCAAATCCAATGAATTGCTGATATTTCTTCTTTTTTTCTAAAGGCAACCTAAACGATCCACCTCTAATCTTCTGAGAACATCAAATAAACAAGCCATAAATGGATGCAATAAATACTGAAACTGTGTTTAGTGCTTTAAGCCTAAGACGGAGAGAAGCACTTTTTCCATCTTGTTTTACTTTAATTAGCGTGAATTTTTCCCAAGGTAATCATTCCTGAAAGGTGACTAGATGAACTGAAAGCAGCCTCGAGAGCACATTCTAATATCTTTCTCAATTACAGGTGTGTCTCATCCATGAACTGTTTAAAAAGCACTGTTAAACCCTTTGTGACTAATTTTTAAGACCTATGGGGGATAAAATGCTGCCGAGATATAAACCCTGATTAATGTAAGAATTGGTGGACCGAGCAACCCTGCCGGTCACTGTGTACACAGATGCCTTACTTCAGTTACCACATGAAAGCTATTTTAGATTAGCTCTTACTTACCTGTGATGCTAACTGATGTTCCCTTAAATTCATTGTTACTGAATCTGTCCTTCCTCGTTTCAGAGGTGGCGACCCAAGCAGTCTCTGAAACATGGATCTCCAGTGAGGAAATGAGGATGTTATGGCCACAGCAGTCAAACTGCTACCTCTGCCCTTCGGGTGACGGCTCAGCCTTCAGTCAAAGGCTGCTCCGAGCATCCGGGCCACATTCGCTCTCGGATGCTTACAGAGCAACCCAGAGCTGGTCACAGCAGTCTAATAGCACAATTAACAGCACAATGAGCCATATAATAATCTCTGACTATGCTGCTGTGCTCCTAATTCACAGCTGAATGCAATGTCGCCATCACTCAAAGAACACAAGTTATTACGCATGAATTTGTGGCTTTACATAACTTTTCCCGACTGCCTGTATAGTTGTCATGGATGTAAAATCTAGCTATGGAGACAAAAAAATAATAATTTTTTTTGGAACCAGGCTGCAAATATGCTTATGTCTGCCATAAAGTTGGACATTTTAATGTGGCGGTCAGTGGAGATTGACCCGCTCTTGGAGCCAGCTCGTAGTGGCCATTAGAGGGACTGCATCTACTGCCCCTCCCGTGTTGATTTAGATGTTACGGAAGAGTATTAAGGCCACTTAAAAAAAATGAAAAGAATTCTGAGAAAAAAGTCAGAATTCTGACTTTAATCTCAGAATTCTGACTTTAATCTCAGAATTCTGAGAAAAAAGTCAGAATTCTGAGAAAAAAGTCAGAATTCTGACTTTAATCTCAGAATTCTGAGAAAAAAGTCAGAATTCTGACTTTAATCTCAGAATTCTGAGAAAAAAGTCAGAATTCTGACTTTAATCTCAGAATTCTGAGAAAAAAGTCAGAATTCTGACTTTAATCTTTTTAAAAAGTCAGAATCCATCCATTATCTATACCCGCTTTATCCCTTGCGGGGTAACGGGGGTCTGCTGGAGCCTATCCCAGCTCATTTCAGGTGAGAGGCAGGGGTTACACCCTGGACAGGTCACCAGTCCATCACAGGGCCACATGTAAACACACAAACCATGCTCACAACCACACTCACGCTCACACCTACGGGCAATTTAGAATCACCAATTAACCTAATATGCATGTTTTTGGACTGTGGGAGGAAGCCGGAGTACCCGGAGAAAACCCACGTAAGCACGGGGAGAACATGCAAACTCCACACAGAAAGGCCCCTGCCGGGCCTGGGAGTCGAACCGGGGACCTTCTTGCTGTGAGGCAACAGTGCTAACCACTAAGCCACCGTGCTGCCCAAAAAAAAAAAAAAAAGTTAAAAAAAAAAAAAAAAAAGTCAGAATTCTGAGATTAAAGTCAGAATTCTGACTTTTTTTCTCAGAATTCTGACTTTTTTCTCAGAATTCTGACTTTTTTCTCAGAATTCTGAGATTAAAGTCAGAATTCTGACTTTTTTCTCAGAATTCTGACTTTTTTCTCAGAATTCTGACTTTTTTCTCAGAATTCTGAGATTAAAGTCAGAATTCTGACTTTAAACTCAGAATTATTATTATTTTTTTTTTAGTGGCCTAGAATTCTGACTTTTTTCTCAGAATTCTGAGATTAAAGTCAGAATTCTGACTTTTTTCTCAGAATTCTTTTTATTTTTTTTAAGTGGCCCTAATACTCTTCCGTAAGATGTAGATTTAGTCTTTTGGTGTCATCTATTTTTTTGCTCAGGACTAGAGTAAAGCCTGAATTAAGGTTCTGCGTCAACCCAACGCACAGCACACGCCGTCGCCGTGACGCCGTCGTGAACCCTTCGGACTTCTCCGTGACTCCATTTCGCAGCGGTGCAGTACCCCCCGCGACCGCTGGTTAGCAATCTTTTTCTGAATGGTTTATCCGACTTTTTCCGGTCACAGTGAATCAAAGAGATAAGGACAACTATTGTGTAAAAAACCAAAACAAAAAAAATCACACAAACGAAGAAAAGAGCCCTGAAAGTTCACTACTGCTTCACACCGGAAACCGTTAATGCGTTGCTTCCAAGCGAACCAATCACAGCCCTCTCGGTCTGCGTGTGGTCTGCGTCGCCTCGGCGCGTGGTTACAATTTTCGGGAGGTGCACGTCAGTGACGGCGTCAGTGACGGCGTGTGGTCTGCTTCGACGCATAGCACACGCCGTAGGCACGGCGTCGTTTTGACGCAGAACCATAACTCAAGCTTAAGTAAAAAATTAATTTATCAAACATCAACAGCACAGGCTTAAAGCCTGTATGATTTCCTTCCTAACACACAAGTAGCTGTTCGATACAGTAAGTCATCTGTGTACACAGGGTCGTCGCTAAGGTTACGCACACTTGTTTTCATGCTTCCCTGCTCAAAGTCCCACCTGGAGTCACACCTCTCTGACAGCCATCCATGTTATTCAATTGTGACATCAATATCACCTCTGATAGCCGAGAGATCCAATCACCTGCTGCGTGAGTAGAAAGAGAGCCAAGTATAATCAGTCGTGGTCAGACAGAGATGGGCAGCAGAGAGCCGGTTCTGGCAGCCGCCCAGAGGCTGTATCTGGCTCAACATTTTGCCTTGTGTGTATGTGTGTGTGTGTGTGTGTGTGTGTGCACGTATGTATGTGTGTGTTTGTGTTTGTGTGTGTGTGTATATCTTTGTGCTTGATGAGTTAATAAAGTCCCTATTGTTCTTCAGAAAGAGTATCAATGCATTTAAGGTTGGAGTCTGCAACCTTTCATGCTTAAACCATCAAGAAGGAGCTCGATTTCTCTTAGAAATTCTTTTTTTATTTCTTTAAACCTAAAATGCAGTTCTGAGGTTCGGTGTCATTTGACTTTGACACAGTGGAAAATACCCACCCAACTCAAAATGGAAACATGCAATTCCTTGGTTTACAGCAGCTGTACAGCTAAAATAAACATAACTGCACGGGGACATTTTGGTTTGCATGTTTAGTTTTCATATCTATGTGAACTTTGGTCGGGGTGATGTCTTATATGCCCTAGCTGTTAACCAATTCCCGTCTGGGGGGGGGGGGGGGGCAGCATCTCCTAATGTGGTAGGAGACAACGGTGGAGCAGCAGCAGGTCCCATCAATGAGGTGAAAGATGAGACAGCTGAGGTGTGACAGGGCAGCCGTGGGTCAAGGGAGGAAGGGAGGTCTGTTTGGCTGGGGGGCAGGAGCATGTTGAGCTGGTTTCTGCACTGAACCTGTTAAAGAATGTGATCAGTTCATCGGCTGTCCAGACTTTCATCTGTTTGGTCCTCCTCCTGCTTGAAGCCTTAGACGTTTTCTTTGATTAGATTCATTCAGATTAATCAGATTATTTTGCCTGGACTCGGTTTTATCAAACTGCTCCTAAGCTTACATTGTTATAGCGGCATGAAATGGACAGTAAATGAAAATTAAAACATCAGCCAGATATTTGGATGACATTTATCATCTTTAATTGTCAGAAATTAGCTTTCCTTTAGCTGTGAGGGATGATCGGTCGGCCTCAACCAAGAATTACAATTGCTTAAATATCAGCTGAGTTCAAAGCAAAAAAAAAGGAACTATGAAAAACAAACCCATATTCCTTTTAGGTAAGGCGATCATAGTTTTTTAAAACACATGAATCCACAGAAGTTTGAGCTTTGAAGCAACTTGAGGAACTTCATTTGTAATCAAAAATTCACACAGCAATCCCTGAGGAATTTCCGGATCTATGGTTCTTTTCCCCCATTTAGAGGATGTATGAGACTTGTAAATGTTCCCCTAAAAACATGGAAACATAGAAATGTTCACAAATGAAAACTTCAGTGGGACGCGTAATTAGCCAAGGTCTCCAGAAAGGAAAAGAAACAGCAAAGAAACAGTTTTTCTGATCAGCCTTCACTGTTCAACGTGCTGGTGAATTTCAATGCCTCCAACATGTTTTCCTCTTCAGCATCCATAATACCAACACAGTATAAAGCCATTTCTTGTCTTTTTTTGGGGTGGGGGGGGTGGTTTGTGGGAAAGCGCCACTTTCTTCCAATGGTTAGGCTTATTGGATGTTTAAAGTGAACCTTGCAGGTCGCGGAGGAGTTTGTTTTGTGGAGCGTCGCTCTTATTTCTCTGTCTGCCTGAGTGTGAAAAACAAGCCACATAAATCCCTGCATTGCAGTGGCTTTCACCACTTCATGAATCGGAACTACATTCATAAAACTGCAGCCATGTGTGTATGTGTTGCTTTCGAAGCAGAGGATGAAGCCTAATATTATGGGATGGCCCATATTTTCATGTTTACTTGCAAGAGTGCTTTGCATGAGTTAGCCGAGGCGCGGCAGAGCACTGGCTAATGAACCAGATATGAAGATGTAGCAGGGACTGCCGTTGCACTTCCCAGGATAAAACAACCCCCCCTCCAAAGAAAATACACCCCGCAAGTCAACAAACTATCTCACAGCCTTTCTATCCCTTTTCACAGACTTTAAACTGTTTTCTCATTTTAATTCAGATGGCTTTATTACACAAAGTTACAACACTTGCTCGGGTTGGGTTTTTTCTGCCTCATTATCCGGAGCTTCTGTGCAAAAGATCATTATCCGATGATGACAAAATAAAAGCGTGGATTCTGTTTTCAACGGCAGCATCCAGGGACTAAAGTCAGGTGTAACATCAAGCCTTGAAGGCAAACTATGTACCATTTAAGAAGAAGAAAAAAGAACACATCTTCACTTAAAAGAAAAGTTGAATTTATAATCAGTGAAAGACACTTTGTTCTTATGAATACACTCAGGGGATATAAAGCTGCAGCCTAACTTGGACTGGTATGAAAAGTAGTTTATGGTGGCTAAACTTCAGATAGACACTCCGGTTTAATAACGTCTGGGAGCTTCGGTTGCCTCTCATAAACACGCATGGGTGTCAAACTAACTTATTAAATGGCTCCCACGGCTAAATTCTCAAAGATCAGAGGATCGATAGGCTCTGACATTAATGCTTATACTTCTGGTGAAGTTAAAACTAAGAGAATATGTTTCTTATTTCTTATTGCCACTTAAATTACCCTTCTAAAATTTGAGACATCCATTTGAGATGCATTTTTGCTTTTCTCATTTCAGGATGGAAATCTCTCTCTGAAAGCTCACACACACACACACACTTGCTCTTGACTCAGTTGCAATGTGAGCTTACACTTAGTCCTAAAGTGGACGTCCACATAACAGAAGCACCTATTTATCTTTTTCATGTAATCTCTGGACACCTCAAAATAAAATGCAGAACATACTGGAGGATAATGACGCTGTTTCCTGTTGCCCAGCATGCAGTTCAGGATCAGTTGTCCTGCGTAAGAACTAATAAAAGTCATACAAACACAAACCAGCGATCAAAAGCAGCTGATCGTTCAGCTCACATGTGTCAAACTCAAACCCTGTGGGCCAAATTCAGACCAACATCTCTGTGAGAGGATGCAAAGACAGTTACTGTGTTGACCCAAAGAAAAGATTTAACTTTATTCTTTGGCTTTCAACTCATCTAAAAATGTTGCGTAACATTCAGGGTTTAAACTTGCCAGGAAATCTGATAACTCAGCTTCACACAGAGAATAAAGAATAACTGGCCCTCTGATGGTAACTACAGTCCTGATGTGGCAAGCGATAAGTCGGTTGACACACCTGAAGAGTTTGAATGCAAATGTATTCCATTTAAATTGATCAGAGTATCATCTCATATGTCATTTAGATGTACACAGCTTCTATTTTTGGTTGCTGAGACCAAGAATATACCAGAAGGGGTTTACCAGATGCAGCTATTAAGACGTATATTTTGTAATTTCAAGAGCTTAAAGCAGCAGAAATGCTTTTATTCCATCTTAAGGCATCAATGTCAGTTTCAGTTGAATGGATATTTAAATACTTTAAGGAAACATTGTCTAGCTATTGGGACCTCCCAGCCCGGCTTTCGTGCAAAACACTGGCTAAAGTAACTTTGTATTCAGGTTCATCCGTGGCGATAGCTAATTGAACTAGCTTGCAGAGCAACAGCGGATGTCATGGCATATGTGACTTAGATACTCGAGAAAGTAATGATGGATAAGAAAACAGGAATGACTAAGAGATCAAATGAAAGCAAATCTTTGACAGTGTTGCAAAAATGATTTAACCTCCACGCCTCCAGGGGGAGCCTCTGAGCAAAAAGATCACCTGGTGACATGCAGTTCCACTTTGGAGCACGTCACAGTTTGTGGTTTTGTTTCATGTAATAATTCTGAGGTTTTTAAGGGTCTGTTTTGAAAATATCATGAATATATTTAAGTCAGACAACTATTATGATGAACACTTTAAAGCCTTTCACAGCTAAGTGTTGGTGTCCAGGCTTCAATCGAATGCTTCCTCACTTTTACGGTGTGTTCAGATATATTGAGGGTAATGAACATATCTCAACTCCTCCCATATAAATCTGAGCCAACAGGAGGAGGGATTGTACTGTAAGAGCGATAGCAAGCTTGGCGGGCAAAAGAGATTCTAGAGGTATCAAATACTGTTCTCCATTCAACCAGGCTGCAAAAAGAACCATGTGGCTCGCGTTGGACCAAGCTGATGACATACTCTTTATGGATCTACTTCTTCTAAGTGAACACACTGCGGCTGAGGCATCGGATCTTAGACAGCAGCAGGGATTGAGTGCTGTGCAATGGGCATCATGCTTCCGTCATTGTTAGCTTCTAATTAGTCCCATTTGCAGCACACGCCTCAACCATAGCGCTGGATGACTTTGACAAAGTGCTGCAGCGGAAACACATACACTCAGCTCCACGCTGTAATATAGCAGTAGCGATTAAGTGGCAGAGGGCTAATGGCCAGGGGAGGGATGCGTCTGACCCGGTGTTAGGTGGGTACTATCCCAGTTCTTTTTAGTCTACTCTCTTTACTTCAGTTCTTAATCCCAAATTGAATCTACAAGGTGCCCTTGGGTAGAGTACTTAATCCCAAAGTGCTCCAATAACTTCCAAGCAGTGCATCACGTTGGCAAAATACATAAATTGCTGTGCCTAAATGTGCTCTGTTAAGACGGCATTTTGTAATATATATTGATTGATTGCCTGTGGTTTAGTCTGAAGGTGAAGTAGAAATGGTAGCGCTGTCGAGGACTGCGTTCTAATTGATGACAAGCTCAAGGAGGTTTGAACAGCTGCCTTCAGCTCCATACACCTTGGTGATGTGGCAAGTCCTTTAGAAACAATTATTCGCGCACATCAGCACTGCTAAGCATGCATGTATGCTCACAAACCCTTGTAGCTTGAATAACAAGGGAGAAATTCGGTTAGCAGGAAATGGCAAGTTCTTATATGGGGGGGGGGGGGGGTTAATTACATTCTGAGGGGAACATTTAAGATGTGACACGGCGCGCCTCCCCAAATGATGCGAGTATGGCATCTGAATGTGACAGGCACTCAGGTGCAAGGAAACCCTGACGGACTGAGCTTTGTTCCTTCGTGGACTAAAAATCTAATTAAACTGAAATCATTCAAATAAATGAAAAAGGCCACGTCCAATCCTTGTGTACTCTGTAGCTGTGAAGTTTTGACACTGAGGTCGGGAAAGGATTGGGTTCACTATGATCAGGCTCTGATTAAGATATTAGCAAGGGTTTCCTAGAAGCGTCTGCGGCCCCCACAACTTGCTTCTTTAACCCTTCCTAACTAGGCCTGGTTTTGTGATACCTGCTCAAAACTGACAAACCTGATTTAAAATGCATGTCTCAGCAACTACAAGATGTCAAACTGAAGGTATGATTACAGTAGAGGTGTGAGAATTCTGCATAAATGTTATGTATTACACACTGTGAGAGTGTGTAACAGTTTTCAGAGAGGTTTTTGAACAAGGAAATCAAATGCACTGGTGGCTATTCTTAGTGGGAGTAAGACAGAAAGCAGAATGCTGCATTTGAGAAACGAAGCTGGGAAGCCAAGCTTTCCTGTCATACCAACTCCTGGAGAAGCTGCTCTCATACATTTTAAGAATGTTTTTGAGACTGTAATAACAAATTAAGATCAGACATGTCTGGTTTAAGTACCTTTGTGATATGAATTGAGCAAAAAGATCTCACTGAATTTATGGACAGCCGCAACATTTCTCGTGTCCTCAAGACCATAACATTTGAACATGCTGACTGGCCACATTTTCTTTTGTCATGTGTATTGGCACCTCTTGGCTGGACCACAGCAATGCATTGGCTCCTTTCTATCACCCCAGGAGACATGAGGTCAACATGAAAGCAAATTACCCTGTCAAATGTGTCCATATTGTGTATTCACTTTTTTGACATAGCGCCCTCTGCTGCCACAGATCAAATTGAAATGTCCAAATAGTCAATTTGGACACATTTAGTCAGATCTGTGACATTTAGGTTTTTCAGATACCAACCTTTACATTTTGGGATGTTTGTATCAGTTGACCTTTTTAGTGTGTGCTCTTATGTGCCCCCTTGTGGTGCAGCTTCTGAGGTGTGGTTGGTAGGTAAGGCCATATCTCAGGAAGGAATACATGCATTTGTGAATTGGCAGCTGTGAATCATCACTTCAGGCCTTATCCAGTCAGGACAAAGAACTTGCAAGGATTGTATGTTTTCAAGATTTTGGCTTTGCTTGACTGCTTTTGTATGCTAACTACGCTAACTGAATTGATCAAGATCAACATCATTTTATAGAGACTTGGGTTTACATGAACCCAAGTTTTTCGTGCAATATGATTCATGATGGTGAAACGACAAAGGTAAGGCTGAAGAAAAGTGAAGTGGCTCATAGAGGTGTTTCTTATAGCGTTACAACCAGTTGAGTCTTTGCTATCATTTGATAGCACATTCTTGTTAGTAGCATGTAGCAGGTGGTTGCTTGTTGCAGTTTTCTGAGACAATGACTGCATATTTTTAACATTGTGTTTAGGAGGAACTGCATTGTGCTTTGCTTGATTAAAAAAGTGGCTTGAATTATTTCCTGCATCACCTGCGCCTGCTACCAATGGCGCCTGTTAGGAACAGGTCAAAAAAGTGTCTGGTTTGTTGCTGTGACGACTGTGCTAAATCAAGAACGTTACAGCTGAAGGCTAGACATAAATCTTGCTGCGTCCTGCTGTTCGGACAGGTAATATAAAGCAGGAGGTGAAATCTTTCTAATTCTGATCACTGACAACACATAGACCGGATTGCGTGCACAGACAACACTTTCCCTCTCGTCATAACATTATGAATGAGTGGTTCCTGCACCCTGTGACATATTGGCCGTAATGATGTATTTCTTCAACATTTCGGCCTTTTGTGTCGTTGCATCATGTGGCTCTTTCACTCTTGTGGATCCCAGGGTAGCTGTAGAGACTTGTGATTAAAGTGTGATGCTTGAATGTCACTCAGTAATAAAGTACCCGGGCTGCAGGTTTTATTCCCTGTTTGTATGGCCTGTTTTTGTGTTATGGGAACTATTCCTTGTAAGTGGACCGCCCGAGGCCTCAGCAAATCACATACCGCAACCTTCATGTTTAAGTGTTCATCACCTTCATCAGGAGATCTCATGGCCAGAGCCAGAGGGTGCCTCCAAAGCCTGCACTTTTATTTCCCGCCTCACAAGATAAATGTCAAGTATCCGGGTTTTAGCAGCGAGCGCGGCCCACCCGTCTGCCGCCAGCGGTGAGGAGACAGCTAGATGAATGCATGGCTACAATGCGTCTGGCTTGCACCGGAGGCAGGGAGTCACGACGCAATGCGAGGCCGTGCCGCGATAACGACAGAAGGAGTTTAATCATCACCGCTCCCCAGGAATGACACCAGCGCCGCACGAGGAAACAGAGATGGAGAGCGAGGGGGCTGGCACCCGGCAGACAAACAACGGGCTTGTAACATCGCAGGGTGGAGCAACGGTGTCGCTCTGAGGAGTTGGTGTGTTTCTGGCCAGGCCACAGGAGAAAAATCTCTATCTATTTCCTTTTCTCTCTTTAGTCTACTGGAATCAAAAATCCTGGCATCATTAACCACAGCCAATATTTCTCATGCTCATGCACACCGAGCTGATATTAAATAAGTATATCAATTGTGTGTGAAGCCTGTCTATGGTTTAGTGAGAACATACATTTGCCTCACTGCTGACTCCGCAAACTTAATGCCTTTTATTTCCCCCTTTAGGAGCCATCCTTTGCAGCTGTTATGATAATCCAACCATTACCCAGCTTCCTGCTCAGCGTTGCTGCTCCCGAATGTTTAAAGAAGCCTTTTTTTAAAGTCTAGACATACATGCTGGGTTGTGTTGTATGGAGCAGAGAACAGACAAATGTTTCAGTTGTTTGCATCTCGCTAGCGTTTAGAAGGCTCTGCTGGATTGAAGTCTCTTAACTGATGCAACTCAGTAAACAGGGTACGTGCACGTAGGTGTCACCATGGCAGCGGTTCAACCGAATGGTTGGGGGAAGGCTGGAGCTACAAAGCAAGAGAAAAATAAGCGCCAAACGACGATCCGTACGTGTTTTAGGTGCAAAGTTGATCCGTTGAGCCATCAATCACGCTTCACTAGATACTTTTTCTAGATTAGTAGACATGTGACTTCACTTGTAGTTAAATCAATGTAAACATTTAACTCGAGTAGAATATTTTACAGATTTTTCCACCTTTGCTTGGTCTTGAAGGATGAAGTCAGGACTGTGAAAAGTAACCTATATATTTGTGCCATCTGCCCCCCACTCTGAATTCTGTTATACATTGATTTTTCCCATGTTTCCTGTTTTCAGAAAGTTTTATTAAAACATGGTTTTTAGAAAATAATAATATAATAAAGGGCAGTTGTGTTTTCCCCGCACTCAAGTACCACAGCGTCCCTTTTTTCATTACGTTACGCATTGCTGAAATGACATGTTTTTCCAGGCAAAGTAAAGATTATTGTTTTATTGATCAGCATCATCCCCATCGTGAGGCCACAGGCTGAGAGAAGCAGTGGACAGCTCACTATAATTTAACTAACTAAGCCATTTACTTAGAACAACCAATAACAGTTTTCAGCTGGAGGGACTTTAATGACATTAATAAAGGATGGCAGAGAGAGGAAATTAAATACTTAATGGATTTTTTTTTTCTTTTTAATGGTCGAAAGACATTTTTATTTTTATTTCTTCTGTCTTTTTATCAACTTCTATTGATTTTGTTTCGGACTGAATTGCTTGTGAGTGTGAGTGTGAACGCGCGTGTATGTCGGGGGGGCTCTGTTTGCGCTGGCTGTTTCGGTCTCCTGAGCCATCGCTCAGGTTATAGCATGGATGAAAATGAGGCGAGACATGCAGCGACGAGTTGCAGTTTTGGTTTACAGGCCAAAAGTTTGCCTTCAAACTTTCACATATGATGCTGCTGTGTGATTGAAATATTAATAATAAGAAAGACATCTAATCAGCAGTTGCTTTTTGTATGAGTCAAATCCCAGTCAGAAAAGACACAGACATTCACATATACACGTTTGGCTATTGTTGGCTCTAACGAGTTCACTACTTGGAGGCGAAGCCAATAAATCCCTCCAGGGTTGGTTTAATGAAAGGGGTCAAATGGAAGATCTCGCTTTTTGAAAGATAACACTTTGTAGCTGTTCTCTTCACATCTATTATTACGCTTAACACAGTGATGTCAGATAGATATAAGCAGGGCTTCTTCTCAAGCTGGATTCAAGCGTATGTAGCCTACAGCCAACTTACCTTTTGGTCTATATTCATTTCATAGGAATCTAAGAACTTTTTATTCTTCACGACTGATACTGTGTACAGAGACAAAACCTGTTTATTTAACAGTCTGCAACACAGCAGGTTCAGACAGACCTTTATTTAATTTTAGCCAACATTCAGATGCAAATGTGGTAAACAGGGTACTTTAAGAACCTCTAGGCTCTTTCTCACTCCAGTTTTCCTGCCACCTGCGTCCTCTTTCCTGACTATATCCTCGTCTGGATTTTTATATATATATATATATATATATATATATATATATATATATATATATATATATATATATATATATATATATATATATATATATACATATATACATATTCTGCTGGACTTTCCAACTGCTATATGGAACTGCACATATCAAAGTCAGCCATATCTGCTTTGGCCAACCAGTCCCACCTGAATCCACAGAGACAGAGTTCGCCTGGAGCTTTCCTCTGATGAGAACCGGTGGAAGCACCTGCAAGAGTCGACAGGGATGATTGACCCGCTCCCACGAGGGGAAAAAGAAAGTTTCAAAACAGAAAAATTATTTCACTTAATTTAGCTTTTTCAAATAGTTTAGCATCAACAAGTGGTAGCTCCATTTACTATGCGTTTAAATGAAAATAGGTTTGTCAGATTTGTTTAATCAGTCTTCGATAAAGAAAGTAAACCTGAGTGATTTGTATTTTGTGATGTTTGTCACCTTTATCAGAAATGAGGGACCCAATATCACAATTCAAGAAAGGAGGGCTTTAAAGGCAGGGTAAGCGATTCTTCATACACAGCTCTGGTTCTGTGAGCAGACGGAGTGGAGCTGACCCGAAACCAAAACTAATGTTTCTTCGCCAAATCACTGACATGGAGGGCGGAACTAGTGCTTCAAGTTTTGTTTCAAATAACAGACATGAGGTTATCCAGAAAATGTTTACCCTGCTTTTAACGGCAGAAAGTTTTAAATAAAAACTGTGGTCTAGATGATCAAAAGCTAGTGTTGTTTTGTGTGTAATTTCTGTCTCCAATGCTTTTTTGTTGTTGAAGATCTGATCTGGATCATAAACCTATAGCTTTCTGTGCCAGTTTATCAAATATTTCCATGTTGGACTTAAACTCTGTTTTATGTTCTGGGTTGTTAACGATTACAGCACAAATACTACTAAGTGGGATTGTGGCAAAACAAATCAATAAATCATAGAAATTAAATGTCATTTATCAATTGTTTTACAGATTGAAGCTGAACTAGTAAAATAAAAGTCACACCAGAAGAGCTCCAGAATCTGCCTGATCTCCGTAGTTTATATAGGTATCGTTTTTAATGTCACACTTCATTGACCTGCATGTAAAATATTGATTAGCTCAGCTTTGACAAAAATAGATACACGTCTACTTCACTACCTGCAGATACAGTATCTCCTTAACTCTTGTTCTCACTGATGAGATCACACTTCGATCACATGTACTATTGTCATTAATTTAAAGGATCATGAGAAATTCATCAGGTTCCAGCTCTTAGAAAGAATCACTATCTTTCTTTAATTTCCTTAAATCGGACTGTGAATACGATGAAGGAACTAAATATGATTCATATATTCAAGAACTGTGGCTTTGTATGGTTCCTAACTGGTAATTTTCCATGTTCCGTAGGAATATTTAATAAGTGCCATTTAATGAGTGGAAAACATTGGTGGCAAGTCATTAAGTTTGAAAGCAACATTGATTGCTTTAGAGGGATTAGGACACTTTCCTCTGCATTTAAAATGTGTGGCATTAATTTCTACTGGAATTATCTTTGTTTTTTAGTTAAGAGATGAATTTGAGATGAGGAAAATATTATTAAGGAATTATTCCCCATGAGAGTTTTAGTAATTTTGTGAGTACTTGACGTGGTTTCATCATTCTTACTGGGCTTATGTGGAGGGGCAAAGGCACAATAAAATGAACAAATGGCAGTCTTTTGATGGCGGTGTCACATCTCTTATCTTTCTTCTGATACAGATCATCTGTGACAGGGGGACAGACAGATGATGCCTCCCCTGGCGGATAGTGTCCCCTCGCATGTGCTTACTTTTCTGGCAGTGTCTTATCATTAGACTCATCATGCATGAGACTGCTCAACTATTTGGGGTGACACATCTTCTCATGGTCAGAGGAGCCACAAATAAGTGTAAACAAGGGAATAGGCATCACAGACAACTACGTCGGGTCAGGGTTTTCTTGTAATTCCTGCTCGGGAACCATGTTTTATAGTCTGAAGTAAAATCCATTACGACATGTGCAGCCTGCTAGAGCAAGTGCAATGGATACCTACTTTATGTACAAAGCTTGGTGGTTACATTTGGGCTTTTATTTTTGTTTCTAAGCTTCAACCACAGACCACAACTTGATTGACACAAGGGCTCATCAAAATACTGATGAAAGCAAAAATTTAAAGGCAGAGTAAGTAACATTTGGATGATATGCCCCTCTTTTTTTAAGTGGACTTATTGGGAGGAGCTATGGCACAATAAAAGCTGTTAGCTGTTAAAGGAGCTGTATGTAAGAGCAATAATAAAACGAATCATAAAATGACGCCGATATGTCAACAGACATTTAAAAATCATGTTCATTTCAAATACTTATGTCTCTGACAACAGCACTCAAGCCAGGATATTCCAGTTTAAAAAGAGGAGTTGCAGCCCTCAACTGATGTTTATGTTGTCATTTTTTGTTTTGGCCTGAAGCTTCACCCTCCACCTATCTCCCAATCACCAAGTCAGTATTGTTTCTGAAGCTCCACCCTCCACCTATCTCCCAATCACCAAGTCAGTATTGTTTCGGCATCCGAGTTGCCAGCTCGGCTCTAATTATCGCAGCAGCCGCTACGAACGTGTTGGATGAAAAACCTGGCAACCTCTGGTCGGGGGGAGGAGGGGGAGGGTACACGCCACTCAACAATATTTTGAAAGTGACTGCAGTACCAGTTTTGGCCATTTCTTACAGACGGCTCCTTTAAGTATAAACGTGAGATGGGCAGTCACGGCACAACATCTGGTTTTCCTATTTCAAGCAAACCAGAAAGCGTAGGTCCTTGAATGACGTCTTGATGTCACTCCATATAACTTTGTATGGGTGGTAAATCTTTATGTACCTCATCGGATGTTACTTTAGGTACTTGAACTTGGCATCTTGGTGTTAAATAAACACCTAACACGAGCATAAATCATTCTTATTTTGAAGATAATATGGCTTGCTGTGATGTTGACTTCACTAAACAACTGGTTCTGGGTTGGCCCAGAAGGAGCAGAGGTTTGGTTTACCAGGAACTAGCCATGTTTGAGTAGTACTGAAGGCCAGAGCTAACCCGAGGATGGTTGCTAACCCAGCCTGGTCCTCAAGCAGGCCTCACCATGGACCATCTCTCAACTCTTCCAGCTTAACTGATCAACTATTAGCCAACTGGTAGCAGAGCAAAGTAAAGCATGATTTTTTTAGTCTGGCTTGGTCACCCAGGACACACAATGCTAGCTGATCCCGCTCACCCACGGGACCAGCAGAGCTCTGGGAGACCGGATTTCAGCTTTGTCAGTATTCGACTTTGTTCAGTTTGGTAGTGACTTCTGAAATGGGGATAGAACGACAGATTTTATCAGAATAATTGTAAAGTATTGTCAGTTACCATCATAGGTTAGCATAAGCAAGCCTAAATAAAAAAGGAAAAAACTCCCCAAAAACTTGAGCTATGGTAGGTGGGTTGACGCAAACTTTCAGGCTTGCTCATTGTTGGATTAACTGCGGTTCAGTTCATACAAATCTGGCCAATAGGATGTTATCCACACCCTCAAACCCTTACCCTGGATTCACAGTGAAAGCGCCACAGGCATCATAGGCAGCCGGCTGCCATTCATTTTTTATGAAAGCGCGCGTCAAGAGGCAGCGGGAGCAGCACGTCAATTTCAAGTTGAAAAATCGGAACTTTATGCAAATGAGCAACGGCGACGCCGAGGCGTCGTCCAATCACAGACCGGGATTCCCGAAGCAAGAACCCTCAATGCAAATGTATTTTATCAGGAATTAATATATTTCATCCAGAAAACTGACATTTTTGCTGATTTGCTGATCTGCCATTTTTACCTGAACTCTGCTCATGTGAAACACGTAACTGATGGTTGAGGGGCTGGATGGTCCAAACGATTTTATTTGCTACATCGATCCAATGCAAAATAATTAAAACCCGTGCTTATTAATCACAGAACACAGTTTAAACAATATGACCAAATCCGCTACGACCCGGTGTGTCAGTGTTCACCGCAGAGAGACTGCAGCTTCACCGGGAGCAACGGCTCGCTGACGGCTGCTGTTGATCCGCGGACCAAACTTGTTAAAGAGAGCATCAAACTCACTCTTATCTATGCGGAAATAACGCTAAAATATAAAGAAGGCTTCCCAAAGTGTGATCCATGGTGAAATAGGAAACTGAAGATGTGCAGCTATATATAGATATGTGTAGACTATATACACTCCGTTCCCTCCAGTTCTGCAGCGCAGCTTGAAAGCCCACTGCAGGCGTCGACAGTGCATGCAGCTTTCAGTGTGAATCTACCAAGCAGCACGATGCTGGCGTCAGGAGATTTTTGACACTTTCAGTGTGAATCCAGGGTTAGGCTGCAGATCATATCTGGTTTTAGTCATTTTGATAATATTTAACTTGATTTTACTGAGGCACCTGTAATGCGAACATGCATTGGTCAGTGCAGAGTTCAAGCTAATAAACACAGGTGTTGGGTAAGACAGCCCTTTCTGGCTACTTATTGCAGGGATGTACCTGTGTGAAAGTACTGAATCACTTTCGGCAAACTTAAAAAAAAACAAAAAACATTTTTAAAAGTATGAGATAAGAAAAAAAGCTAAAAAATGGCCTTAGGTACAACAGATGCAGTTAAATGAAAAAAAAAAAAAGCAAAGAAAAACATGTTGGACATTAGAAAAAGTTTTCAAATCTAAAACCCCTTTGTCTTTCTCTGTGGCTTCCTCTGCAGGTGTCATCAGAACCGCTTTGTCCAACATGGACAGAGAGACGAGGGACCAGTATGTGCTGGTCATCCAGGCCAAAGACATGGTGGGCCAAATGGGAGGACTCTCTGGCACCACCTCCGTCACGGTCACGCTCACCGACGTCAACGACAACCCGCCGCGCTTCGCCGACAGTAAGACTCTTTTCCTGATTCCCTCCACAAGGTTGATTAGGTTTGTGCATAAGTGTTCAGATACTTAACAATCAGAAAATTCCACCAGCTTATTGAAGTGTTTTTTTTTTTCATTTTCTTGCTCAATAGGGCTTTTAAGGTCCATTATAACTGGAGAACCACTTGAACTGGGAAAACTAAATAGATGCAGGCAATGGCAGAAAAAATGTTTCACCATTAACATGAAACTATTATGCAGTATAAAATACTTTCTATTCTAAATTTAACAAGTAAATGTAATAGAAATCACTCCAATGTGCCATCACTGAGCTGTCTTAAAAGCACAGGATGTGCATTAAAATCTATCCCAAACTGAGCCGTACTAGTTTTCAAGGATTATGTTTACCTTTTTTTTTTTATATTTTTTTTTTTCAGCAAACATTTGGTCTCTTAAAGATACATTAAAAAACTAGAAGTCCTGCAATTGGTGCACTTTTCTGCTTCACTCTTCATCACAGCACGAGTCTTCTCTGGCCTTGGAGACCAGGATCAATTGTGTTGCCTTTTTTTTTTCTTTTTTGTCAGCTTATTTCACGGGCCACTAATGGGTTCCAGGCCAAGCTTTGGGATTCAAAGGCGCGCAGAGCTTCTCATGATAATCCGAAGCACACGGCAATCGGTTTTTACCACTGATAGCCCAAATGCAGCCTGTACTCACCACTGGACCGCCATGAGGCTGAGTCAGTTTACTGTCTGCTGGGTGGAGGGCTTGGGGGGAGGGAGAGAGGGGTTCAAGTTCGCACAACAAGTCATCAGTGTCGTTTTTAACCCAATGCTGTCCCGCTGAGAAGAAAGAGACTTTAGAAGAGCTCTGGGTTTTGCTCCTGCGGACGCGCTTACGGGGTCACGGGTCAGAGTAGAGGCGCCATTACGGAGCATCAGAGCAGATAAAATCCAGGAGCAATGGCTAGATGGGTGGGGGGAGTCAAGGTTAGCCGTGAGAGAAGAAAGACATGGGGTATAGGTGGTGGCGGGGAGGAAGGCACGGGGGCAATATGGAGAGGGGAAAGTAATTTTTTGGTCTTTTAAAGAGCCGCTATTCCATGGCAAATTAAAAAGCTATTATAAAGATTACATGGCGGCAAACAATGTCAGGCAGATTAGCATTTAGACGGTGGCTGAGGGAGACACTGCGAGGAACACAGAAAGGTCTGGTAATGAGCTCTGCCATGGTGATTGGGGAGATTATGATTATGAATGTGATTCCCCTCTTTATTCTTGTAAGTGTACTTTAAATCCAGGGGGTCAAACAAAGGCCCAGGGAGCACAATAGAGAGTTTGAGCGTAATAGAATCCTTGAGTGGACATTTCTTCATGTGAAATGTCACAAAGGGATTAAAACACGACCCCTGCTCTTCATTTCTTCTCACTTTTTATTTCATTTTTTTGATTATATAGGAAGGCCTCTTAGAATATCTCGGTGATTTTCTGTTTTGCTCCACTAATTAATCCACAATGGAAACTGGAATTGTTCTTATTCTCTTATGCTGCTGATTGAAGCAGAAACGGAGAGCTTTGCCCCCTTGTTTGTCACTGCTCCTGCCCGTTAGTGTTATGCAGGCGGGTCGGTAGCGAAAATGAGCACATCCATTACACGCATCCATTCCTGTCCTTCCTTTTCCCAGAGGGCTATCAGTACACAGTGCTGGAATCGCTGCCGGTGCAATCTGTGGTGGCCAGAATCAAAGCGGCAGATGATGATATAGGCTCCAACGCAGAGATAGACTACAGGATCATGGACGGCGACGGGCCCGGCATGTTCAACATAACGACGGATGAGAACACACAAGAGGGGGTCATTATCCTGAAAAAGGTACGGTTTCAACGGCATGCAGGCTTTCACAACAGTTTCTCTGGTTTTTCGCTTTTTAGTTTTTGAAAATTCCAAAGACAACGTCTGCAAATAAACTGGTTTCATTCGAAGTTTAGTTTAGGCCAGTGTAACTTTTACATTTTGGTTGATATTTGTAATGATATCATTTGAATAGATGCAGCTAGTCTGTGCTGCATGCTACTTTTTCCTTAATTAAATGTAATGGTGTCATATTAATGTTAAATCAGAAACTAATGGTGAATGAACTCATTCTGTTACTCTTCTGTATCAGTTGTATTACACTACTGAACAAACAAACATTCAGTAGGGCACTGAATCCCACACAGACCAAAAACTCATTATTTTGATGGTTGACTAACCCGTAATTTTTTTAATTAGTTGATTAGTTAATGACTGTTTTTTGTTGAAGCACGCGTGCCACATCCTTTGCTTTAGTTCTGCCTTGAAATATTAGACCCATAGACTTTATAAAGAGAGCTGTACAGAACATTCTGGATGTCATTCATTCAGGACCGAACAAACCTGGCAGTCACTTGGAGAGTAAGGTTGCCACCTTTCAGAAATAGAAATAAGGGACGCCCTGATTTCAGCAGCGCAGGAGCCAAAAAAAAGCCCCAAAACTTCTATATTGCATAAAAAAGTGGTTATTTTATATGAAAAAACAAAATGCTTTGATTTAAAGTTTAAAGTTCTTTAATAGCATTGAACTTGCATGACTGTACAGACAACCAACCATACTAGCAGCTGAAATATCCTCCTATTCTATGTATGTCCACATCAGCCCAGATGTATAATATAGCAACAGGTGAAGAATATGGTGTAAAAGTTAATTTATTTCAATAATTCAACTAGAATATGGTGTAAAAGTTAATTTATTTCAATAATTCAACTAGAATATGGTGTAAAAGTTAATTTATTTCAATAATTCAACTAGAAAATGGTGTAAAAGTTAACTAATTTCAATTTTATATCCATTGTGATGAAATCTGTCCGTCCATCCTCCTTTAAAATGTTTTGGTATCGATATCTGATAAGAAGACTGGCAAAGCAAAACAAAGAAGGCTGCTTCCCATGGCCATTCATCACCACTCTGACAGCCAGGGCTTACCGTGGTTGGTTTAAGTGGCTCGGGTGGAGAACCGGAAGTCGGACTGCAGCCTAAAGGTTGTTTCGTCTGCCCACTCGGCCACTGGCCAGAAGCAGTTAGCTTCTGTAACCACCTGAACTCCACTTTAGTCTCCAGCAGCACCGGCCGGGCTTCTAGCCGAAGCCTCGTAGCCGCTGCCGGGCGCGTCACCTTCACACTAGGGATGCAAATTATCGATTATTTCATTAATTGACAGTTGATAACCTTATCGATCGATCATCGATTAGTTGATAAGCGGCGTTTTTCCCCCATCTGAGATACAAACATAATTTTTTTTGCTTATATAAAATACAAAGGACATTTTAATGTATTCCTTAATCAAATATTTATTTGATACAAAAGTAACAAAAATACATTTTTGTACCACAAGGAATATAATATAAAGTGCACTTCAAGGCTATTAGTAGTAGCAGCCATAATAGTGTCATTTGTGTCAAGCAAATTTTAAGTTCTAGTTACGTTTTAAGTTAGAGTTTTGGCAGTGTTCAAAATAAAATGATGAGACCTGCTGTATTGGAGCACATTTTCTTTTAGTTAAAACTGTAGCGGGGACAGATGTTTAGAGAAACCTATGTATGTACCGGGTGAAGGCTGATTTATGGTTCCGCGTTACAACAACGCAGAGCCTACGCCGTAGGCTACGGCGGCGGCTCTGCGTCGATTTAAGGCGGAACCTTCAGGCTTTAGGGGAGCATATCGGAGAATAACCAGAAGAATATAGAGTGGATTAAAAATAAAAGTTAAGCACTGAGCTACATGTGTCTCCCGTCTGGGCCATTGCAGACTCATTGCCTGAGCATGTTACTAAAACCAAACATATCCGCCATCTCTTTCTTCTAACTTTATGTGCGCGGCGCAGCGCGTTGTGTCGCATTAAATGTGGTCCGGGCGTAATACCAGCTGGTGAAATTAAACGAAAAAAAATAAATAAATAAATAGATTAATTGTAATCGTTAATTTTAATCGGGTAATTTCATAACGACAATTAATCGAAAATCGATTAATTGTTAACATCCCTACTTCACACTCTTCCAGGACGACTGCAAAAGTCTGTGGCTACAATCAAGAGCTCAGAAAATCTCACCGCCTATTGTAAAAAGACAATACGCGAGTTGTCACATGTCAACTTCACCGAGAATGCTTCTCGATAAGCAGTTAACTGCTTCACACCATTGACTACTATGCAACTCCTAATACCCCCCTCTCCTCCACAACTACACTTAAATTGGAAAGTTTGACTTGACACATGGACTAGATGTTGGATGATGGTTGCTTGCCAGCACTATATAATTAGTTGTCTAACGTTGTCTGACGATGCAACCCCTATCCAACAATGAACAATGATCCGACAATCAATCAAGCGGAGAAGCTTCGTCACTTACCAAAGTCGCACTAAAACATTTAGACAGATTTTTGAGCGCAGTGTACCACATAAAATTGGTTCAAGTTCAGTAAGCACAACAAAATTCACACATAAGGTGCACCCGATTATAGGGTGCACCACAGATTTTCCCTTATAGTACGGAAAATACCAGTTAATGTTTGTCTAACTTTGGCTAATCTTCTGTCCTCCTTTAGTACATTTGACACCTTCTTCTAAAAGCTTTATCAACAGTGGACCTTCTCATCGGGCCTATTAATGCCAATAACTGTTTGGGCATTAATCTGCAATCACTTGTTACCTGATGAAATTGTTCTTGAATAAAGGACGGATGAATGACAGCACAGAGGTTCTTCAGGCCCCGCCCCCAGAAACACCTGCCATCCCTCCACATTCATGAACCATACAGCAAATTTCAGGATGTCATGATGGTCTGAAAGCTCTTTTGTTGGCAAAGTAGAACCATTGATGGCCACAAGGAGGTCCTTTTAGAAAAGTAAATTAGATTTTTTGTTTTGCACCAAACTTCGACAACATAGGAGAGTGTTTCAGACAGTGCATGTGTCAAATCAGTTTGAGTTGCATTGCAAAGGGAAAGGTTTTGAAAGGCATTGCTTTTGCTTTTAAAGAACAAAGTAACTGTAAACTATCAATATTTTTGCAAGTCTCAGTGTTTATTAGCCCCAAAGTGATCAACATCATGGGATTGCGCAAATGATTTTCTAACCGAAGTTAGAGAATACAAAAAGCACATTTCCAGCATTTGTCACCACGTTTTGTGTTTTGACAGGAAACATGAGCCTCTTTTGTATATTCTTTCCATCCTTCTCTTTCAGCCCTTAGACTTTGAGACAAAAAGTGGCTTCGCCCTGAAAATCGAAGCCACAAACAGGAATATCGACTCCAACTTCTTGATGTTGGGCCCATTCAGCGACATTACGTCAGTCAAGGTGACGGTGGAAGACGTGAACGAGCCGCCCGTCTTCTCCTCAACACTTAAAGAGTTGGTCGTTTCGGAGGACGCCAAAGTGGGAACCTCGATAGGGAGAGTCTCTGCACATGACCCGGATACCATCAACAGCTCAATAAGGTACTGAGGATTTGGTTGTTTATCGCATATGGTTCTAATTTTTATACTCAGATATTAAAGACTATTTCCAATTAGTGTTTTTCATAGAGAAAACAAACTCCAACCATCCAAACAAATCAAGCTACAGCAATCATTCATTCAAGTACTCCAGATTATTTACAATCCCAGGCTCCACAGATTCAAAATTCCCTGTGTGGTTGTCATGAAGACAGCGCCAGATGGTAAGGGGGCCAAGGAGTGCTGCATTTGCAAAAGTAAAATGCCATCTTCAACAAGAGAAGGGCATTCCTGGAGGAGGGTCAGGGCTCAACACTTGCGCCGAGGCATTCATGGCTCAAAACAAGCACTCGCTTTGTCAGCCCGTGCTTCGTAACTCTGGAGATCCCCACCCATTCAGCCTTAACTGAATGAATATTGCATGGTATTCATGCTTGGTCTGTTAGGATTGTTAGTAATCTTAATCAGAAAATCTAATTACTGCACTATTGTAGCTGTAAATTGCATCTTTTTGCCCCTGTGACGGTTATCAGAATCAGTAATATATTTCACTACATCAACTGGAATTAAAATTATTGTGGAACTAATGCAGCCACAAGAGTCAAATTACATTGCAATAATACCCTTTGGATGTATGCTAATTGAAGTTGTAAATTTCTCTACAAATACTAGCAGATGCAAATTGAAAGGGCTTGATTAAAGTTGTGTGTTGAGGGACCGATTTCATTTTTTGTTATTTATTTTTTTGATCAAAATTTAATAGGGTTTTGTTTTACTTGCATTATTAAGTTCCAAGTTGCTGCTTTATTTTGAAGTATTCTTTTTCTTGACACAACTTTCTGTCTCATAAATTCATGGGAGAGGACATCATTATTACTTTTCATTGCAGGTAGAAGAAACTACTACACTAAAAATGTAAAGGTGATTTTGTTTTCGAGCGCGTTACCTGTGAGTGTGTGCTTGTGTGCAGGTACTCCATTGACAGGAACACGGACTTGGAGCGCTTCTTTAATGTGGACGCTCTGAGTGGCATCATCAGCACCGCCAAGCTTCTGGACCGAGAAGCCAACTCTGTCCATAACCTCACCATCTTTGCCATAGAGAGCCGTAAGTTTACCCAACACCACATACTCTCAACGTGACCGCATGAGCCATAGAAAACAGTTTTCTGTTACTTCTGAGCTCCAAGTCACTCCTGAGCAGTCATAAAAACAGGCTCCGGAGACCTGTCAAACTTTACATTTCTGTACAATTTGAACTGTATATACAGTATGGGCTGGACTTATATTCTGCCTGTTAAAAAAAATGTTTGCCTGGGAGAGGGAATGCAGATAAAGTCAAGAAACTGTCGGCCTCTTGTGTTGATGGTATATGTATGCGAATTTGTGAAATTGATGCAGTCAACTACGATAAAATAGTGAGAAAGACAGAAGCATAACAAGGGCTTAATAGATTGAAGTAGCTAAAAACACAAAAGAATCATGACATCAGTGATTCACTTTAAAAAGGAACATTCTAGCCATTATTAGGTGGTAAGGACTGTAAAAAAAGATTATGTGAATTAAAGCAATATTGCGTTAGAAGTATGGGGTCAATTCACTGCCAAATCTTTTGTGAATCAAAACCCAAAATCTTAAATAATCTTGGATGCAGATTCTGGGATTTGTTAGGTTTTGCATTTCGATTCTCAGATTTTGTGTTTTATTCGCATCACATTTGGTGTTGAGTTGACGCCAAATAGAACAGCATGTCTTTGCATCGTAGCAAAATGGGAATCTACCTACGCACAATGAGGCAATGTCAAAAAACTGCTATTTTAAGCTACTGCTATTTTAAGCATCTGACAAGACTCAAAAATGTCTCTCTATCTAACTGATAGTGTGGACATAGTTCCTACATACCAACCAAAGTAAACTTTACTTTGCGAGGGTACAGAAAGTTCTGTTTGAACTTGAACCTTCCTCTGGTTACCATCTTGTCCAAACAAGTTGACAACTGATGTTGCATAAACAAAACGTCAGAAAGAGAAGGTGTAATGGTGTATTCTTTGAACACCTTCCTGTTTCCATTGAACTGTGAGAGAAACAGAGGACTTGAACTCTGTTTTTGAATCTGTTCAAATTAACTTGTCTGGACTTACAACAACATGGCGGCGACCTGATGGAAATACCTGTAAAAAACAAACCATTTTATTTCATTTTTCTGCACATCAAAATTACAAATAAGTGACACAACATGTTCAAGTCTTTTCATATTCATATGATGGTTGATTTTGACCGTGCTAACAAGTCCTAGCCTTAGTTTGCATTTTGCAGTAAACAGATTCAAATTAAAGTTAAAACCATTTTGATCCATGTTCATTTAGTGCCCAGTCTCTAGTTCTTACCACCTTTTAACAAAACGAGCTTGTTAACTCCATAATGTTCTTCAAAAACGCATCCTGTTACCAAATCTAGCTAGAAATCCCAAGAATAAGCATTGTGCTGCCACTGTGCGTTCATGTCCCTGTCCCCCACTTCTTCTACACGTATTTTGAATTTGTATATTTTGTGTAACCACTTGAGATGAGTGATTTTCCCACCACAACCTGGGGCACATCAATTTGTCCGTTAGATGCTTAGCACCACTCAGAGATAATATGAGATCTTCGTACATCCTCCACTTTATTAGGCCTGTTAGCCGGCTGCGCTCTGGTCATTCCAGCGTGGACTGGTGGGGTCGGAGCGCGGCTGTCGGGGAATGTTAATTCACGAGCAGGACAGCCGTTTTGACCTCCATGTCTCCCTGAGCCACGGGGACGAGATGCTGACTAAGGGCGGGCGGTCTCACCCCCGGGTGAACAATGTTAATGTGATGTGAAGAAGTGCCGCGTGCCTTTTTTGTTCTTCTGTCAATGCTCCAAGGACATGAACACCTTTTTTTTTTTTTTCCTATTTCGCCCCCCGCTTGATTTCCCATCATTCCACCGCCATCGCACAAACACGGCGGACAACAATCATAGGCACATTTTCCACTGAGTAGTTCAGACAGCTGCGTCACATCAGTATAAGTTATGAAAGACATCCAGGCTGTCAGCTGGCACTCCCTCTGCTTTCACATCTTACGACTGAACACTGTGTAAAAAGGCTGTTTTGTTTTTTTTTTCTCCCAAAACCTTTTTTAAGCATCTTCACTTCAAAGCTGTGTTTTTATTTACATCTCACGGCATACAGATGTACCTCTTGGTTTATTCCCACGTGTAAGCGCCTGCCTGATATAGCAACAAAGAGAAGGCAGCGTATAATAATAGCCATATGAAATGTCACAACAGCCTCTCATGCATGAGGTACTGACTTCTGACAGATAGTGACACTCGTGCCCCGTTTTCAGCTGGAAACATCTCAGAGTTCAAGGACTGCAACAAAATCCACTGCTCTGCGCTGCCTTTTGACAGTATTTATAGTAAATGGGTTCTTTTGTGAGTGGAGAGGGTGAACGGACTCTTGGGCTGAGGGATGTTGTGCATTTAAGCTGCAGTCACTCATTCATCTGCTCTGCCCACGCCAATGACAACAAGCCCACGGCCTCAGGCGCCGCGTGCCCTTTTTATCACCATCAAATCAGTCGGCCCGAATGTCAAAGTGTCATCTCAGGACGGCATCGCGGTGACGCCGGACTAAATCATCATCGTGCGCTCAGACGCGGCCATTTAGCCATCAGTGTGGGTCAGGCGGAGAGAGGCATGAAGCCCACTGTGCTCCCACACAAACCCCCCTCCCCCCCCCCGACAGCAACCCCGCGCCGAGTCTAATCACTCCGGCTGATCCGCGGCAGAGCGGATGAGGACACCAGCTGGTGGGAACGCGCTGCATATTTCATCACACCAGCGCTTTTTGCCACCATCTTTCTGATTAATTAAAACGCATGAGAGGAATCAATAGACCATAATCTCATCATGAAGCACATCAATGTGAAGTTTAGGCTGAACTGACGAAAGTTTTGCGGAAGTCTTTGCCCTTAACGTAACGTCCCCCCCCTGCATTTTATTTTTTCCAGAGGATCCAACTCAAATTGGGAGAGGAATCGCTCTCGTCACGGTGCTGGACATAAATGACAACGCCCCAGTTTTTGCCATCGACTATGAAACTCTTCTTTGTGAAAACGCCATGCCAGGACAGGTAAGACCCAGAAACATCCCAGCAGTTGGCCTAGCTTCCCTTTTTTCCTCCGTCTCTACCCTTCCTTGAAGTTTGACACACAAAGACAGCCCGCTGACTCTCACAGCCATTAAAACTCTCCTCTTCCTCCAAACAAGTCCATTGTGCACAAACAGCATCCACGTCGCAGCTTCTGGTTTTTGCAGGTTATACAGCATTATTAAAAGCAGACAGACTTTATAATTTAATCAGAGGTTTATTGGTTCTCGTCTTCTGGCCTTCACAGATGAATGTCATATCTAATCGCTGGATAGAGTGGTGGTTGTTACTAGTTTGACTTACAGATTTGAAGCTCAGTCTAATGAGATGATCGCCACGGGAGAAGCAGGGGATGAAAAAAGAAAGAAATGCATTACATTATCATGTAGTGGTAAGCAGAGGGATTTCAGGCTCAGAGATTTTTTTCCAAGAAAAGGAGGAAGGGAAAGAAACCGGGTCCATACATTGCATTTCCCCTGCCTTTAGCATTTGGCCCCATTGTTGCTGAATGACTTGTGTGTTTGTGGCAGCGATTTGTCTGCTCTTGGCATTTGGAAAATACAATCAGAGGCAAAGGCTAAAGGAGGCGTGCAGACCTGAATGAGTACAATTGATCAGAATGATGCATTGTATTGGAAATGGCTATTAGGCCCTTTTAAATATGTTATTTGCATTCATATTTCAGAGTTGTTTGTCATCATGCTCATGGGAGGGTGAACAAAAATAGCATAATTATTTTATTAGAAGAAATTATTAGAAGAAAAAAAATGAGACTATATTTCATGTGTTTTATTTTTTCCCGGTGCATAATGCTCTTTTTTCCTGTGAGGTTACACAAACATCCAGATATTCTGGGTGGGCTTCAGTTTTGTTTGCTGCTTTGAAATTTTGTCTTCACTCATACCTAACTGTAAGCAACATTCAGCATAAATAATGTAACCCTCTCTAAGATGCATTAATCTGCAGAATTTAGTATTAAAAGAGGAGTATTGTTGGTTTTGAGTAAACATGTAATACATGTTTCCAATACAACATCTCATGAGCAAAATGCCTTTCCCGCCAAAAAGCCCCTTATGTCATGTCATGTTTTTATTTAAAAATGAATCCAAAAAAGAATAAGGAAAAAAAAAACAAATAAAAGAGAACATGTGAGCAATACTAAGTACCCCCTTACTGCCTTTATAGCGTTTAAGAGCGTAAGCTGCAGCCAGGTGTTGCTGGTCACCAGCTGTCGATGAGCTGAGTGAAGATGTGTTTAGCAGATTGCCGTTCTGGAGCGTTCTGGGTGAATGTTAACACAATGCCAAAAGGGAAAGACAGAAATGCTGGTCTCAGAGAAGTGGTTGATGTGTGTCAATCTTAAAAAGATTGAAAAAGCATTTCCAAGTAATTCTGAGATCATCATCCAACAGTGAAATTGGTTCTTTACCAGTGGAAGGCATGCAAGGCGGTTGCTAATCTTGGCAAGAGTAAATGTGGCAGTTCATTTACCCCAAAGTCAGACCATTCAATCCTCAGAGAAACACAAAGAAACTGAAGAGCTGCTTCTTGGACCTCACAGAGCATGTCAAATGCTAAACATCCATCACAGGATAATCAGAAGACTAAAAATAGTCTGGACTTTTTGGGCGGGTGGCCAAGTGAAATACTCTTCTGTCCAGGAAAAACATGGAAGCGTCACTGAGGTTCACAAAACCACATCTGAACAAATCACAAGATTCATGGAACAATGTGGCTGTGACCAGATGAGTCAGAGTGGAGTTAGTTTGCTTCATACCCAGTGTGATCCAAAACCATTTCCAAAACCAATTTGGACTTTGTTTTATTGTGAGAAAGATTATCCACACGTGAAAAGCATTTAAGATGCCTACCAGTGGGTGATTAGCATTGCTTACTTTCTTACTATTGTTAAATAAATTATGATAAGGTAGCAAAAGCTTTGTTTGTATTTGCCTCAACTAAAATTCACTGTGATCAAATTATTCTTTATTATGTTTTACATAAAAAATAGAAATCAAGGCAGAATACTAACTTTCACATGGCCATCAGTGATCTGAAATTTAATTGATCAAACTTTACTCACAGGTTATAAGAAGTAAATACTGCCTCTTTAAGAGATCCCTCCCTCCCTCCACCACTCCATCCATCCATAGCAATTATTTAGAATGCATTGTACCACATCTGAATGTCTTTTTTTGATTAATGATATCACATGTATTATTAAATACAATTTGAACACAAAGAAACAATGCTGCCACTCAGTATTTCAGCTCTCAGAATCAGTAAATCGGTTGCACAGTCCTCCCCAACAGAGTCTAATGAATTATGGCGCAGGAGCTGAAACGGAGTCATTCCTCAACAATCGTAGCAGCCTGCAGGACACGGCACCAGCCACTGCCCACGACAGCATCATCAGCAGGAAAAGGTACAGCAGATCTGTAATTACTCAGCTGGAGCCGCCAGACTGCTTACCCAGACCCCGCTGATAGCTGAGCCCAGATCCCCCCCCTCGGCGTAGCCGGGAGCTCGTCTGCTGCAAAGCGAGTGGCTGCTGCCCCTCGAAGGCCTCTGTCCTCGTCCATCCAGCAAGTTTACTCGCTGCATTCAAATTCCGTGGATACCGGCTTAAAGTGGTGCAGTCAAAATGAGTTACCATAGCTGGGAGCTGGTGTTAACTTGGTAATCATAAGGACACACCCAGCATACAAAACAGTGTTTTCTGTGGATTTGCGTGGAAAAAACACATTTTTTATTGGAGCTGGGGTAAAAGGTTGAAAAACTGAATAACTGGGAAAAAAAGGAGGCACTTGTCACTTTTTATGGCTACAAAATACAACATGGGTACAGTTCTTGTTCAGCACATATGATATATAGTATCTCAGATTCGTTTCTCTTATCGCACTAGAAAATATATGGCTCAGATACATTTATACTTTATGTGTTTCACTTGGAATAAATTCGGACGTGACACATTTTTTGCTAGTTTGCCAGTTAGTTTTTGCTTTCATTTCTCAATAAGGCCATTATTTATTGAATCTCATTCAAATCCAGCCTTCTGTTAGGCAACACTCAAGTGCACCGGTGGGATCACACCTTCAGACTGCTTAATGAAGCCGCGCAAGATGGAAATTTCATGATGAAATTTACACCCAAAAACACATACAGAGCAAAGGGATAGAGAGAGGTTGACATTTGAAAGTGAAAACACAGTTTGAATTACAACGAGGTGTCGGCTGTCTGCTACCAGACAGACTGGGTGGACTCATTACCTGCCAGATATGCGCTCCACCACCTCCCTGATTCCTAATTAATGAAAATGCCCCTGTTGTGTACAAGCATGTGTGGCTGTAGTGCCGAACAGTTGGCTGTACGAACTGTGTGCGCTTTCATGTAAAGCTTTGTTTAAAAAAAAAAAAAAAGTCTCAGGCCGCCCACTGGCTGTCACGCCCATTGGCTTATTCACAGCTGCGACAAAGATGAAATAATAACATTTTCCAGTTGGGGCCGGGGTTGACTCCGATGCTCTGTAGCGCAGATTAACACGGGGACCGGGGATGGAATAACCTGCCATTTTTCAGGCCTAATTAAGGCAGCCTTGTGACTCGCTCTCTCCAGAGATGCCACTTGTTACAGTCCATCACTGTGCCTGTCTCCTACTGTGATTTTAATTGATATCATGATGGGGTGGAAGGGGCAGGGGGCACAGGGAGAAGGAGGTGGGGCATGTTGTACAGTCTTTTCAGTGTAACTGTACATGAGTAGCCGTTACTCGACTGCCCCTCTGCACAACCGCGAGAGCTTAGCTTAGTTTTGTTGATGAAACAGGGTCAGTGGAGTGATTGGTTTTGTTTTTTTTTTCTCTCAGTTTTGCTTGATAGGATTGAGTCGTAATTGTATTACTGTCAAATATGTTTTTGCTCATTAAAGCAAAAATCCTTCTGCACTTTTGCAACATATGTACTGTTTTTGCCAATTATGCAAGATTTATTTTTACCATTTATTTGGTAATTGCCAATTTTTGTCATTATAATTTTGTTCTTTTTTGCCATTTTTGGAAAATTACACATTTTCTGCAATTTATTTAGTTTCTTACTGATTTTGACTAATGTTGCACATTCTTGCAAATTTTGCAATTTTTACATGTTTTACAGATTTCTTTTCACTCAAAAAAGCCATGGTTATCCAGTTTATTTCGTTCTAAACACGGAGCAAGGTGGAATTGTTCAGCTTTTCCATGTTTACCTCGACCCAGCGTCGTGTCATGCTGCATTCACCGTACTTTGGAAATGGGTTGTGTGAAGTTGTGACACCAAATTTCAAAAGGAGGCACACCCTGCAGTAGACAAGAGGCGGAGGAGGTAGAAGTCAAGCGTCTGACTCTGCACCCTTAAACCGACTGTTTTAAGCAGAACTTCAAAGATAAACTTGAAAGGGAAACTTTTGAAATGTATTCATGTGGTATTTTGACCAAAGCCTGTCGCAGAAAGACCTCAGATAATTGTACAAATCTTTGAGAAAGAGGCACAATGTGTCTATTTAAAGGACTTCTTGGAGGGATGTAGCACAACAAAGACAAACCCATTCCCTTTTAATTCAGGTCCAAATTACTTTTACAAGAAAATTCAAGATTGGTCATTGGTCTTGGTGGAGAACGGTGCACTCCGAGTACATTCTAGTTAATTATTGTAATTTGGCTCATTTGCCAACACAATCAGTGTTTGGAGCTGCAGCAGTTACTTGGATGTGAACCTGAATTAGCCAAGAAGAGGCACAAAAATCCATACTGTTTGACTGATACAAATTGGAACAAAGCAACACTCATCCTGGATAATAAGACAGTCAAGTTTGAACAAAGGAACATATGAAACATATGTTCAAATCTGTGCATTTGATGTCAGCTCTCACACCCACAGCAAATGTCTTATAACTCCAGAAATGTTCCCTCAGTATCACCGTAATGTGGTAATAAATACAGTGTGCACATACACGGGTACACTGCTACAGAAATGGGAACCGTTAGCTGATTCAGCATACTTCTAAATGTGCAACTGTGGCAAAATGTAAACAAATATAGGCAAAAAATATGGCTCATGTGTAATTCACTCTTTGGCATTCTAAATAAATCAAAAAGTAAGTGAATGGAGGTATAAAAGTCAAAAGCACACACCGTTAGTATGTAATTTGTTCTTGTAGGCAGGTCTTTTCTTTCTTAAATACCCTTTCCCTTCTTGGAAAACCTTTGAACACACGGAGAAAACTATTTCTAATGCAGAGGAAGCTGAGGTTTGAGCAGGGAGTCAATATTCTCTCAGTGTCAGACTTGGAAAACTTTTGGATTACAGCTTTCCAAGTTTTTTTGCGTTTCTTTTTTCCCTATATTAAATATCCTCATGCCTCAACAGTCGTCTCAGTCACCTAGTAAAAGAAAATGTCTTCGCACCTCCCGTCCATTCAAATTATCAGTTTATTCTAGGTGTCGCATCACAGCGGGGGATGAAAACGTTTATGTCACGGTGCAAAGGGGGGCTGGTGACATTAGCTTGTGGCAGCACAGTGCACGGCGTATAGATAGACGGCGCGTTGAGCGCGTTTAATCTGGAACCTCACCAGGAGGCGACTTATCCTCAGCAGCCTCGGCTTGTCGGGATCATGTCAGCCAACGTGACTCAGATGTGAAACAAGCGAAGTTCCCAGAGGTAAAAGAAAAGGAGGAACGTAAAGATCTCATTTGAATTAGGTAAATATGAATTGGCAGTATTGATTATATGCATGCATAGGTGTGTGTGTGTGTGTGTGTGTGTGTGTTTGTGTGTGAGGGCGGCAAAAAGTTGTGGGTGTCACATGTGGGTGATGTTTGGGGCGACGATGTTGCAGGAGGCAGCAGGGAGCGGGGTGTGAAAACAGCATGCCCACCACTTCCTTCGTCAACACAACCCCTGGTGACAGCTGTCACATCACCATGGCAACGAGTGCCACCTATTTGATGTGATGCTTATTTATACCCTTGGTTCAACTTTGAAGTGGCTGGCTTCATCTTATTGTGTGACTCATCTGCCAGCAGGGCTTTGGGTGGCTTCAATAAAAAGCTCTCAGCTGTAGAGCCAAACTTATCCTGTTCAGGGTCTGATAATTACACTTTTAGGACCGTCTAACACACTGATGACTGGACTGAGGCTTTACAGAACTGAAGTTTTCCAAAAAAATTCTAATACAGTGCAGTGTTTACTTTCCTTCTATCAAAGTGAGAAAAGTGAGATTTGAAGCCGTTATCAGTCAGTGTGTAATTTGTCCGTCTCACTGTGCTTGCCGGTGCTACTTCTCTGATTAGAGAGGCCGCGTTTCCCCGCACTCAGTCTCGAGACGCAGCGTTGTGTCACAGCTGCTGTGAACTGCGGTCGCTGGAGTACACCAGCACATCTCAGACAGTCGGGAGGATTAAATCTCGACTGTTTGAGTGGCACAGTGGTGAGAACGGATGCCAGGAAGCTGTTCCTGGAATTCCTGGTTCAGCTCCACCGCACAGGTGCTGCAATGCCTAGGGAATCTGAATAACTGCCCTCCAGAGAGAGAGGTCCAACCCTTAGATTTGTCTCTTGATTAAGGACACATATTTATTCATAAAAGCTGAAGTTTATGGTGGAGCATTTGAATCAGTACTCGAGTTGTAAAAAACAATCAGGGGGGATGGTGGATTTTATCATATGGGGACAGATAATTTGTGCTGATTACAAATAATATAATATATTACAAATAATAGCAGTGACCAAAACACCTGCAGAAATACTGCAGGAATGACATAGCAGCAGATAAATGCAGCCTTCTGTAAGCTTGAAATATCCACTGGGCTTACATCAAATACATCAAAACACAACAATAAAAACAGTTTTCTGAACTTATCAATATGACTCTGTCCTTCACAGGATAAGTAAAATGGATCACTGCAAAAACTCAAAATCTTAACAAGAATATGTCTTATTTCTAGTTAAAATGTCTAATTTTAGTAAAAAAAATCTCATTACACTTAAAAAAGACTCATCACTAGAAAAAACAACAATTTTCACCTGTTTCAAGTAGATTTTCACTTGAAATAAGTAGAAAAATCTGCCAGTGGAAAAATATTTTTTTGCTTGTAATAAGAAGATAAATCTTGTCCCACTGGCAGATTTTCCTACTTATTTCAAGTGAAAATTTACTTGAAACAGGTGAAAATGGTTAAATAAGTTATTTTTCTGGTGATGACTCTAAATGTTGAAATAGCAGTAAAACCACATTCATTGAAATGACATAAGGGATGGAAAGGGGTGATGGCAGTTTTACAGGGGGGATGATTTTGACCGTTTTTATTTCAGGGGGGATGCCATCCCCCCTCATCCCCCCTCAACTCGAGTACTGATTAGAATCATATGTTTGATGAATAGAAAACCTCATCTCACAGCTTGAGTTTGTATGGAAAATGTTTGCAAAACAGTTTTACTAAAGTATCTTTGAAAGAAACTTGCTTTAGCCTGTACAGAACTCAACTGAGGTTGTTTTTAAATGTGCTATAGAAATAAACTTAACATCCGCTCTAATATCAGTGTGTAAAATTCAGTAACCCCTCTTTTAAATCCATGTTTTGTTTTTAATTTCAGTATTTGGCAACCTCCGATAAACAACTCAAACTGTTGAACATAAGCAAAAAAAGAGGAAAAACAAATTTGGGCAATACTATGTACCCCAGACTGTTTCCACAGGATATATCACAACCAAGGGTGAAAGGGGGGAAATAAATAAATTACTTAATTGTTGCTGCATATCTATGCGTAAAGAGATTATGCAACCGTGTCCAAACAACATGGGGTTCAAAGCTTTGGTCAGACAATTAAGCATCAATATCACCAGTCTTATACCCTGGACTGGGTGCCAACCATCTATCTTCCAGGGTGAGGCTCAAGCAGAACTCAGATTCGTTGCAGTTCCTCAACTGACTGCAAAAGTGAGTCTCCATCAACTCCCATATTAAAAAGTCCAACTTTTAAGCAGAAATAAACATATTTACAGCCTGGTTCAAAAACATATTTTTGGTTTAAATTATTTGATTTCACACCCATGACACATCTGAGGGGAAACATTTTTTGTACCATGACAGGAGAATTTATTTAAAGCAACACATTTATTACTACTCTGAATGATTGACAGTTCGCTCAGCCAATGGCTATCTATTATTACTTACTCATCCATAATCGCCATGCTTCCGCGCTTAGCAAAGCAATTGTTTCACTAAGAAATACCAAGTCTATTGTGCTTTACAATACTAAATTTACCCCACGGTCCGAAAAAAAAAGGCTCCTCCACAGACCTCATTGAGAATGTTAAAGTGTATCCTATAGTGTTGTCCCGATCGATCGGGTGGCCGATCGATCGGGCCCGATCACGTCATTTTCAAAAGATCGGGATGGCCAAAAAAGTATCGGGACATACTGTTATGGCTCGGCAGGCTGGTTTCCGACTCCGCGACCCGGTAGCGCTGGGAGCGCGGAGTCGGCGCAGCGGCCAGAAGAGCCGGGCGGCTCTGCTCTGAGCCCCAGCTGCAGCTCAGAGCGGCTCCAGCAGCTCCAGGCCAGTTCGTCTTATTTGTTTGCTTATTGCTCTGTGCCTATGTTTTAACATATATTAATTATTTAATCATTTTATAATTGCATTTAACAATACAGACAGTTGATGTGTGTTTATTGTAAGATTTTGGGCAGCGCCGGCGGCTGAAGAATCGTTTGTGCTGGTGGGGAAGGAAGCGTGGCTAACAGAGAGCTAACAGCAGCTAGGCTACGCTCAGATAAACGGTCTGAAAGTTTTAAAAACAAAGAAAAGCTGTCGGAGAAAAGTGACTGTAGTGTTATGTAAATGATTATCCGTCACTCGTAAATCATCTTTTGGTCCACTTTATTGACTCGGTAACAACACAGGGATGACGGACTGCTATTTTGCAGGCTGGTGTTACGGTCTAAAGGGTCCGTGTCTGAACAACCACAATTGGTTCCTACGCTCTGCGTGACATCAGCACAACACAGTGACAGAAAACTATAACAGCCACAATGAATATCTGCTGCTATTCATTTCATGCTGTTGAGAATTCTGCACTACGGTTAAGCCAAAATGTATTTTCATTTTCTTATTGATTGTGAGTTTGACTGGATGTCATTCAACTTTTAAACCTCGTAAGTAAACTACCTCCTTTTGAAGTGAAATTGATTTATTTTTGTTATTTTACTATTCTGAACTTTTTGTTTTAGTTTACAATTTCATGTTTCTACATTTTGTGGCACCAGAGCTGATAAGCTTTGTTTTGATCCAATGATGCAGTCAGTGAAAAAACAAAAATATGTCCATGTTGGAGAGAATGGACAATACAGTTTTTTACTTAATTTACTTTACTTTTTTTTAATTTACTTTTTTACTTAATTCTTTGCCAAAATGTATCTGATTGGGAAAAAGTATCGGAAATGTATCGGGAGCCAAAAAAAGTGATCGGATCGGGAAAAATCGGGATCGGCAGATACTCAAACTCAAGTGATCGGGATCGGATCGGGAGCTAAAAAATCCTGATCGGGACAACCCTAGTATCCTAACATAATATTGAATAAACAATAATGAACAGGTAAGTTCAGCTTACTGAACTACAGGGGGATCACACTTCTCAGCCTCCCGGGGAAAGTCTACGCCAGGGTACTGGAGAGGAGATTACGGCCGATAGTCGAACCTCGGATTCAGGAGGAACAATGCGGTTTTCGTCCCGGTCGTGGAACACTGGACCAGCTCTACACCCTCCGCAGGGTGCTCGAGGGTTCATGGGAATTTGCCCAACCAGTCTACATGTGTTTTGTGGATCTGGAGAAGGCATTTGACCGTGTCCCTCGTGCCATTCTGTGGGGGGTGCTGAGTGAGTATGGAGTCCGGGGCCCTCTACTAAGGGCTGTCCGGTCTCTGTATGATCGAAGCAGGAGTCTGGTTCGCATTGCCGGCAGTAAGTCAGACTTGTTCCCGGTGCATGTTGGACTCCGGCAGGGCTGCCCTTTGTCACCGGTCCTGTTCATAATTTTTATGGACAGGATTTCTAGGCGCAGCCAGGGGCTCCGGTTTGGGAACCTCAGGATTTCATCTCTGCTTTTTGCAGATGATGTTGTCTTGTTGGCTTCATCAGACCGGGACCTCCAGCATGTGCTGGGGCGGTTTGCGGCCGAGTGCGACGCGGCAGGGATGAGAATCAGCACCTCCAAGACCGAGGCCATGGTTCTCCATCGGGAAAGGGTGGCGTGCCTTCTCTGGGTGGGTGGAGAAGTCCTGCCTCAGGTGGAGGAGTTCAAGTATCTCGGGATCTTGTTCACGAGTGAGGGAACGATGGAGCAGGAGATTGACAGACGGATCGGTGCAGCGTCCGCAGTTATGCGGTCGATGTACTGGACCGTCGTGGTGAAGAGGGAGCTGAGTCGAAAGGCGAAGCTCTCGATTTACCGGTCAATCTACGCCCCTACCCTCACCTATGGTCATGAACTTTGGGTAGTGACCGAAAGGACAGGATCGCGGATACAAGCAGCCGAGATGAGTTTCCTCCGCAGGGTGGCTGGACGCTCCCTTAGAGATAGGGTGAGGAGTTCGGTCACCCGGGAGGAGCTCGGAGTCGAGCCGCTGCTCCTTCACATTGAGAGGAGTCAGCTGAGGTGGCTTGGGCATCTGTACCGGATGCCTCCTGGACGCCTCCCTAGGGAGGTGTTCCAGGCATGTCCCACCGGGAGGAGACCCCGGGGAAGACCCAGGACACGCTGGAGAGACTATGTCTCTCGGCTGGCCTGGGAACGCCTCAGACTCCCCCCGGAAGAGCTGGAGGAAGTGTCTGGGGTGAGGGAAGTCTGGGCATCCCTGTTGAGGCTGCTGCCCCCGCGACCCGGGAACGGATAAAGTGGGAAAAGATGAGTGAGTGAGTGAGTGAAGTTCAGCTTCAACGGGACTCTGTCTACTGTCTGCCAAGATCAAAGCACAAAAAACAAAACTGTTGTACCAACCACAAGATTTCTGAACTCATGTCCTGTGGACAGAAGAGGCTGATTTGGTCTTGTAAGCCAAAAACCTAAAGAGCCTTTCAGCAGAAGCAACGTATACCCGGTGTCAGGAACGGTGGTGGAATAGCAATGATTCTGACTATAGGAACACCTCTGTATTTGAGAGTTAATTGAATACATTTTGAAGGGATGCCAGTGTGACTACCTGTTGGTGAAGGTGGCCTAACAGCTCATAAAAGGTTTGCCCCGTGTGAGGGACCAAGCTGGTTAAGCATGAGGACATAAAGATTTTAAAGAAAAAAAGGGTTTTATTCCCAAAAGAACTTTTTACAAAATGGGGCCTTAAAAGAGGTCAAATAAAGAAACTAAACAATAACAGTCACCACACAGCAATGGTAAACTGAACAAACACACACAAACTTAAATACTAGCTGATCATACTAGTGACACACAGGGGTAAAACACTAAACGTTGTTACCAAATAATGTAAAACGGTGAGAATGGCAGTTGCTTTAACTTAACTTCTAAATAAAAAATTAGACTAATGAAACTTAAATTAGAGTGAATATAACACAAAACAAACGGTGATTCCCCCTGTGATGGAGCTGCCCTTGGTACAGTCCAATCGCTTTCATTTCTGGCAGCGGCATCCTGGAATCTCCGAATGGCCATGGCTGTAAACCAAATGTGTGCTTTACAAATGCAATTTATGCATTTCAACAATATACTGTAAATAAAAGTGTGTAACAAATAAACCAAAGTGTCAGTGCTTGAGGTTATCACCATTCATAGCTGCAGGTGCGGCCATCACACCCTTCTCAAAAGGAGTGAGTTAGAGGAAAAGTCAAAGTTGGAAGTGCAGGTGAATGCCTTGTTTGATATGTCTAGGGAGCACTTTGAAAGCACTGGGCTTTTGTGTTAGTACATATGTACTCAGAGGCAGCTGACACTCACATTCAAGAAAAAAAAGACAAGTGGCACCAACCTATTTTCACCTCAAGCTGAAATTGAAATGATTCAGACACAGCTGTTTGTGTCTGTGTGTTAGCTTCTCAATTAGTGTTTACTGGATTAACAGAATCTGATTAAAAATGTGTCAAAAGGTCAAAGTGATCGCAGCCATGCGGAACGGAGACTCGTTGCTCTGGTAACCATTGCGCTTATGTGGGTCCCGTAGTCTCCCCTTCTTGCTGCATAGCGGCCCTTTTATTGTCCCTTACATCCACAAATAGGCAAGTCCGTTCCAAGTGTTACCAATACGTCACACTCGTACTTCCATGTATCTTTCACGTTGCCTTGGTTGTTACGTCCATTCCCTAGTGGGCAGTGCTGAGTTCAGAGTTCACTCCTGCGTTTTGACATCAGTTTCAGACAGCAGTTAGTGGTGGAAATGAACCAACACAAAGTTGTTTAACAACCATCCAAAAACACCAGAAGAAGAGGAAATAGACGAAGGGGAAGCAGTTTCAACAAACATGGTGATGATGGAAGAGATCGTGATAATACACACTCTTAGAAAGAAAAAGTGGGAGTGCAGTAGATGATGGCGGTCTGTTCAACCCTTAAATACATTGCGGCATTGGGCCTTCACTCTGTAATTTCAAAGGCTCGAGCAGACCTTTGCCATTTTCAAATGGCAAAACTGAGACAATTCTTCGGCTGACACACACTTTTCAAGAACACAATGACCCCATTTTTAATGGCATCAATGTTCACTATTTGGGATTTAGAGTTTGTTCAAATCATTTAGATTAAGAAGCAGTGAAAGAGTTGAGGAGGGGAACATTTTATAAGAGGAGGAAAAAAAGAAATCATTGTAAATGTCATCAAAACAGGGATTCAGAATGTTATAATTCAAAGTGTTGGGACCCATTTAAAGTTTGGGGTTTTGTGCCTCAGTCAGGTTTTTTTCAAATTTCAAAAGGTCTATACTCTATTCCTAATCAAGTTGGTCAAAACTGTGGGCCTGGAGGTGTCCACAATCTGACAGAAACTGGATTGTGATATAGTACACAACACCAAATAAGATAATATCTCAAGAAATTACAAATGTAGGACAATGATATATCGTCTGAAAGATATCCACACATTGATTCTTATGTGGAACTGCATGCGTGTATATATATATATATATATATATATATATATATATATATATATATATATATATATATATATGTGTGTGTGTGTTTATGTGTGTATTTTCTCTTCTTTCTTTTTTACCCATAATATGTATATTAACTAATTGACTGTATGTATCGCATGACAGTTAGATATCAACACTGCCCTCCCTCTTCCGACACTTAATTATACTCACAGGCCAACATGCATCCCCATCACACTGCACACGCACACAAATGTCACACACCAAATGTATTGATGATATGATAAATGGAATGCTCCCCTCTATGGACATCCAAAGGTTGATCGAACCTGGGTTATGCAACAGGACGACAACGTGACGCACATCAGCGGATCTACCCCAGAATGGCAGAAAACGTCCAGACATGAACCCAGGAAATGCTGTGATGCTACTTAGAGCTGTGCAAAAGCCAGTGTCCAAAATACTTGATGATGAACCAAAGCAATGCCCTAAAGAATGGACCAGAAACTGTTTCCAGCAACGACAGAGACCCATAAATTCATACAGGGATGACTCCTTCCAGTTGCTGCTGCTAGACGTTGGGTGGATTAACTGTTGAATCATGTTGTTTGAGTGTTTGAGGTTTTTTTGCCAAACTCTAAGAGACTCTCTGATCTTTGATCAGATAATGTTTTTTTAAATGTTTTTTTTTTACACAAAAAACAGCTGGATTATAAAACAGTGGGTTACTAACATTTAAATCCATTTCAGTTTCAACATTTCACGCTTTCATTTAGTACTCGATTAGTCCTCAGGCTTTTTTCTTCATGTACTGTAGTTCTAACCTATATGAGTGCAATTTTTTTTAAATACACAAGTTTTGTAACTTTTTGAAGTTGATGAAACGCATACAAGTCTGTCGCTATAACACTCAATTTTCACGCAAGCGTTTTCCTGTCACTTTACTCCCACTTCTGCTTTATTTAATCTGCTTACCTTTCATTTGATGGTTTTACGCCCATCTGCATATTAAAACATGCCTTAAAGTAATGAATTTTCTATTATAAGACTTGTTAACACTGGATGTGTTAGTCAGCTGTCACCTTTACATCCTGTTGACAATGCTTTACATCTCCAAACTAGGATGCAGCCTCAATGTTTACAGGATTGAGGTTAATTTGCAAGCACAACATCAGAGGCACGCAACTTTTTTTTGTTTGAGTTTGTAGAGTTTTCTGGTTTCTCTTTGTTTTCAATCCCTTTATACACAAGCTCATAGTCGATCATTGTGAGTTAGTTACGCTGCTGCTTACTTCAGTGGGCAGAGGCCATCCTTGTTAGTGCTGGCGTGTTCCAGGATATTTTTCTGACCTCAGGGTCAAAAGCTTTACAGGTGTTGCGGGATAATTCCCTTAATTCTGTATATTAAGTACTGAATGATAAGTAGTTTGGTTTGCAAATTACCTTGATTTTTTTTTTTTTTTTTCATTCCTTGAATATTTCCACAGTAATTTAGTGTAGCAGTTCCAAGTCATGGAGTCTGCCAGACACTGATTCAATAAATAATGACAAACTGTAGCAGCCGAGGCTGAGCTACCCTGACCTTCAGTTCCTAGTGTTGATCAAGTTCCAAAAAAAACCCCACTAACTCCTGCATTTGCATTAACACTGCTGGATAGTGTCATTAGATGCCCCCTGCCCTCATCCCAGGCTCTCTTTAGTGGTGCCTTTGTATTTTCTCTGAGTGTGTGTGTGGCTTTTAACACAGAAGATTATATTTAATTAGACATAACTTCTCCCCAAAACGGGGAGTATTACTTATTAGTATGAGTATTACTCATTGTATGACTTTGCCCAGGTCCAATATATCCAAACATGGGGAGATGGGGGTAACGAGCAGGCTGGAAAATTACCTTAGTTACCTCAGTTAACTGTTTTATAATGGCGTAATGTTCCCTTACATTAGTTCTGATTGGATCTGATTGGATCTGTCCATCCATCCTCATTTCAGATGTCACTACCAAAACAATGTCTGAAACGAGCTTTGGTGGATCTCTGCTGGGACTCACCCAGTCTAGACGCAAGGACCAGTGGTTCAGTTGGTCGACCTGTAAGGGTCCTGAAATGGTCTGAGCTTAAGATCACTTTACTGAAGAGTGAGTCTCCTCCAGTTAATCTTCAATCAGGCGCTGCTTCTGGCAGCTTTGCTGAGCTCCACACCTAGACTCTCACAAGAACTGGTCTCAGGTGTCCCATCAAACCCATTTTATCTTGCAAACAAAAATATTTAGTCACAACTACAGACACATTAATGAAAGAAAGAGGAAAAAAAAGTTAATATTGTATTGTCACTATTCTGCCCTTACTAGGACGTAGAGATGATTCCTAGCTTGGCAGATAGCTAAACAGGTTCTTAAATAAACATCCAGGAGACAGCAGGGACGTTTAGGATGTTTACTGTCAGAAGCACTGTGAAACTGCAATACAGAAAAATAAGACAATAAAGTGTTACAATCTGTATTGTATTTGACCTTTTCTTAAACATCAACAAATGCTATGTCATTAATTATTATGTACAGTACAAATAAACATAAATATTTACTGAAATTATACTGATTCTAACTGATTCTAACTGATAAACCGCTATGAACAACTGGCGGTTAGCTTGATGCTAACGTAACATGGAAAATGCCATTGACATGCTAACGCGTTAGCATCGCTCCCGTTTTTTACGTTTTCCTCCCAAACTATCATCTAATTCCGAACACCATCAGAGGTAAAGTAACATAAAAGGTAAGTATTAATCACAGACATATGCTCTTTAGGGTTCAGCAGAGAAAAAACAAGTTTAGGGAAAAACAACAGCTTTGCTTAACAGCTTTCTTCATTAGACAAGAAACTACGGCAAGTCTACATGGACAAAAAGCACAGCATCTACTACATCTACAGAGTCCATGGAAGGGCAGCGCAGTCACTTTAAAACTGAAAATGTAAGTGAATAAGAGACTATTTATGCGTTGTTTTGCATTCGGATGATGTCAGTTTGGATGAAGAAAAGATAAGAAAAAAGAAAAAAAAGTCAATCATTGTAGGCTACACAAGACTTGACTTGACTGATGGCTGTTTTGAGCAGAGCAAACAAGAAACTGGCACAGCTCCACTCTGCAACTGCGGTGTTTCCAGAGGCTTATTCCATGCATTGCTTTGCTGCTGTACAGTGCCCCACAGGGTGAGCTTATATCTCAATTCACTGAATTATGTGATGCGTTTAACCTTCGAAGAAGACCTCAAGAAGAAAAGCTCTGTTGTAGAAGAAAAAAAAAGAAAAACCATAAAAGTGTGAAACAAAAATGTGACAAAGTGCAACAGATGTGCTGCATAAGTCATGACATACGTACATGAAGACTGTTACTGAAACAGCAACTTCTGCTTGTGAATGAGAAACGGCATCAGGCTGAACCTTCCTCACATATTCCTTACTGTCATGATATTTCCCTCACACATTCCCATCATCTGATGTCTGACAGTTGTTCTGCGATAGAAGATACAATATATCTATATATATTTTGCTTAAATCTTGAGCTACATTATGTCAGAAACTTCTCTAAATAAGCTGAGTCTTTGTATCCTGCAGATTTCCTGCTTTACAGTGACAAATAGAGTCACCTTTGTCCTTTAATATCCGTCTTTTTTCTCTTTTATCCGATATGCAGCCAAGTGTAAACTCAAGAAAGCTTTAATTCAGTGATTCATAGTCCTCCTCAGTCGTTCCCTGCGACAGGCACCAGTCTGCTGCCGCCGTTAATGTCTTTCAGCGAGAATTTATGTCTACAGCCATGCCTCTCTTTCCTATCTCCTACTCAAACCATTAGAGGATTCCCCACCAAACGGTTCGCGGGAACGCCTTGCATCAGAGCCACATTAATGAAAGGCATTATACATTACAAAGTGTTTGATTTAGCGATGATTTACAGTCCTTTTCCTCAGCGGTGAGGAATGGAAACCTTCCTCGAGATAAGCTCTGAATCCACCTGCGACATTCAAAAGGACATCAAAGAGTTCAAATTGTGTATAGGATTCATTGTCGGTGTGTGAACCACAAAGAAATCTATCGGATGTCAAATTTCCATAACAGAGTGAGCGACATGTGAGTTATTATGATCCCGGGATCAATGGCAGCTTTCGTGATACGCCGCCGAGCAAGCATTCGCTTCATGTTTGGTTGCTTTGACTGTCGCTGATCTGATGCCGACACAAACGTGCCTTCTGCCCGCGCTGATGCATATCCCAAATGTTCTTGAGCTGGAGAAGATAAACTTTTAGGATTTATGATCCCCTGATTTACCCCCCCTAAGCTCTGCAGTGCTGAACTGTAAACAAAGAAGGGCGTGCTTTATCTTTTCTGCTGATAAAAAGACCAACTATTCAAATCTTTGCTAATGAATGGAAAATGTTCATGAATTTTCCCCCTGCTTGCCAGTTTTAATAATTAACAAATTAACAAGATGTCCTTTGCCACCTACACAAACACTTAAAACCTGACAACTTGTAACCAGCAGCATTTAATCACAGTTGACAACTGATAATCCATGTCTCTCCACTGATGGCTGGTTGACCCCCCCCTCTTTATCTTTTTTCTCACCCTATTATTATTATTATCATATATTTTTTAAACTTTATGTTAATTTTGTTCTCCTCTTGATGTTTGTCTCAGAGCTGTTTAGAACTGGGGGATGTGATAATTTAGTGTGAATTGCTTCCAAGACCCACTTGGATGCTTTGCACAGGCATGAAATGTCACAGGGTTGGGTTTGGAGATTGCCTACAAACGGATTCATGAGGCTTGATCTAAATTTATAAGGACACTGCTGCAGTAACACCCTCCTTTGATGGCTGTCGTGGTGGCTATCAATTGTTGTCCATATGGCACATCTTGGTGTGTGATGTGCCTCTCATGTGCGGCAAAGACCGAACAAGATTTTTCTCTCTCTTTTTGCAGCTAGATGCAGAAATTACTTTTTCTTATCCCTTTATGGAAAGACAGGAAGTAAAATCATTGTGGAGAAACTGGTTTATGTGGTTTCTTAATTTCCCTGCAGTATTTATAGTTGCCAGCAGTGTCTAATAATAAAGAGGGTATAAGAGTCTTTTTAGTCTTGGGTTCAGGGGACAAAAGTAATAGCATTCACTTGTTTAACTCACAGATACGAATACTTGTCATGCAGTGCCTAAAGCAACAGCGCTTCTCATCATGAGTCATTTTGATTCTAAATAATGAAGTAGACATTCCTGACTGCATAGCACACTCATTTTGGACAGCATTAGTGTGACGACATGCATTACATTGACCTGACATGAGTTTTTATATTTTATTCATATTTTTTTATATGCTGCTTAAGGTCAGCAGGTCTGATGGTGCATGAGGTACTGGCATACAAGGAGTGTGTGTTATTTCATCATATTGTGATCAGCATGCGACCCTGTGAAGTGGAAGTCCCGACTTAAATTAGCCAATAGCTAGCTGTTACTTTAGCGATTTACATTTCACTTTTTGCTACACCAATAAGCTGTGTACTCTTGAACTATCCTACTCCCATGCAGGATTTCATTAGCTGGCATTAACTGCATAGCTGCGACTTGATTGGCTGACGCTTGTGTACAAGTGGCAAAAGTTGAAGGTTCTGGGCCGCTGGGTGAAACATTGGTTAAAGCAAGTTCGAGTCCAAGCCTGCGGCCCTTTGCTGCATGTCATCCCCATTCTCTCTTTACCCCCTTCCTGTCTAGACTTTGAATGAGGCCACGTTTACACATAGCCGGGTATTTACAAAAACGGATATTTCCCCCTCTACGTTTTGAAAAATCTCTTAATTTACACAAACCTGCATAAATACGCTGTTAAGGTGCTATGAGCAGGCAAACCTACAGGGGGCAGTGTAACGAGAAGATAAAGTCATGCTAGCCAATCAGAATCCTGGAAAAAAACGTCAACAAATGACACGTGTGACTTCCAGTTACGTCCAAGATGAACAAGAGTCTTTCGTTTGGAGTGACAGAGAAGTGGAGTTACTTTTAAGTGTGACTTTAGAATATAAAACAGTTAAAATACAAGAAAATATTGACAGTGGCCAAACAAATTGTAAACACAGGTGGCATTCATGACGCTGGTGAAGTTTCTGTTGCATAATGTGACGTTCTGAAGTCTAAATATCCGTTTTCCTCTGTTTACAAGCAAACGTGAAAACTGAGTTTTTGCAAATCTCCACTCTGGCCGGAGTTTTCAGAAATGATTGTTTTTGGTGACTTTGAGCTTCGTTTTCGTGTAAACAAACGGCCAAAACGCATGAAAATGCCACCATTTTTGCTACGTGTAAACGGGGCCTAAAAGGCCGCTAGAGCCACCAAAAAAATTTAAAAAAGTAGAAAATTCCAACTTCTGACCAAAGCAACGCTCCTACCAGAATTCACAGTTCAGTTCGGCGGTGCTTGGTGTCATTAAAAATGATTGGATGGCGCCGCTCGGGAAGCTTTCATTGTGCACGTGTAATCGTATATTAGAGCTTGACACTGTCCTGACGCCACTTTCAAGAGCATGCTCATTTTGATTTAAAAGATACTGTGACCTGTTTTGCTGTTAACTATAGTAAGGGACCACTGCAACCAGACATGGGGGGGCCTGGAGGGGGTTGGCAGGCAAAGCAAAAAACATCCATCTTTGATCCAATTTAAAGGCTGCTAAACTGCAATAATCAGATGACACCAGCTGGACCATCGGCTTCTACCTCCTGCGGCAACTAGGTGCTCTGGTCAAGCAACTTTAGCCTTGAATCATATCAGGTTGCCTCCAGGTTCACTAGCTGGACCATTCACCAAATCAAATCGAAACAAGTGCTATGAGAGCTTATATATGAGGATGTTTGAATAGATTTAAATCAGAATAAATGTAAAGTAATAATTAGCATCATAGGCTAAGCCTGTTGAACTAAAGTAGCAAATTTACAGTAACAGAACTAATATCTAGCTGGCTTCCACACTTGCTCATTCTGCCCATATGATGGGGAAAGAGGGTTCAAAGGCACTTTTCATGAACCCTATGGATGACATCACAGGGCGTTGTGTCCAGTTCTATGACTGATATCCAGCCACGTTCCTTTTACGCCAGGGTTTTTATACGCCAGTGTTCTCATACTGCTGGTCCTGAGGCCAGATTGATGGGGATCTATCATGAAACTGATCCAAACAAAATTAAACCTGTTAGACTGCAGAGTGCACTTGCAAATTACAGCAGATGGTCAGGTGATAACAATTATACAGGTTTAAAATAAGAAGCAGACTCATTCGTGTTCATTCAACATTGATATTTGTCAGGAGGAGAAAAAAAAAGATTGCAATGTAAGGTCTAAAAAACAAGTTTTACTGAACTCAGCTTGAGTGAATCATTTGTACTGCAGAGTTGACATAAAGGGTGAGCCAAAAAAAAAAAAGTTAGAAAATTCCTGAGAGGGCAGGAGTTTCAGAGAGTGTGTCCCACACCTGAACACATAATGTAGCTTTGCAGCTGCATTTCAAGCGCAGAAAAAGTGATGAGTTTTCATGAAATGTACCCTTTAGCACAACCCAGTCACAGTCAAATACTATATTGTCAGCTGTGCATACTCAACGGATCCTATCAGGCACTTCCAAACATCACAATGAGCAGATATGCAGAAAAACGGTGCATTCAAGCAGCTCCTATAGCTCCAATGGGCCTCAAAGGTCATTCCCATATAAAAATACCAAGTTTCTACTGAAAAACAAAACCTGCTCTTCATAGTCGTCTTGTGGCAACCGTTAGGGTGACGAGTTCTGACGACTTACAGTACATTTTTTTTAATCCTTTTTTAGCATTTTTAATTATTTAGGTTTAAGATATATTATTGTAAATATTTAAAGTGTGTAGTACTGTATAAGTAAAAAGGCTTGCTTGTTTAAATCATAATTGCATAGGCCTATCACTGGTGTCTAGCAGAGATTTTATTTTTTGGAGACATCTTGTCCTTTAATGATTTTAAAAATGGATGGTCAGTTGAGACTGGGGAGGAGGAGGGGGAGGGGGGAGCTTTTGTGTTTTTCTCTGGGTGGATTTTTGAAGTGGTTAAATTTAAAACATGCCAAATGGGTTGTGGTATGAGCACTGGGATTGGGGAAAAAGAAAAAATGATTTGCTTTGGAGCAATCACTTGACAAAAGAAAAGACTTCATCCCTAAGTAGGATGCCTAGCTCTTGCCAAATAAGCACTTACTGTACTTCAGGAGATGAATGACACAAAAGCCACAGCCAAACATAACAAACAAACCTTTTCCATCAATCTGGATTGTGTTGGTTTTCTCCAATTCACTCATATTGTTACTTGGCCTTTTAAAACAGGATTTATGCCTGCACGTGAACAAAATCTATGACAAAGTGAAAATTGATGCATATACAAAAGTGCTTTGATGACAGTGCTTTCCTTCAGCTGATACCACGGGGGAGAATAAGCGCTACCACTAACTGCACGAACACAAGCAATTTACAGCTTCAGTTAACAACTAATCAGCCAGTGAAATCAAATAAAGATCACAAAACTAACCGGTCCTGATTGTCTTTCTGCTCTTCTTGTTGTCCACAGATAATCCAGACCATCAGTGCAGTGGATAAGGATGAACCATTGAGCGGTCATCGCTTTTACTTTAGTCTGGCTGCAGCCGTCGTCGGCAACCTCAACTTTACTCTCCGTGACAACAAAGGTACAAAAACATTTTCTGTTTGACATCCTTCTCTTGCTGCCACTGATTGAATGTGGTCATTTTTACCTGTTTGGAGGTAATACAAGTATCTTCAGGTTCAGGAGAGTACTAAAAGTATACAAAACATGGCTTATAGGGTTTTAACCCGTACGTCCCCCACAGGGGTCGGGAGTGTTGCAGTTCGGCTGCATGTGGGTTCTGATCCATCCTCAATGCGACCACAAGTCCCAACGGGAACATTTCAGAATCCAAGTGCATCCCAGTGAGGCATTCTTGAGATTTGGACTTTACCCCAAAAGTGTTGAGATCATGAGAATCACACAGTAATCTGCATGGCCCACTCATGAGAGACGGATGCAAACATGCAAGACTACGATGTGCAGGAACAAATGAGTTATTGATGTATGAGGCTGACTCAGGAGTGTATGACAGAATAATGCAAACATGGAAAAGTAGCTTGTAAGGTAGTGGAAAAAAAATCCACGTACCTGGATTGAAAACTATGTGAATATTCAGGTCCAGTTTTAGTGTGCAGAATGTGATTGTTGGAAGTTGCACGCATGTTTTTGTCCAAAGATATGGATGTAATTAAATTTCAAAGGTAATCTAAAAAACATTTACCAAGGGCTCTGACACAAATCCATACCATAACAAACTGGTTTTGGAGTTGTTGCTGATAAGAGTCTTGATGGTTTGTTTTTGGTTTGGGGCACATGGTGTCCATTTCTTCCACTGAAATATCTGGAATACTGGTTCTGAGCAAGTTTCCACCAGGAGATCGTCCACCGTGGATACCTCAGAGCTCAGAGATGTTGATACCGCCTCCCAAGTAACCTCACCATGTTATTATACATCAGCCCTTGATTAATGTTGGTTCTTGATGAAGTGTCGTCTGAGGGATCAGAGATTACACTAAATCCCATGAAATGTATGATATTACCCTGTAGACGGACAAATAATGCAAATCCTCCCCAACTTTTCTTAGAGGAACATTGCTTTTAGAAATAAATCAATTATGTCTCAAGCTTTTAACACTGTGGAGATCGTCTGCCCATCTCTGATATTCAAGAACTGACAGATAGTGCTACCCCCTCCCTGCCTCATCTGTTAATAAATACAAGCAGAACTTTTTTAATCACAGTGCATAAAAACACGTTTATTCACAGGTCTGTCGTGCAAAGTTTGTAATAGGACCTCGAAGCTCTTCAACAGCTGGTAAAACCTGGGATTGTCTACGCCTGAATGAGTCCATATATCCTTGGGCACAAAAGTCGCAAAAAATTTGTTGATTCTCTCCGCTCTTTGGGAGTTGGAGGACAAAGTTGACACCACCTCATTATTTCTTGGCTGATTAGTCCGTCTGGCTGTGTTCATTGATGCTGCAGATGTTAGGTCAGGCTGAAAACGGCTAACGTAGCTCCTCTAATGAGTTCTGTTACCCAAGTATTTTATTTCTGAGAGGCAAATTTTACATGTGTTAGCTGTTTGTTGAAATCCGATGAGTTTATTGAATCCAAAGTGTGTCCAGATTCCACCTTTTAATAAACACTCTTCGCCCATCTTCTCTGTCCATATGAACCAGCATATTTTAGTGTCGTTATAAAATTCCACCAACAACTAAAAGCAGGACATATGTTGCCTCTTTTCTTCTGGCTTTCTGGGCAGTTAGACTTATGTCATGCTGTCCCAGTGCAGGTGTTTTGTTCCTGCAAGGCCATTGAAATCATAAACACACAAGAGAACATTCTGTCACTGCATTGATTCACAATCATCCATATGTGCAATGAAGCGTCCAAGAGGAGAAACATTTACACGTCTACTGGAAGCGAGGACAGCGATTCATTTACAACAGAAATATGATCATTTTAGAAGAAATGTACCTCTTCATCCGTTTCTCACTGTTCTCATTCGAATCCAGATCAAAATAATGAAATTAATTGGGCCGCTCGGTGGCGCAGTGGGTTAAGTAAGCGGCTCATATTCTGAGGCTACAGTCCTCCTGCAGTGGTCGCAGGTTCCAATCCCGGCCTGCGTACTTTGCTGCATGTCATCCCCATTCTCTCTCTCTACCCCCTTCCTGTCTGCAACTTGAATAAAGGGCCCCTAGAGCCACCAAAAATCTTTAAAAAAAATAAATAAATAAATAAAAAATTATTTAACAATCACAGGTAATGATTTTTACACAGTCCTGGGATAAATGTATTATGTTTGGAGACTTTTTCTAAGAAATATATGCTCCGCCGGGGATCCAGCAGCTCCCTTTTCCTCTCTCTATCACCGTTGCCATAGAGATGAATGATGCAGCATCGCTGGTGGCGGGGCTGCCCTCTTTTCCGGGTCGTCTGGAGCAGTCTGTGTCGCCTGGTTGGGTGCAGGTTCTCCGCTCGTCAGGGCGTCAGAACTTTTGTGGGTCACTCCGTAGCAGTGCGGGTGAATGAGAAGTGCAGTCACTAGTTCTCGGTAGCCAGTGGGCTTCCCCCTACATTTCCCCCTACGTTTCCCCTGCGTAGGGGGATGGATTTCCCCTCAGCCAGTGACGGGTCGCGCTGATCTGAGCTGCGGCTGTAGTCCTTAGAAAGCGTAAGGATGGACAGATGTTGCACTTCGGCTGGAGAAGGTCAGAGAGAGCAAGGTTGGGGAAGCCGCTGCTATTTATTGCCCGGCGGAGATGCTGCATGTCAGTGGTGACCCCTGCCGGGTTGTGGGCTCCTGGCCCCATAAGAGGCCAGTGACACCATTTTCACACTTGTGAAAGCTACAGCTTTAACCTGCATGTGTGGAGGACATGGCAAACTGTGCTCTTGTTTCTGAATTCATGCACTGATTTCTCCAGAAATGTTGTTATGCAGCGCAGACTGAGCACTGAAGATCACCGCTATCCAGAACTGACATCCAACTACATCTGCTTCTCATTCATTTTTCTTCTAATTTTCTGAATATTTTAATATAAGGCTCTGTAGCTAATGACATTTTTTTTTAGGATTTCACACCATGGGAACATTATTGTGTAACACTTTTAGACAGACTGATGGACATGTCCATGTTTACTTCTGGTCTTTTTATAGCCTATCACCTGTTACCAATTAACCTAATTAGTTGCAAGCTGCTTCTCCAGGTGATTCTTGTCGGCGCCAATTTAAAATGAGTCAATTTCTTTTTTGTTTAAATCAAATTCTGTCTCACATTCACCTTTTAGATATGTGTCATATGTTCCGTTAGGAATAAAATGCTGGTTTATTAATTGGAACCGGTGCAAAAACACCATTTAAATATCTTTCAACCTCAGTTCATAGTGACTCTATTCCCTCCTTTCTTTTGAATTCAGTGTCACTGCTTTGCATGGGATTAAGATGGAGAAACCGGATAATTGTGCTCTGATCTGGGTCTGTAATGTCACACTACCCCGCTGATCTGAACAGCTCTCTGAGTTACAAATTCTGATGTGCTGGAGTTTTTAAGACGACGGCCACATCAAACACCCAAACATGTACTCTGTGGGTGTTTGTATTAGCGGAAAGTTGTTGGTTTTTCTTCTTCATAATGTTCTTTTTAAAAAGAACTCGGTCTCTGATCTATATAAAAGATAACTTTTCTTAGTGTGACCTCAGCCACGCTGACAGAAAACTTCAGACTCCAGAACGGATTGGTGAAACCAGGTCCGGTGTGTTGGCTGCTTGCTTCCTTTGAATTGAGGCTGGCAGAAATGCAATCGACAGTTTGGCCTCTGCTCACGTTAACTTTTCACATCAGGCCTAAATCAACTCTGCAATTGGAGTCGAGAGGAAACGTACAGAGTTCCTGGTGCCTCCTGGCATGCCTCAGCAGCACCAAATGAAGCCATAATTCTGTTATAATACTCTAATATTGTTTTTTTCTTCTTTGACATAACCTGGTTTGTGCTCCAGTGTAGTTTGCCACAACATTTATGCGACACAATGTAACTTTGACTTCACCGTGGGGAAATAGGGGTGAAAAAACCCCACTGGACTTCCTGTGGGAGAAGCTAACTTCAATTTACGTAAAGCTTTAAAGACTCCAAAGAATAGCGCTCGACTCCATCGTTATGTTCATCCATTAATCCCTGCCGCTCTGAAAAATAACACATGCAGAGCTGATGGACTCGGAGGTGTTGGGCTCACGTGTGTGGGAGTTCAGCCGAGGCTGCCACGCTACCTTTGTCGAAGGGCAGCATCAGGTTGTACAGGAGGAATCCTCCTGAATCCTCTTGAATGTAAACTTGTGTTACACGTTAAACTGTATGTCTTATAGGTAATCTTTCAGTACAGTAGGAGCAGCTTGACTTGAACACAGTTTTTATATAGTTTTTTTATTGAAGTAATGCTTTATTTCTTGTTATTATACAGTTTATCCTATGAATCCTACGAAATTAACTGGTTTTCTGCATTGATTTGCCATAAAATGTGATCTGATCTTCATGTAACTCACAATAACAAACAAACACGAGATACAGTGGAGAAAAAGTCAGTGATCCCATAGATCAATGACTTCAGCAAATGCTAATTGGATATGCTAGTGTGTATATATGTATAGTGCGTATATCTGGAGTCCAGAGTTTAGAAGTGTTGTATAGAGCTACTTTGACAGATAAAAGAAATTCAAACATTTTGCTGGTTCTAAGACACATCTGCTGATGTGAACCATGTTTCGAAAAAGGAGATCTCTGAAGACATGCAATCAAACATATTGGATCTTCATAACGCGGTAAAATGATATAAATTAATCTCAAGTGTTTAGGTATCCATGGCTCCACAGTTAGAAAGGTTGTCTATAAATGGAGGCAATTTAGTGGTTACTCTTCCTAGAAGTGGGCACCCAGCCAAAATGACTCCAAAGAGACATAATAGAATCCACAGTGAGGCAAAGAACCCACAAAAGACTTGAAGACATCCCTGGAACTGACAGACATTTATGAATGTTTATGGATCTACCGCTATTGCAGAAGCAGTCCAAAAAATGGTAATCTAGCCGGGCCAGACATCATTATTCTTTTTTTTTTTTCTATAATTTTAAAAAGTATTCATCTGGTTTCTCGGGATTGGTTATTAGCATCTTTGCAGCCAGCTTGGTTGGTTTGAACAAAGGCTTTTTGACTCTCCGCATAAACCCACCTCCGCCTCGTTGTGATTGGTTTGGTATGTTCTGTACCGGTGGAAACTGCTGTGAACGGAAGGAATATCAGGTCCATTTCAGGAGAAAATAATCTTTGTGATGTCAATGGCTATTTTTAACTAGACTATTTGACCAAGAAAATGTTTATTGGACCAATGAAACAAATGCTGAATTGTTCGGGATTGATGCTCAGCACTATAAATGTAACGGAAGGGACACCATACCAAGTGAAGTATGTCGGAGGGGGAATTATGACTTGGACTTGCTTTACTGTCTCATTGCCTGGACACCTTGCCGACACCAAGGAGAAGAGAAATTCAGTGGTTTATTAAAATATCCTACAGGATAATGTCAGTGTCAACAAATGAATGTAGAAAACCAGTACTGTAAATTCCAAGGGTTCACAAAAGTTTCCTTGTTACTATATGAGGGGGGAAATGTAGGCCTAAATAAGTCATGGGTCTCTATCAATTTTTAAAAAGTAGTAGTTTTATTGCTTCTGTATGTCCATTTCTACCTTCTCTGTGAAGATTAGTTTCCTTTGTCGTTAGTAGAATACCCTCTAATTTATTAAATGTTGGTTTCGTGCAGTTTAGAAATGCTGGACATTTAGATCCTTACAGAACGGTAACCTTCAATCTATTTCTTGGCCAGTTTCCCACTAAGTGTTTCATTGTTGTGGGGGAGGTGAAAGTGGAACTGTAGGTTACCCCTCTACACGATGTTTGAAGCAATTCGACAAAATACTTCTGCAATGAGCTTGTTTAACTCTGTATCCATTTCCAACTCAGCATTATGATATTGCTGTTATTACTCGACCACAGATGCTTGTCCACGCTGATGCCAGTGCCTATCAGAGTCTGTTAGGGTTGAATGCATTTTTGATTAGGTCTAATTGTCCTCCCATCAATTTGAGTCAGGTCATATGTTGCTTGGGGCTTTAAATGAAAATAAATGGATACACACATGCACGGCGTCAATTTCCTCCTGAGATTGCAGATATGTGTGCATAATTTCCCCGGATTCCACAATTGTAGCTCTTACAGTGCAGGAAATTGCCTCAAATGTTTACAGCAATATCATTTAATAACTTTTCACCAACAAATACAAGAATGTGATGTAAGACAGAGTGTCATGGAGAGCATACTTGGCATGCTCGCTCCCCTTTTACTGATATTAAATCTCTCTGGAACATGCGCAGAACTGATTGCTTGGCATCAACCTGAAAGCATATGTGGTTATGTGCATTCTGAGTCTTGTAGCCAATATCCCACTGTCTGTTAGCATACACCAGAGACACTAATGATGGCGCAAAGGGCTTCAAAAGGTCATGACTTTCATCTGACATAGATATTGAACACTGGCTTAAAATCTAGCCAAAATAAAATTAGCAATTGACTCACACAAGTAAATCTTGTCTAACTATTCGGCATCATAAATTGTCATTGGCTGCCAAGAGCCACCCCACACCCAACCCTGAGAGGCAGAGGGAGTGCACCGGACTGGCCAGTGACGGCATCCATGTTAGCTCAGCTCTCTGTGGATAAGGTGACAAGTTGTTTATGGTTGCTGGGGCAACAGGTGAGATATGAGGGTGCTATTGTTTCATTCACAATCCAAAGTTGTTGATGTAGTGGACTGGTTCCTTAACATTTTGTCAAGACACACTTAAATGATAAAATTATTTTTTCCAAAGCACAGCCCCACATTTTGTAAGATAATCTTTACAACTCATAAGGAAATGTATGTGTTTCAGCAGGTAAGAAATGCTATACAGAAGGGCGGCAACGAATAATCAACGTAGTCAACGAATAGCAGTGACAAAATTGAAAACATTTTAGGCTAATTTTAACATTTAGAACATTTTAAACCCAACCTTATACAAAAGTTCCAGAGATTCAAACCAGGAAGCATGTTGTTGTGAAGCAGCAATGCTGACCACGTGCTCCTGTGCATTCATGCGATATATCCGTCAGTTACTTCCAACTAGCATCCAACACCAGCTAGCACAGTGCACATACTCTGAAGGCTTTTGAAAAACAGGCGACCAGCAAAGGCTTTTTAGAAATGAGAGAATGTGTCTATCATGGCAGTCATGATTTGACGTTAGCGACATTAGCATTGTTAGCCGACTTGTCCATAAAGAACCTTAGTTCCTTGCATTGAACGCAAAGTGGAACGTGATAAACAATTTATAAAAGCCCTTTCAAGATGGAGTTTTTCCACCTCTGGGTACAAAACAGCAAAGAAAGCAATTTGTGCAACCATGTCGGGTACATTTAACTCCTGGACCAACACCCCCCAAAATATTGGGGGACAAATTCATCCCAAAATTTAAAACACCTCACTCTACTAAACATGTTCAACATTATGAAGCTAACAAAGGTGAAATAAAGCTACTAGAGAACAAAGCCTGTTGCCTCAAATGTCTTTCATTGTTGATTAAGCTCAAGTTGACTATAATTCTGAGGAAATAAAATCAGATTCCCTCAAAAATAAATATTAGCAAGTCCGACCTTAGGATTATAGATTGGATCTATTGTTTATTCCTTTGTGTTATGGTTAAGTACATTTAGTGATACATATAGAAGAGGCGTCTTCATGAAAACTTTTCAAGTATGGGACAGGTCTTTTCCCACCTGGGCAAGAAAAGTGCTTGCTTTGGTGTGTGGTTCTCGAAGTTTGTACTTTTCAGAGCCACAGGACTCTTGTTGTGGTTTGTGGCTTTGGTCTTTTGCACTTATTTTCAGTCCATTTTCATTCTCTAAACGTTCTCTTTTGTCCCAAATTGACATTTTACCACATGTGCCTTCTTCCTCATTAGTTCACCTGCATTCACTTAGCTAATCGCCTCTCCCAGTGAATAAAGCCCTGGGCGTTCCTCATTTCTTGTTGGATCCCCTGTTCATTGCTGTTTGTGCTACTGTACATCTTCCAGTGTTTCTTGCTCTGGTCACCTGCTGGTGTTTTATCTTTGTTTTTATGTGTTGTTAATGCTCAGTGGACTTTGTTGCACATGCAGTGCTTTTGTTTGCTCAATAAACTTCAAACTGTATTTGCGTGCATCCTGTGTGCCTACATTTTAGTTTAATATCTTTGGCCAACACCTCCTATTGATTGAAGACGTATGCCATCCAAGGGACAAATGCTGATAAAAAGAGATTTAGGTTCACAAAGTTTACTTAGCTGCAGTGGTCTCCCTTGGCTATGCAGTCCTCACCAGTCCATCCATCACTGCAGCCCAACTCTCAGATTTATTCCTCCCTGTTGGCTTTTTCAGGACATATAAGCAAAGTGATTCTCAAACTGGACATCAAGTCACCCTCAAGGGGCCAGGGAGAAAGATGCAGCGTGAAACTCATCTGGCTAAACATGCCAGAAGTTGTCTCAGCTGTCAAGGTTGAGGAGAAGCTGTCAGAAACAGTTTGTGGGTGGTTTGTCCAGTCTCTGCAGACTTCGTGTTGTTTTCTGTTGTGTCTTAAAGGAATATTGGAAGTTTTAGGAGGTTTTTCTGAAGTGCTTATGAATAGTAAAGCTCTTTCAGAAGGCTAAACTAAGAATTTGGCCAATGTTTTTTTTTTTTCTTGCAATTTAAGCAAAAGCTGGTATGTATTTACCAAGCATCGCTTTTTGCATTTACCCTTTTGGGAGACATGGTGCATGTATTTAACTGAAGTTGCATGGTGTAAAAAAAAGTACATTACAATACTTGGATGCTGGATTTTATCATTCTTTTTTACATGGAGGTCAATGGAGCTCAAGTCACTTTTTAAGCTCCTAGTAGCCATTTAAATAACTATTTTCTTCACTTGCTGAATTGAATCATTGTGAGTGATTGTGAATCATGAGTGAGTGTTGAGTAGTGTTTTTATGTCCTTTTGAGTTGGAGAGACATTGTCATTAAATGTGAAATCTGTATTTAAATTTTACTCCTCAGCTTGAGTTTCAAAGTATTGATGTTGCCATCATAACATGTTTTTTTCCCCTTACAGTTTCCCCCCATGCCACCTCTCGGAAAGTGAGATTTTATAAGATTTTAGCATCAAACCGAAGCCGTTGTTAGTCAACAGGTGGTGAAGACCAGGGGAGAGACACCAGTGTGTCATATAATAAACTGTGTTAATGATACCATCTGTTGGAATTTCTGCTTTTTATTACTGTAAAATCCTTTCAGCCAAAGCAAAGCAGTCGCCGGAAAATAGAAGTTGAGCCTCTCGCTGGTCTTTGGAGTTTTTTGCTCATTTGAAGCCATAAATACAATATGACACTTGTAATTGTATTTCTTTGTTGTTTTTTTGCTGTTTTTTCAGACAACACAGCATCCATATTAACGAAGCGAGGTGGCTTCAGGAGACGCGAGCAGCCCGTCTATCGACTCCCCGTGTTGATCGTGGACAGTGGAAGTCCCGCCCTCAGCAGCACAAACACACTGTCGGTGCGTGTGTGCGAGTGCGACTCCGACGGCGTGGCCTTGTCTTGTGGCGCCGTGGCCTACACGGCCACCGGCCTGAGCACCGGCGCCCTTCTGGCTATTCTGGGCTGCATCCTCACTCTTTTGGGTAAGACCTGAACGACTTTGGCGTGAGTCCATGTTTTCCTGTAGCTGAAGAGTCTGAAGGCTCTCGCTCCTTACTAATGTTAAAGGTGTGAAAACTACTGCTGTGATCTGATTTCCAGACAGACCTCCAGTTAACATGTCAGGGAGGTGTCACGTGTGGGTAGCATGTTTCTGAGACAGTTAAGAGTCTTTGCAGAATGTTCCTTTTATTCATCTCAGAGGTTTTTAACTTTGGAGACCGTAAGGATTATCGTAAAACATTCACTTTGTTCACCTCTTTGTTCACCTTTCTTTTTTAACATAAACATCAAACATGACTCATCCAAATGAGTCTTCTCAGGACATTTTTAACCTCCTTTTTAGTGTTTTTTATTCATTCTTCCTTGCGGTTGTGTTGTATGAATAAAAGTCCCGTTGCTGTTTCTTCCCTAGCATTTAGGACGCTGAAGTTCAGAAGCGGTGAAATGGAGAATAAAGAGAAGAAAATGTAAACCACTTCATCTCTGAATTGTCATGAAAAAAGTATGAGATCACTGGCACATAAAATGGAAGCACTGATGAAGACGAATCAGGACTGTCAGAAATTAAGTAATAGGTGTTTTTGCCAAGAAATGGCTGCAAGGACATATTTTATACCCAGAATTCATACGGGCGGGAAAAAGACTGAACAGAGCACTAAGATTAAAAGCAGTGGGGTTGGGGGGTTTGTTCGTTGTTACTGTGAATGAACGAAAGGTGAGAACATATCCAGGTACCATGCTTTTCCAACAATGTACCTGCCTTTATTTTGTGAAACAAATATGTTGAATTTTAAGACTTTTTATATAACCACTTTAGTTTATATAACTATTGAAGACCAAGTATGATGTGGGCCCCCTTTTTTTTTCTTCTTTTTTAATAATAATAATAATAATAATAATAATAATAATAATAATAATACATTTTATTTATAGGGCGCCTTTCAAGGCACTCAAGGTCGCCGTACAACAGCAAATACAATCAATAAAATAATTAAGACAGACTCATAAAATAATAATTTTAATCTCCATGTGATGTAATTGGGAAAAAAGTGTCCTTGTCCTTTATGACTCAACTATTAAATCATTCAACTTTTTGACCCCCCCCCCCCCCCCATTAATCAAAATCAAAGTGATGCCCACAAAGTAATATACAGGAGTTGAGTGGTCCACTGTGGAAAAATGCAAACCAGGATTTGGTATATTTGGTATCATTTCATAACCAAAACCCACGTTTTATCGGGCCTTATTTTATCCATATTTTACGTTGAAATATTATATTTCCCTCTTGGGAATTATTAAAGCGTAAATGAATTGATTCCAAGGCTGTGAATGATTAATTCAACTCTACTCTCCTTTCTTCAGAACCAGGAAACCTGTATCCCGTTTTGTTTCCCACAAGTACTGCAGAAGTAATACGGATAATTAGGAGAAAAAAAAAACAAAGGAGGGGGAGGGGGGTTCAGATGCTGCACACAGCCGCCCTCATCCCAGACGTTATCACAAGCAGCAACTTTTTGGTTTGCTGTGAAAATAAAGCAATGGTACCCTAGATCTCAACAAATATTCCATCTTTTAGGAAACGTGATTGCAGTCCCTGAGCATGAACTCCCACCTTAAAATATTACAAGGTTGGGGAAAGTGACAGCAGAAAGAAGCAGGCATTGTTAGACGTCTTCAGCTCCCCTGTGAGTGTTTGCATATCAACATAAATGCATTTAATGATTATTCTTATTGAAAATGAATCTGCTGATTATTCTCCTGTTTGATCCTTTAATCGTATACCATGTAAAAGATCAGAGCACTGAGAGAAATCATAAATCCCACCGCACCGCTTGACATCAGTGAATAACTTATAATCAGCCGCAGCTGTGTGCGAATAAACACCGGCATCCCTCACATACTTTAATTTCAATTCTGCATAAACGCATAAAAATTTCTCCAAATGCCAAAACAAAATCTGTCATTGTGATGTAAAACTTTGAGCTCTTTTAGTATTAAATGCTACAGTAATCTCAGGAGGAAAGACGAATCAGGATGAGGAAGAATCTGAAAGCAGCTCAGCAGCTCTCCTGTAAAATTACTGAATATCCTCCTTTTTTCTTCAAAAATAAAAACTCTTGCTCATCTCTGACCCCTCATGCTCTCATTAGTCCGCCTTTTTGCAAATCTAAAGAGTCCGCAGTACTTTGACGGTTTATACGAAGTATTTTACGGCAACAGAACTTCCCACTGGACTTACAGCTTACAGGCTGTGCTTCGTTTGTCGTTTTGAGTTGAAGTGGGAGTATATTTGCGCTTACAACCTCTGCAGTTCAGATTTAAGTGGAGGTATTGTAGATTTACTGTCCTGCACTGCGAACCAAAGAGCATCTCAGTGTTTACAACCCATTCTGACTGACTTTTGGGAATTCAAGGAGCACCTCACTGAGATAAAGTTACATATTCAGGTCTTGCACGGGTTAAACATGTCTTCCTCCTATAAGTCCTGTCTGAGGAATACATGTGACCACAGCTGCTTGGATGTTTTAAAAAAAAAAGAAAGAAAGAAACAGCTACAATCCTGCCAACAAGTTAAATTAGTGAGAGTTGCTGTACTGGGCCTTTGGAGACTTTTGGTGTTTGTGTGTGTGCTTCTCTTTTATTTTACAAGGCACAAATCATGAGGGCAATACTAAGTACCTCTCTGTATTCCCATAAAAGGATAGGTATCCTCCAGGTGCTGCTAATGATCAGCCTCTGAACTGATCATCAGCAGGTCTGCAGATCTCTATACAAGGAGACGTTTTGGCCGTTGGCCGCTGTTTTGGAGCATTTGTGCGTGCAACACAATGCAAAGGAAAAATGTCAGTAATGTGATTAGAGTAGCTCATGTTGTTCCTAATCAGTCTTAAAAAGGGATATAAAACCTTATCTAAGCTGTTTTGCACTGAACACAATACAGCGAGTGTTCACAAGTGGACAGGAATAATGACAGTTCTTGGCAAAGTTGCCAAAACAAAAAGAGGAAAATTTTTAAAGAAAATAAGACCTTTCTGTTGAACCTTAAAGTCGATGACGGCAATTGTAGAAGGGAACCAAACAAGTGCAGGAGACGTCCATTTCCGATGGACGAATGAGACTGAACTGGCGTTGGTTGGCCTTAATCCCCATTGCCACGTTTGGAGACTAGTCAACAAAACATTTCAGCTGAAGCACCTCGTACCCAGAGTCAACCGCGGAGGTGGAGGGGTAATGATTTCAGAGCACCACAGCATCTTTAAGTCGCTGAGTCAACCAGGCAATTTTCTATATGCCAGAATGTTCTAGAAGCAAATGGGAGGCCATTTGTCCGACAGATAAAGCTTAGTTGGAGTTGGGTCATGGAGCAGGACACTGTTGTTCTCGTTCACGAAAACGGAAACGAAATATGTTCGTCAATGCCCATTTTTCCCCGGACGAAAACGAGACGGGACTAGAAAAAAAACACGTGTATAAACAATAACTAGGACTAAATCATTATGCAAGTTCGTTGACTAATAAAAACTAAACGAAAATATAGTTCACAAAATAAATACTCCGCTAAAATCTATGGTCATTTTCGTTCACAAACAAAGACGAAACGAAACATATAATTATAATGAACGTATCACTTCCTCCTGTCTCTTTTGCCATAAAGCGCCGCTGTGCGTTCGCAAATGCTCACCGGGACTGTCCGGGAGCACAGTTGTCTATCACTTTGTATAGGCATTGTTGTCAGGGTGGATATATCGAACATACCCTTTCCCCACACACTCGCACTCACACTCACACATAAACAAACACACCCGCTTTTTGAAGTTACCGCCAGCGCTGCATGCAGCCGCAGCTGCACACGATCTCAACGCGGACATTTAATTTCCATCCATCCATCCATCCATTGTCCACTGCATTTTCATTTCATTAAATTAAATAAAACGGTAACATGCTTTGCACGGGGATCGGGAGAAAGAGAAGGGAAGATGTCTGGAAACATTTTAGATACATTGACGTCGAAGATAAAACGGAATGCTTGATTTTAACGGACGGGGAGCAGTGCGGTCATAAGTTGAAGGGAAAGAACACTAAAAATCTGAAACGACACGTCTCCATTTACCACAAAGAAATCAAGGTAAGCTAAGTTAACATAAAGTATGTTGCTGGTTGTTTACAACATTAAATCAACGTTGTGTTGTTGAGTGTACTGTCAGCTTAATGTTACTACTCAACTCAACTCAACTTTATTTATAAAGCGCTTTAAAACAACCACAGCTCAAACAAAGTGCTGTACATGAGAGGACACATGAGAGGACACACACTACAATAAAACCTCCCCAAAAGTAGTCTACTAGTTAATGTGTGTGTGTGTGTGTGTGTGTGTGTGTGTGTGTGTGTGTGTGTGTGTGTGTGTGTGTGTGTGTGTGTGTGACCTTATGACATTATGAGCAAAGGCTTTCAAGTGCCACTGTTTTCCTTCATTCACATGGTTTTTGTGCAGAAGTTCAAAGCCCCTCTAAGATTATTTTGTATAAATGCACACCACACACACCTGCACAAGAGGTCCATAAACACAAATAAATCCAAACATGGGGCATTTTGAATCACATGAAAGGTGCAGCCATAGAGAGAATCATAACAAACTCCAGCTTTTTGTTGAGTCGTTTACACAGCTGCGACTGCAGCCAAAGTTTATAAAACCTGGCATTTAGAGGGTTAAATCTTTAAAAAAATCATGAATATTTGATATCAATACGTAGGTCAGATATTGGTGAAAGAAATGAGCTCAATTAAAGTAGAATATAATATTAATGTATAATATGTTTTAAATAATTGTCAAACTAAAATTAGACTAAATTGTCAGACTAAAACTAGACTAAAATGCAAATAGTTTTTGTTGACTAAAACTAAACAAATAAATTCACGGTTTCATGGACTAAGACGAAGACTAAAATGCTCGACTTTTAGTCGACAAAAATGTGACTAAATAAAAAAAGGATGAGTTCGACTAAATATGACAAAAAATAACAACGGCGATTGAAACAGGACTAAGACTGAAACAAAATTTAAAAATAGCCGACAAGAACAACACTGGAGCAGGACGATGATCCACAACACTCTATGCCAAAATGGCTGGAAAAATAACATAATTCCACACTTCCCAACTAGAATAGTGTGCTGGGATCTTGAGAGCCAAGGGTAAGAGGAGGCCCAAAAAGCTTAAACAAATGGAGGAAAGTCATAGAGAAGAATGTTGCAAAATTCCTCTACGATGATGTGAGAGTGATAGTCATACAGAAACAACGTCCTTCAAGTTGTTGCTGCCGAGGGTACTCATGAGGGTACTTAGTATTCCCCGCTTTTTTTTTGCTTTTTCTTTCTTTAATTCTTGTTTAAAAATAATGGTAGTTAAATTGGAGGTTCGAACCTTTGTTAGTCAGACAAAAATCAGTGCAGAACCGCTTCCTGATTCAGTTTCTATTTTTAGTGCTCCTGTGGTACTTGTGCATCAGCCAGGCCCTCCTGGCGTTGTGATGTGGATTTTGAAATTTATGTTTGAGTCTTTAAATCCCTTTTTAAGGGCACCCTCATGACAGCCTCCCTCAGATACACGTCGGTGTGTTTTTGTGGGCTTATAATATTTCAAGGAGGTCGCACAAATGCATCCTGTATTGCATTTCAAGGGCGCCGTTTGTTTTTATTTAACACCATATGTTAAGATGTTAGTAACAACACTTGTAAATGAGAATTCATTAGCATACTCTCACAGATGATGCAGCACTGAGCCGTCACCTCCAGGCAGCATTATTGTTCATAAAAACCCACAGACAAAGCGATGCCCCATCAGAGCAGAGTCACAGTTTAACGCTTAGTTGATCTTCATTGAAAGAGGAGGATCTCTGAAGCGCGCGCACAAACTGAGATGAGATCTCTGATGGGGTCGAGCTTCGCATTTTATTCCTCCCCTTGAAGTTTTCCTGCCTTTCATTGTGACGGAGAACACTTTTTTTGTGATAAATGAAAAATCAAAAGAGCAACAAGGGGAAAAGTGTGTGGCAGCACAACCCTGAGAGCGGCATCGCTAATGAAAGCTGGCTCTATTCTGCACGGCATGGCCTCGGGCCACAGGCTTAGAACTAATGGCCTCCAGTTTAATATACCTCCAAGTTGCCTTGTCTTTGTGTTTGTGGGAATGTGCGCTCTGCTTTACCCATCTGTCTATTTTACTCAATTGGATCAGCTCCTTTCCTCCTTTTCTTTGCTTCCTTTATGTGCATGTTCGCTCCAGATCTCCCCCCGGAGACCTCCTTCTCCCCTTGTATTAACAGCCCCTGCATGGCCGCTCTGCCCACGTCTACCCTTTATTCTGATCTTCCTCGATCGTCTTTCATGAAGAACTTATTCAGTCTGTAGGCTCCAATTGAGGCCGTGATTGCACGCAATTGTGATTTTGTGGATGACAATTGATCTGAGCTGCGTCTCGCTGCTGTCATCTTTAGGTGCTGTGTCTCTTAAATCAGCTTTCTTATATTTCTCCCCCTTTTTTTTCTTCTGCATCAATCTCTCTCTCATCATGTGAGAGGCACGTGCATAGTGATTCTGCATCAGTCGTCTCGACTGGGACTAATGTCTTTGTCTTGGTATTCGTATGTCTGTCTGAGGGATTCAGTCATAACAGCTGGTACAGAATGTGCAGCCTTCTCCTGCTGGGCTATAAACCACTCGGAACTATGTGTTCATTCACATTAACTCTATGCTCATAAGCTGAGTGGTCATCAATCATGGGTTGATATATTTTTAAATTAATTACTATGCTTGGCCGGGGCTTCTTGCATTAATAGTCCTGAAAATGCTTGAACGTAACGTCTGTGTGTGTGTGTGTGTGCGTGTTGTTTTTAATAGTACAGCCACTTTTGGAAAATGCATCCAAACTACTAAGACGATCATTATCTCATTACGTTCCAGCGCTTTTTTTTCCACCGGTATAGGTCAGGCATTGCTCAGTCCTCCAGAGGGGCAATTAGTAGTAGCACTCCAAATCTCCAGACATTTTTTGAGGTGATTTATCAGTCATTCTATAAATCGTCACGTCCATTTGTCTGTCTCCTAATTTACTGACCGTCCCTTGTCTTTATTACAGCATTTCTACAGTAGTCACTGAGATTTATATTTGAACTAATTCCTACAATTACCACAATCTCTGACAAGAAAACTAAAAAGTCATGCTTTTAAAGCTACAATATGTTGTAATGGCACCTGTGACCACTAGGGACAGCATATCAGTAAAATGTGTGTGTCAACACTAAGTACCCCCTCACGGCTTCCACAGGATTTAAGGGTTAGTATAAAAGCACACCTTTGGCAACTGTCTGTCTGTTGTCAAAACATCAGAGAAGAGAAAGAGAAAAGAAAAGAGCCCAGTGTATGATGGGAGGTCCCCCAGCAGTTTAGACCTATAGGAGAATAACTAAAGGGATGATTCGGGGCACCCGAGCCAGCCTTAATGATAAGCTGCATTAAAAGGGAACATTTGAAGCCTCAGTAAGCCTGAAAGGATGTCTGTGTCCCAAACACAATCTAGGAGTTGCTTCCACAGGAAAGGAGTCTTGTAACTAAAGGCTCTGCCTCCCACTCTACTTTTGTAATCTCTCTAAGAACCACAGGTAGCTGGGAGCCTCAGAGCAAAGTGCTTTGGTGATATACCCAGCCCTTTTGCATTTTATTCCTTTTTATTTGCTCATTCCTTATCTCCATCAGGGGAGAGCAACACCAAAGTTGACCTTGGCTTTGTCTCTTTGGGTTATTCGTCCTTTTCACACTAGCAGGTTTGAAAGCAGCTCGGCCACCCAACTGGTCTCCAACAGTGTTGTCAACAAAACACAAGGAAAAGAAGGCATAACTATGCTCATAACACAAGCTGTTTCTGCTGACTTGTTCAGAACACAAATGAAGACAGTGAACACGAGTGAAATGGATTAGCACAGATGGACAGCATCTTGTCTAATGTCACGATGACATCAGGCTATTCTTCGCTTTGTCATGGGCTGCATTTTATACGGGTTTCCAGATCATTGCCATGCAACGATATCCATCTGCAATCAGGGATGGCTCGATGCCAAGCGTCTCATAGTTCACACAATAATCGGGTGCCACCGGGAAACCACCAACGACTTACCAACGTCTGTTGGTTCGGTCTTAGTGATCCATCAACATGATTGACATGCAAGTGGAAATACGGCCTCTGCCCGTCCAACTTCTTCTTCATTTGAATGTATGAAAGTAGACACAACTGTATGTTGTGTGGTGATCACCTCTAGTGGAGCAAAGTGGTATTACAAGGCATACAGCGTAAACCTCACTGCTTGAAGCTTTAAACTTTAAAGTCATCCCAGTAAGACTAAAAGCTCAGGATTTTTCGTGGGAGAATCAGAAGACAAAGTCCTACAAGCATTTAAAAAGATACAGTAAGCAAATCAAAACACAAATGCTGTGAAGGCAGTAAATAAACAAACTCCTAGTCATGAGAGATGCACAGTTAAAGGTGTGAGTGATAATACTGGTAACAACGCAGACTTCAAAAAGCTCTTTGATTCATGGACCAAACATTTAGCAGCACCGATATCACAGCAGAGACGGTGAAAACGAGGCTTGCTGAGCTGATGGCAGCGGCCGTTGTGCAGCTCATTACGTCTTACATTTTCTGCAGCCGACAATGACATCGCTGGAGAGAGCCATATCCGTCAGGACACCTCTTTATGTCCTACTTCTGTTCTTCTGCTCCTTCACCTGTGGCAATTTTTGAAATTATTATTTTTTTGTTCTTGTCATTACAAATGTGCTGGAATTAAGAATAGAAAATATATGAATGCACACAACATTCTAGCATGCTACCAGTTTTGAAGAATCGGTTAGTTCTTCAAGACATTCATCATGCAAAAAAGTTCTTTCAGCTTTTTCACATGTAATTTTATCTTTTATTTTTCAACTTGAACTGAAATTGTTTTTATAAATTGCAGATCTCAAACTGAGTGTAGCTGAATATGTGTGGGATGCAGCAGAGGAATCTAAAACCTTCACATCTGACTGGTTCATTCAAAGTTGCTGACTAAATTGCAATGGGAGCCAATTTTTTTGCCATCAGCCTCCAAACGCACCTCGTGCTATGATTCAATCACAGCTTTTTAAGGAATATGACTAATGGCCGTGTATTTTCTATGACATCCTCAATTCAAATAAAGCTGTTGCTGTGTGAGATTAAAAGAAATGGAATGTAAACATTTGCAAATCTTATAAGCCATATTACTTAGGAAAAATACTGGTTTTATTTAGAAAAATATGGGGGAAAATGAATGAAAGGAAACGCGTGCGTGACCACCACGCGACTAACATCGGGTCGGTGACATGACTCGGTTTAAAACGGAGTCTCAGCAGTAAAGATGTGCAGAGGTTCACCGATCTGTGGAAAATACATCTACAACTTGTGAAACTATTCAGAATAATGTTCAACAGCATAAAAATGTGAAGACATTGGATATCTCATCTAAAGTCCATAATATCATCATGATTCAGGGAATCTGGAGAAAGTTATGCGCAAGAGAGAAGGCTGAAAATCAATTATGGATGCCCATGATTTTCAGGCTCTCATGCAGCAGCGCATTAAAAACGGGCATAATTCTGAGATAGTAATGACTGTGCAAGAACCCCGTCCACAAACGCAGGTTCAGGCTCTCAGGCATCAAAGAGCAGTGAAGTTGCAGAAACACCACTATCTTCTCTCAACTGAAGCTCTTTTTAAAATAAACTGAGGCTAAATGGAAAACTGCTCAGAGGTCAGACAATATGAAAATTCCCTCTGAAAACCACCAAACAGCCCATCATGACTGAAAAGGAGGAGACGAGCCATATGGCTTGTTGTCTGCATTTTAGTACGAAAGCCGATTAACCGCCCATGGAACGGGAAAGTCGTATATCTGGAAAGGACACATCAGCCCTACGAAGTATATCCAGGCTTTACAGCAACATGTACCCCCATCCAGATGACATCTTTTTCATGGAAGACCTTTCCTCTTCCAGCAAAACAATGCCAAAACAAGTCTATCATAGAAGCATGGCTTTGTAGGAGAGGGTCCAGGTTCTGTTCAGCTTTAGAAATAAGAGACCCGTCTTGCTGTGAGAATGATGTTGTTCTTGCCTTGAAATGGTACTTTTCCTCTCTTTCCAACATCTTATGTTTTTTGTGTGCATTAAATATGGCTCCATTGTTTGAATCATTGTTTTAGCACCTAGCTCCAAACCTTTTATGAATACTGGTTGTATGTTTACTTTAGTTGGTTATTTCCTCTATAAATTAACGTGATATTAACATTTTGCAGAATTTGCAGTGGTGCGTGTGTGTTCGTGCGTGCGTGTGTGCGTGCGTGCGTGCGTGCGTGCGTGCGTGCGTGCGTGCGTGCGTGTGTACAGTATGTGTGTTCTAATCATGAATAATAAAGGAAATTCACCATAGTACTCCAACAAATAGGATTTGAACCATGAGACTATGCACTATGAAGGTGTGTTCATGCTCATTACTCACATTAAGATTAATAGAACAGATCTTCAGGGCTTTTTAACAATCTTGGAGGGATGTTTTGTTTTCTTTACATACGACTGACTTCACTATAAATGTGCCCTACTTACAATTAATTTGTATTTAAAGCTTCTGCTATCACGCAGCATCGCAGCTGCTGAGTAATACGTCTCTTAGACGCTGCACTGCAGTGCAGAGACCTGCGGTCTGTGTGTGGGTGACGAGGTGAGTAAATAATCACAAGAATCACGCAGCCCATATAGAAATACTCTAATGAGAAAGCGAAGCCTGCTGCTAAGAAAAGGGCAGCGCAGAAAATTCACCTTGTTCACTATTGATTGTGTGAGGTAGATCATTTAAACAATTCAATTACAGCAAAAGCCTTTGTAGCGCTGAATCGATCTCCTTTTCTTCTCTTGTTCATTTGGTTTACATCACCGGTACATGTGCTGTGAAAAGTGGGCTGCTGCCGTATCCTGGCCGAGCTTGCTAAACCACCCTGCCTGGAAATCATGTGCCACAGGACCTGCAGATGCTGCAGGTTATTTGTGTGCTCAGCCATCCACCTGCTCATCCTAGTAGGTCTTGATGGGCTGTTGGCCCGTTTCCAGTCTGTGACACACCACGGCTGCTCTCTAGGCATCAAATCCTAAAGAGATTTGCTGGAAATATTTTATTTTAGGATGTCACTTCGTAATTCACTGAGAAGCCTTAGTAAACTGAAGTGAACGTGGGGTGACTGGGATTCCTGAAATCAGAGGAGGTAATGTCACACGGATGAGTCTGCTGCTGTATTTCAAAGGGCTAAAAAGTGTAATGGATCTTCACACTGGAGGGACCGTTCCAAGTATCTTTGCAAAACTGGTGAGTCTTCAGACGAGAGCTGCTGTTTTTCAGCGCGAGCAGTCACCACAGCGCCAACAGAAAGCTGCCCATTCATCTCCTGCAGTCTTCCCATATGGCACTTTCCTTCCTTCCATCTCCTCCATTTGCTCTCTTATTAGAGGGTGTGAAGTGCTGTTTGAATTTGGTTCTCAGGCCTCTTTCTCTGCTGCCAGCAGTAGCTGGAAGCTGAGCGGGAAAGAAATATGGGTCCCCTGAACGATATTTCACTGGTACCAGCTTGACTTTGATGGATAGAGGATCATTAGACATTTGCCACTTTGCTTGGGCGTAGAGTTATTTTCAGCAATAATGTATGGGGGATGGAGCGGGAGCTGGAGGAGGGCTCCTGCTAAGGCTGCAGAGGGCCACACATTTCAGCTTTTGTCAAGTTCTCAAGTTTGAAGCAAAATGTGACAAAAGAATGTAATGAATATTGTTGCACTGAGCTGGAATGCATTGCTTTCAATGAAAAGTAATTAAAAGTAAAATAGATGACATTTGAAAGGCTTTAAAAGCTCTAAATTGCACTGAATTTGGTTTGAATTAAACTCATTCACTGTTCATATTAAGTGCCCTTTTTTTTAGTCTTGTTCTGTAAATCTGTGTCTATGTTCACTCTACCAGTCGCATAATCCAAATCCAACAGAATTCTGATTTGTCAAAGATACGATTTGAACAGTTTACATTCAGAACTGCAAATGTCTAGTATCAGACTTTCATGTGGATGTGACGGCCGTTTGAAATGATGCATTTAAACACCAGATAGCGTTCGGCATGCATCATTAAAACCAACAAAAACAGAAAAGGTCACATTTGTGGGACCATAATGAAGCAGGAAATCTGACTGGGTTACGATGGAAGCAATCGCAGTTATGTTATTGGTGACATTTAGCTCCAGAGGACGGCGAAGGACTCGCTCAGCATGAAAAGATCGACTTCTGTCTCTTTCCTCCGTCGTTGCTGATTGCCTCCGGTTGAGCATCGTCATCAATTTCCAAACTCGTCACAACAAAACTCAAACGGTTCTGATGTGACTGTTTTCACTCCTGTCGCATGACCACACAGATATAAATCCAACTTACATCCACAAACTAAAGAGACACAATTCTGATATGAAAATCTGAAACCCAACAGTCTAAAAATTAAACATCAGCCACATCAGCCGAAAAAAGCTAAATAACATAGTTGTAGCAAGTCATGATTTTAATTGAATAGATAATTCAAATTAAACTGAAAGGTATTAAAAGTACCATGAATCAAGACTCCTTATAAATGCAGTGGTATTGTCTGAGCACGAGCTCATGTCTGATGCTTCACATCTCAGTTGGCTTTTGTGAATAACAGTCATCAAGTTTTAATGTGCCAAAGTTGAGAGACTACCCAGACTGGTGATAGAAATAAATGCAGTCGACAGCCACGTAATCGAGCAGAAATGTAGATATAAAAGCAGAGGCGCAGATACACATGGGAAAGGCAGGTAGGCCGATTCTTCCTTACTTAATGGAGCTCATAAGGGAAATAGTAAAACACAGTCAAATGCATACTGTATGTACAAAAGAATAAAACTAATTAGCAGAAACTGTTGGGGGGTGATAATAATAAAATTCACACAAATGGCGAGTATAAAATATTGATATCTAAATGAACAAATATGGAGTTTGCTGTGTTGTTATTTTTACTTAAATATTGCATTATTTAAAATAAAGCAAAGAAAAGTTAATTCAGTAACCCTGAAATTGCGTTTAATGAAATATAATTCTTTGTGTGTAAGGAAAATATTTTTTCAATAGTGATTAAGCAAACTTCAAAATATTTCTGCATTTTAACTGTTGCATTTTAATTGTTGCCAAGGACTCCAAACCCTTACAGGTGTAATAGGAAGAAAATCACTTTTCTATTAAAACACATAATTTTATTGACCCTGTAAAGAATCTCTTTACAGAAATATCTACGCACCTGATCAAACGAGCTTGATCGTATTGTTTCTGCGAGCTTGTAGACACAGCATGCTAAGGCTAACAAGTGTCCATGCTAGGGCTGTTCGATTAATCGATTTTAAATCGTAATCGCGATTATGTAATTAGAACGATGTTAAAACGTGAAAATCGTAAAATCGATTTTTCACTTTTTTTTTTTTTTTTTTTTTTTTTTTTATACCTTGTCTGCACACATATTAATGATTGATACCATATTAATGATTGATGTAAATACCTCTCAATACCTGCGACAAGTGCCCCATCGGAGAGGCTCTTTAGTGTAGGAGGGGGCGTTGTAACATGCCACCGGGCATCCCTCAAGTCAGATGCGGTAGGCCGGCTCGTGTTCCTTGCAAAAAACTTGCAAATGTGAATAGCAAATGTAATGAGTGACATTACACACCTCTACCTCCTTCATGGGTTGCATTATTATTTAGAATGCAAAGACCCAGTTTAGTTTAATTAGAAAATGTCTTGTTTTATTTAATTGGAAGTATAACTTACTGTATGTTTGCAAGTGCTGATTTGCTGATTTTTTTTTTCAGAGATAAAACTTTATATTTTATTATATTTTTTTAAACTTTTTTTCAACTTATTTTACAGAGTTTTGCACTTTATTCATTCATTTTTGGTTTAATAAGAGCAAAGTTTGCACTTAAAGCCCAATGGGGCAAATGTTCAATAAAAAAACAGCATATTTGAAATCATTTTTTTGCCTTTTGTCAATTCACAAAATAATCGTAATCGAAAATCAGATTTTGAGAGAAAAAAATTGAGATTTTATTTTTGGGCAAAATCGAACAGCCCTAGTCCACGCTCTAAAGAGTCAAATGAATTCTGTTCAGGTTGTGACTGGAGAACGCGTAGCAATACCAGATCTGACCACATGGGGGCAGATCACAAGAAAGTTCATATCTCATCACCTCCCGAAAGAGAAAATCAAGTGCACCTCAAGTGGGAACATGTGGTGTTATGAGACATATCGGACCGTCCCTACTCATTAGAAAAGTATAGGCAGTGGCAATTAAACATATCTGTGTGTGTTCAGAAATGGTATTGACTTTTTTGTGTGTGTGCGTAGGAAGATTTCTTTCTTTCTACGATTGACCTGTCCTACCTTCAAGACATTGCCCGACCTTAATCTTCAGCAACTGAAATTTTTACTTTCAGCAAGAAGGGTCACAGATTCCTCATTAAATACAATTAATAGGTTATGTTGCTACATGCTTCATGTTTTTTTAAGTGTTTTTCGGACTCAAAGACCTCTCCCTTTCCCTGCAGTGATGGTTCTTCTAATCGTTATGATGCGGCGGAGGAGGAAGGAGCCTCTGATTCTTGAGGAGGAGCGAGACATCAGAGAGAACATTGTCCGCTATGACGACGAGGGAGGGGGAGAGGAGGACACGGAGGCCTTCGACATGGTCACCCTTCGAAACCTCAACATCATCAGGGACCCCAACGTGCGGAGAGACGTCACACCCGACACTCCGACTTTCTTTCAGTACCCCTCAGCCTCCCGCCCATCCTACAAATCCCTGCCGGACAACGTGGTGTTCCGAGAGTTTATCTGGGAGCGGCTGAAGGATGCGGATGTGGACCCATCAGCTCCCCCATACGACTCTCTGCAAACATACGCCTTTGAAGGCAGCGGCTCTGTAGCCGAGTCGCTAAGCTCGCTGGAGTCATTAAGTACAGACTCAGATCAGAACTATGACTATCTCAGCAACTGGGGACCGCGCTTTAAAAAGCTGGCCGATCTGTACGGCAACAGCGAGGGCACTAGCGTCTTCTCATAGCCCCCACGAGTCTTTCCTAACATCTCTCGGACTTTAAAATATACGAGTAATTTATTGTCAGAGAAAATGATTTTTGTCTGCCTTAGTGCATTGGAGAAGAAAATATTCAAAGACAACACACAAGACTGAAGGAAAAATGCTTGACTTCAAAAGTTTTCGGTTTGTTTACCTCCCTGTATGGATTTTCAAAAGCATACCACAGCAAGTTTTGACACAGACTTCAAAAGTGGCTTGACTCGGGAGGAAACCTTGTGTGCAAAAGACATTAAAGGTTTCACATTTTGGGCCCTAGTCCAACTGTTGACTGCAGAATGCATTACATGTTGAAGCTTTTCTTTTTTGGGGGGGTTTCGGGGAGGCACCTGTCCTTTCAGTCCAGCGACGGTCACAGGCTCAGCACTCTCACTTTGATGCATTCCTTTACTGTCTTTGTGCTAAAAAAAAACCCCACAAAAGTTTCTCATGAAATGCTGTCTCCTTGGCAGCTAATCAGTAGTCACTTGACTGCACATATGAAATATGAGAATAGGTTAACGTTTTTTTCCTTTCTATATCTGGTTCTTTTTTCCCCCATAAATATGTACATCATTGCTGCAGCCACATCACTCATGGACTCAATCATATCGCTCAGCATTATAAGAAGTGCAGCTGTGCACATACGGTACAGTAAAATCTCATCTTTGATGTGCTAAGGAAGTGATGTGAATCGTAAAAAGAGTGACATTCTCATCATTTTGATGCCTTCGATGGTTCCGACAGAAAAAAGCATCTTTTTTTTTTCTTCTCTGAACAATACGTTTTGCAGATGTTGCAAAATAGTGCGTGTCTTTTTTTTTTTTTTTTTAATTTTATAATTTTTTTAATATAATCTGTTGGGATTTAGTTGTTCTGCTTTCATGCGTCCGGTGGACCTGAGAAGGCTTCACCGATGGAGCCTACCTTGTTGTTCTTGAGATTCACATTATAGACTCTAGGGAAAAAAATTATTTGTTTCTGAAGTGGCAGTCCTTTTCCGGGTGAAGTTGTAAGTACGTAAATTTGCTTCTATAGATTGCAGAGTTCGGCAGATATTGTCACTGAGACTTGTAAGAAAAAAAAATGTGTGGTCTGAATATTGATGGTGGAAGGACACGCTGTATGATAGTCATATTGTGTCAGTTTTATTTCCGGCTTACAATAGGGTGTGCACATGTCCAACCAATATGTATGATTATTATTATTATTATGAATATTATTTATTTTAAACAGGTGGAAATGTGCAAATGATGTTTTTATCCATTTGCTGAAAATAAAATTTTCATTCAGTTGCTTAAAAGGCTGTAGGGGGTTTATTTCAGGTCTGCTGTGTAAATGAATCTGATCATTAAAGGTAGGGTAAGCATTTCCACATGCTTTCTAACACAGAATACTTTTTTTTCTATCTTCATATCTTCATATCACCAGTTGCCAGTCAGACAAAATGAAAAATGAGCTACAGTAGCTCATTTTTTTGTTGTCTTGTTTCAAATATAGACAGGTGTGACATCACCCAGAAAATTCCTTACCCTACCTTTTTAACCAGAGCCAATCAATGAAGGTGAAACCGGTGCCGCGCTCTCGCCACATTCGAGGAGCTCATGAAGCCAGAGAGGCAGCTGGTTGGAAGGCATGTAGCAGAAAAGATTTATTTATTTTTTTTAGATTGGGCTTTTGTAGTTGAAAGGTCTTGCAGAGACAAAGCCTTCACGCTCCACGGAGGCGTGTGTGATGACTGCAAGGCTCACCATCGGGCATTAGAGAAGCCCGTTTCCAAGTCAGCCGTGCCTGCACGGTTCAGTCAAAGGACACTCCATTATGGATGTGCTCAAATGTTGCATCTCCAGCGATGAAGGACAAAAACAAATGCGTACACGGTTTGCATGTGTGTGGCTGATAAGACATTTATATCCTTTCCTTTTCTTTTCTTTTCTTTTTTTTTTAAACTAGCCTCCAAACGAAATTCAAACCCTCCTTAAGTCTGCACTGCACTTCAGCCGTCATTATTCACAGTCAGTTAAATAATTTTCTCCAAAAATAAATATTTCTTCCTGGGCTTTGTTCTGAAATTGAATCTGCATATTCTAAAATCTATTCTAAAAGCATTAAACATGTGCCTTCACTTCCTTATTTTTTTCTAATTTGCCAGAGACCACACGCAGCCGGTGTTCAGTGTGTTCAACAGCAGCTCGATTGTTTACAACCACCTGTATTCTGGCCAGGTTACTGAAGACACCGGTCTGAATTCACATATGTCTCTCATATGACAAACGTAGGATTTGTAAATCAAGACTGCTCCGCTACGGCTTCTTTTGGGTGGAAATAAATCTGTAATACGTCTGATTTTTAGATCGCAGGGGAGTTTTTATATATATTTCCCCATAAAAAAATTTACAAAGAGAACCAATTTAAACAAAATACACTGTTTTCTCTTCTTAAACAAAGATAGTCTAAGATAACATTGTGTATTTGTGAGTTGTAGAATTGTGAACCTTTGTGACTCTCTCTAATAAAACAATGAAAACTTTCCCAAAGCTGTTAATCAGTCCTGTACATCCTTACCAGAACCAGTCCAACAAACTGCTCATGCTGGATCTTTCCACAACATTTCTGTTGAGTTAACAGCAAGCCTTGGCCATTCCAGGTGCTTTTCGTTCTTTTTTTTCCTCATAAAAGCTGTTTTCACCAGCAACAAGAAGAGGGATTCCTGTAACAGATGGTGCGGACCGTGATTTAAACATCATGGAGTCGTTCTGGGATTACACAAAGCAACAGAAGGAACGGAGACAGCTTGAATGCACAGAGGAATTACAACAGTTCTTTTCAAGATGTTCGGAACAACCTCTTTTTGAAAAATTGCAAGTGTACCCCAAACAGTTGGTGCTGCTCTTAAAGGTTGGTTACACCAACTATTGATTTGATCTTTCTTTTTTTTTATTGTTTTGTTTTTCTTTGTTTTTTATTTCATTCACTGAAGTTCGTGTGAGGTTAACGGATCAATAAAAGCTATCCACAGCTTATTCTGAAACCGTTTTCCATTCACCGTTGCTGCCTAAAACCACTGAACAGCAAAATACTAGTGTATTTATCGTGAGGCGATAAATGATTTCCATTTTGTCATTTTTTTTTTTTTTTTTAAACAAACCATTTCCATGACTTGTGCAATATAAATATGAGTCAGAGAGCAAACATCTTGCATCCGTCGCTGTTTCCAGCAATCAGAGCTTCATGAAGGCAATTCGCAGAAAAATCCACAGTGATGCAAGAGACTGCAACGTTCTTGTTATGCATCTTGCTTGATAAATATGTCGTCTCCTTACAGGTATTGAAATAGTTCCCAAAGCTTTGAACCTGGAAAAGACAAAACATCAAAGATTGCCTAAGTGTGAGTTTGGCGTAAATCATAAAGACTTACTACTTAATTCAAACTTATATGCTGATTCTTTCATATTCATGGGATCTATTACCAGAAAGTCTCCTGCAAAGACCAGTTAACACTCCCGACGAGCCTTTTCTCAGGGCTAGGGTTCTTATACAACGATGCCAAGAAAGGCCAGGCTTGAAATCACTCTTTAATGCGATTATCTGCAGATTGCAATTAATTATGTCATTATCTTTAGATAGAAGAGCTTGTGGGCTAATTTATGTCATTAACTTGGCGTAAAAAGCTATTTTTTTTTCCTTATGATAATGGGTTAAATTACCTCACTTTTAAAGAGACAAAGCAGCAATGAGAGGCCTACATCATATCATGAGGCTGCTCAGACAGCGTTTCAGAGATTTGTTTTGGGTTCGGGAAACGGATGTTCGGCTTGAGTCTTGCTCAGTTCTCTGGTTTTGTTGGGGTTTAGTTTCGCTTTTCTCGGATGCGCGTTTGTTTTTTGGACTCCTGTTATGTGCATTACTTGAGTTCTTTTTTTACTTGGTTGTAAATTGAACATGTTTTCCCACGGTGAGTCTCTTCCTTCGTTGATATGCTGTGTTTCCACTTGTATTTCTCCCAATCTCATTTCGCCATTTGTTCATTTATTTATTTATCCATCTATTTATTCATTCATGTGATTGGTAGTATAACTCGGGAGGTTTTTTAAAACATATAAAGTGTTTTATGTTTCACAATTGTATGACGGGTGCGATACATATTGGCAGTCTTCCAGCAGGACGTTATGATAGACCGTTGAAGCATTTCCTTCAGGGAGGCTGATCGTCGCTGGTTCGAACACAGACATCTGATGTACACTCCAACAGCGATAGCTGCCGCGATGAGATGTTCATTTTGATTGACCAGCTGTCAGTCAAAATCAGCACAAAGTGTCTTAAATGCCTGCTGGCTGATGTACTTATGAGCAATCAGGAACCCTCTGTTATCAGGCGTTCAATCGGGACCTCGGCTGATTGCTTGTGTTGGCCCCGGCGCCTTGGCTGCGGAGGCCTTGGCCGGCGACACACACTTCACTCAATTCTTATCATAACCATGCATCATCAACAAATTGCCCTGACAAAGAGGAGCCCATTTTCAGAGACTCTCGGCGAGATGAGGAACACGCTTTCCCTCAGATTGTCTGCTGGAACATCACTAATAGAGTTTGACCTCTTGGCTGCCTGTTAAAGAAATCATTCTCTGCAGACGCCTTTTGGCTCCACAGGTACCACAGGTGTTTGCTTCCACACAATTACTCTGTTCTGTGGTTTTAATATTCATGTTACTGAAAGCCTTTTTTCTTGTGAATGTGAAATTTCTTGGACTTTTCGAAAGTTTATGAAAAAGGGTTTAAGATGATGAATATTGTAATAAAGATGGCAACAGTCATATCGAGATGTAGGTTTGCAATCGTTCAAGGAATCTGTTATATTTTTGGTTTATAATCCCAACCTCAAGAAGGGGTTGGAAAAGTGTTTGAAATGGAAAAGGAAACATTTCACACAACATTTATTACTCTAAAGCTTTTATAAATCTGTTTCCTTTCCAGATGTGCCAGCTGTCCATTCAGTAGATATAAATGCAGCCCCATACCATCAGGGATGCAGACTTTTGAACTGAAGGCTGGTGAGGCTGAGACGTGACATGCATGGCCTCCAAAAGGAAATTTAAAGTTTTGCCCTACATGACAGAACAGTTTTCCACTTTCCCTAACCTGGTTTGGAACGATCTTTGTCCCAGAGAAGATGGCAGTATTTCATATAGCTTCAAGCATCAAGCAAAGGAATGTTTGCCCCGGTGAAAATACAAGCAAACTCCACGATGGGCTCAGTCACCGTTAAGCCGGTTCAATTCCCACGCAGCAGACAATCAGAAAAAATAATGGCACAGCAAGCAAGTGCAAACTCGGGCATCAACATTATATTAACCCATGGGATGCTGTAGGTAAAAACCTCTGAGGGTCTGAAATGATATTTCAAGCATGTGTGAAGAGAACTTCATTTTAGAAGTCAAAAAGCTTATTTAAACCATTTGAGCCAACGCATCCTTTTTATATGTGTATAACAAAAGAAATGACAGGGCACGGTGAGTAAAACGTCTTTAAATCATCAGATTATCCTCATTTCATGAATCCCGCCATGGCGGCAGCGCTCTCAAGTGCTCTGCTTCCAAATCGCTGCCACTTAGACTTGAGCCTGTGTTGAGGACGGAGCAAAATCGCAGCGAAGATTTGCTTCCACTCTCAGTGGGACTCAGGCTCAGGAATGCTTCTGGAAATCCCCGTCTGACCCCCTACCAACTCAAAATTACAGAATCGTACCCTTTAAAAAAAAAAAAACCTGAGGGAATCCGCTACTGATTGTTCATCCTTGTCCCACGTGCACAGAGGTGTCTTCAAATTCTCTGAATATTATAAACTGTAGATGACTAAATATTCTATCTATATAATTTTATACCATGGAACATTATATTTTAAAATACCTTCACAACTCGTAAATGCAGTTTTTTTTTTACAAATTGGTGGACTTCTCCCCATCTTGACTTCTGAGACTCTCTCTTTGTGAAAGATGCTCGTTTAATGTGACATCGACTGCAAGGCAGCAGTTGCAAGTTGTTCCTTCTGGTGTTTCTATCCTGTATTGCTCACTTTCCCGGCCTTCTGCTGCATATATACACTTTGGGGACGTGTTCATGCCTTCAAACGCAACATTTTTTATGTGATTTCTTGCACATTTTTTTAATTATTTTTTATTTACATTTTACGCGGCCTCATAACTTTTTTAAATTTGGGGTTGCACCTATTTCTACTGGATTTTATTAGAAAGCACAAGATGTTCTCCTTTTTAAAACGGAGGCAGAGGAATCAGATGAATTTCTAAGCCAAGGGGAGATTCAGCCCTTGCATATTTTTGCATTAGGTGAATATTTATTTCTGAGATTACCCAGCATGAAACGCAACTCCAAAGAAATTCCTTGTCCGTCTGCTTGCTCTAACACAGAGTAAATAACAAAAAATAAATAATCTGCTGCCCATCCATCCCGGGGAGCCTGTTTGTGGCAGAGAAACGGGACCCCTGCTCCAGAATCAGCTGGACGGCTCCTCGCTGCTTCTTTGAAAAAGAGAAAAGGGGGGGAAAGGGAAATCAAAGGCCGCTGCAACACCATGTTTTATTCTCTGTCTCTCTCTGCAGCTCACAGTCCGACTGCCTTTAGCAAAAGAAATGTCAGACTCAGGTTTGCGTACGCTGTAGTTGTACCAAAATTAGACTGGTCCCAGACCTGGGCAAAATAAATAATTCTCTTGAGGGCAACGTGTGTGAGTGGGAGCGCAACAGCCCGCTCATTCAGCGCCTGGGGAACGAGGGACGACTGGAAACTAGGTCATAGTGGCAAGATTAGAGTAATAGCGTGTAAAAAGAAAAGACATGTAGGAATATAGACAACTAATTGGGTAATGACTCAAAGCTAACCCATGATAAATGCATTAAAAGTACATGGGGAAAAAAAACTGGCCAGAGTTGTAAAGATCAGTGAGATCAGAAAGCAATTTTACTGGCTGACGTTCTGGGTTTTGTCTTTTTTTTGTTTGTTTTTTATGAGAAATCCTGGATGGTGCTGTGTGAAATCATGAGATGCTGCACAGATGAATACAGGCTGTACTTTCTTTTTCCCTGGGACATCTTAAATTACTTTCAGAGTTTTGCAAATATAACGGGCAGTATCACGTCTGATTGGTTTAGGGGGGTGACAAATAAAATCCAGGTGAAGAAGAAGCAGAAGGGGGAGTTCAAACAGGGTGCTCACTGTAGCAAACGGAGAATAGAGGAGTCAGGCGACACAATCCCACGGACCCAGGAGGACAAGTAAGTGAGTCCATTGTAGCGCCAGATCAATGGGAATAGAGATCAAATTTGCAAAACAAAATGCGATGCCTGAGTCCAGTTTCTAAGTCGCTGAGCTTGCTGCCAAAAATAACTTTGGCAATGGGCACGCAACCCGTCTGCACTCAGTCATTACGAAGTACTGAAAGACACATCAAAGAGGATGGCCCACACATAGCAGAGATGTCTTACATCAGATATCTATCCAGCTAAACGTACTGTATGGAGCGGACTGTGACTCCAGATCGGCTCTCCAGCCGCTGAGCGAGCAAGGCATGAGGCGAGATCACCAGGAGGACGGGGACCTGCAAACCTAACGGGAACGGACTGCACACCATTCAACAAAGACAGCTGTGAATAAAAAAATGGTTGTGTTCTGGACAAGTCATTGCAGTTCATCGTCAATGCAATGTCAACATCGCAAAAATAACCGACTAGATTTAAATAAATGTTGATCTATTATATTCCAAGTTACATACAATCAAACTATAAATGCCAATAATATATTTGGTCAATCACATGAAGAGTCAGTTTTCTATCTATTAAGAACAAGACCATGTTACTGGAAAAGAAAGAAGACACTGTGCAAAATCTATTTACTGTAAAGGATGAAATTTAGGCGAAAAGAGACTCCATTCACTGAAGTATTGGTTTCTATATCTCAAGTTAAATCATCAACACATTTCATCTGTTATATCTTGTCTTCCTAACAATCTGGAGCCTTGTTGAGCAGCAGAAACACCTACTGTAACCCTGAAGTAGATCTGCTGATTCAGGTCCCTCTTTTTAATATTATCCCATTCCCTCTTACCCCTGCCCCACACAAACACACACACACACACACACACACACACACACACACACACACACACACACACACACACACACACACACACACACACACACCCCAATCCCGGAAAAGTGAGTGAAACAGTAAAAAAAGCTAGTAAACACCTCTTTCACTTCTCTTGAAATAACAAAAGAGGGAAAAAAAACGAAGGTTTCAAGACAATTTAACACACCTATGTGAGAAAGTCGATAAATTGTGTTTTTCACATCTTATCTAAAATTAATTCACACTTTCGGAGCCAGAAAACACGTTGTATGAACGCAGATGTTGAACGCAGATGTTGTATTATAGGAGGTTCAGTTAGTGAATTTGAACATAAAAATTAGAAACTATAGATTTTATTCCCTTATTTTTACTCTTTTTTAGTTTTAATTGCTGAAACTGTTGCTTACTATTGTACATTTGTACATATATTGTGGTCTCATCCCAATCCACTGGAGCTAAATGATGCTCTGCTGCCGACAAACTGCTTTTTATTCTCTCCAGTCATTTTAGGTCAGAAGATGAGACTGATGTGAATAACCACAAGTACAATGATGAATTTAAGTCATTAAAATAAGCAGATACTCTGAAGCCCTCTCTAGTGATGACTGGCAAACACATGTCAGGGAAGCGTCAACATTAATGAGCCATAATCGACACAGGCCTAATTAGCAGGGCTTTGTATCTTATGTAGGTTTATCATCATTAGCCAAGCTTGGCTTGACATAGCTCAAAAATCTGGGTGGCGTTGCATGTTTGCTTCTCGTGTCGACACGAAAAATAGTTACATGCTACAACGGCCTGGTGCAGGCGAGAGTTTTTGCAGGCCCACGTGTTCCAGTGGGAAGGGCCTTGGGGCTAATGAGCTCTCTGAAGACTCTGGAAAGTGTGCAAGGAAACGTGCATGTTTAAATAAACAGTGAAATTTGTGTGTTTTGGGGAGCTCCTTGTCATCTTCCGCTCAATTACACATTCAAATCAGGATAACTAATAAATCATCTATTAATGAGACTATTACGAGCCGTTAGTGGATGAACGCGACTTCTGCACGTGTCGCTATCGATGTTTTTTCACAGGATTTCTGCAGGTTAAAACAAGCATATCTTTTCTCTTTTCTTAAATGTCAGTCATAGACAAAGTTCAGACCAACTTCACAATAACACAAGATGTGTAAAAAGGGTGCAATTATTCAAACTTTCAGTCGAGGAGCATCGCGCGGAAAATGCCTCCTTTGTTTTTCGTGTCCACTCATTTCTGTGCAGTCACTGTGTGAATTCAGTTGTGAATATTCAATAGTAATTTTCATTTAATAATTATAGTTGATGGATGGCCGTGCATTTTAATCAAGGCATGTTTATGACAAAAATATATGTTTTTTACAAATAACAGGACAAAACACAACGTTCCTTTAAGATCTCTGAGGATCCACCTGAAGCCTCTTTTATCTTCTGACGTGCCCACGCTGATGTTTGCAAGAAAACAGCGTCTGAAACAAGTCTTAAAGTGTTTGTCTGACATAATTAATGAAAATCTTCATCCATCATGTTGTCCGCCGTCCTCTAATTTGCATGTTTTTACAAGGAGCGACTGGGCCAACAGTCAACTACCTCCTTAATAATTCAGAGGCTGTGCTCCCTTTCCGTTGTCGAGGCGTAAGCCTGCAGGGTTTATTTTTTTCCTAATAAAACCAAATAGCACAATGAGAGGATGGAATTATCCAGGTTGTATTTAATTGAATTTGACCAGGTCTCTGCTCGCTGTCCGTCTAATCTCCGCTCAGCGCTGTAGTCCCACTCCCGGGGAGACGGGAGGCCGATAAACTTTGAAGCTTGCGATGAGAACCTGCTCGCTGCACCTCCTGCATTATTCATGAGGCAGGCGCTAGAGCATCTTCAAATAGCTTGTCATTTACTTTTACCTTCCATCACAATGGCCATATGCTGCACACACAATGGGGGAAGGCGTTTCTCAGCTAAGTCTAACCAAAGAGGAACACGTATAGACTAACAAGTAATGCAAGCTGTAAACTCTTGAACAAGTGGGAACATTTGGTTTAAAAAAAAAAGAATAAAACAAAACTTATATGTTTCAGTCAAGGTTAACCTACTCCCACAAGGTTCACCCCATGCAGCTACTGCTAGTAAATATGAAGATATTTCAAACTTTTAAAAAGAGAGGGATAACAGAGGTTCTTGGAAAGGTAACAACTGCACTTTTACTGTTCAGCCCGAAAACAAAAGATTGAAATCTCTCCTAGTGATGTGCAGTTAAGTTTTTACTTTTTACACAACTTAAAACAAACAAACAAAGAAAAAAAGTGCGGAGGCGTAATTATTGTTCAAGTAGAAATTGTACGGTCTGCAGTCTTTCAATTCTTCTCTCAGATCCGTGACATTTTGTCAGCCACCCCGGAGTCCTCACCACCGATGCTCCGCGCCTTGTTTGTATTTACAGAGTTTGTTTGTGTGACACAACCACACAAGGCGCGTCCCTCCGAGGTAATCGCGGCTGCCGTCATTCGGCCCCCCAACGCCTGCCACTCAGCATTAACATATCATTAGCTCTTTCTGGGACCGTTCACTCAGAAAATTGGAGGTCTCCGTGGACCCGCGGCTCCATCAGTAAGGCAAAGCTAGTTGACAACTCCGCTTTGCAAGTCTCATGAGGACGGAGTCGAATAAAGACACGCGTGGGAGTAGGAACGTGGTTTAAGTGGTTCTGATTATAACCATATATAAAACTTTGCTTTTAGTGCCTGTGTTTGATGCAATACCATTCTCAAAGAACATAACTGATATTTCCTTTCCGACTTTCACCTTGAGGTAAAAAGACACTGCCGACAGATTGTGGAACATGATAAACTGACATATATGGTTCCCGAGGGCTGAAATGGATTTTGCTAAAACAACATCAACCTCAAAGTGATGCGTTAAATGCTATTGTAAGAAGCCTGTCCTTGCTGAATGGTTGAGATGAACTGCACTGCCTTGGTATCTAATAACAAAACATCTGGCAGATAGTTCCAGCGCTATGATGGAATTGCTTTAGCTCCAGCATTTAGTCTTTGTAAATACCTTGTTTTGACACCTATATTGGCACGAAGTGTAATCTGCTTTCGTTGCTGACGCAAAAGCACTTAACAGGTAGGCGCTTTCAAGCGAGGCTCCTCCTCTGCAGGGTAATTAGATGTCAACATTTAAATCCAAATGGAGATACAAATGTATGAACGTGGAAATAACTCTCCATCTGTTTTCTAGCTCTAAATGTGCTATTTATTTAGAGAATGAAAACTGGTCGTAACGCAGAGTTTCAAAAAAAAGCAGCACAACTCTCTCCTTTTTTATTATAAACATAAGATTTTCTACCATTTAATAAAGATTGAAGATCTTACATCACTGGCTGAGGGAGCTTTACTGCTTGTTCACATTTATACAGTTACAGTAATTTGAAGGGGTTAGTAAATCTGTTTTAATACATGTTTTCTGAGTAAAGCCATAATAAAAGCCATGTAATCTTCGTGGGCTTTTGTACCATATATTTAAAGGAAAACCATAATATAACTTTAACAAAAAAAATCAAGCAACGAAGAAGAAAAACAAAGTGTCGTGTTGGCAATACTAAGTACCCATTTGCTGCTTGTTTTGGGAGTTTTCTGGTCTTAAGTATTAAGTATTAATACATCGCTAAGAGGGGAATACATAAGCATTGGCCTTAGAGAAGATATTATTGCTCCACATAGATCTGGAAGGGTTTATAACAATAAACATAAAATTATTTGGAGTTAAATCTACAGTTAGACGGATTATTCATCAGTAGAAAGAATATGCAACAGTTGCTAATTTCCTCGTCAGCAGACATAATAAGAACCATCCTCCCAATTCACTCATACAAATAAACAATACACCAAGAGATTAATTTCAGAGTTTAGGGGACTTCCAGAACATGTCAAATGAAGAAGAATTTTTGTCCCATGACATTGACAACAATGGCAGAAATGAGAGCTGCAACAGGCTCTGATTGTGCAAAAGTGAGTATAAATTAAATAAAATACATTGTAGATGTTGATGTTTCCAAAACAAATAAAGTTATTGTTAACAATACATTGAAATTGAACATTTGCGATAGTATGTTAGTTAATAACTTTTAATTTTTTCTTATCATTTAATTGTCATTGGGGGCATCTCTGGGCCCCCTCAATCATGGGCCCCTAGAATCTATCTACTTTACTCCCCCTTTTCAGCGCCCCAGATGAGGGCGGTGCATCTTCATCAAGGTGGAGATGTGGGTCGTCATGTCAGGACCTCTGTGATGGGGTGGAGTGCAGGGCATGGTTGATGGCATCATCAGTACTCCTGTTTCGGTCATAGGCGAACTACAGGGGTTTGAATGAGCCAGGACATACTTGATAACGCTCCCCAAGAATTTAAGTGAGAGCCACAGAGCTCACCTCACATCCTGCTCTGAGACGGATAATGCACAGAACTCACCTGGTTCGATCCTGCAAAGATGGACACCAGTGAAGTGTTACGGCCGCTGCCCTTTCCTCCTTACGGAAGAGTATTAGGGCCACTTAAAAAAAATAAAAAGAATTCTGAGAAAAAAGTCAGAATTCTGACTTTAATCTCAGAATTCTGAGAAAAAAGTCAGAATTCTGACTTTAATCTCGTAATTCTGACTTTTTTCTCAGAATTATTATTATTTGTTTTTTAGTGGCCTAGAATTCTGACTTTTTTCTCGGAATTCTGAGATTAAAGTCAGAATTCTGAGAAAAAAGTCAGAATTCTGACTTTTTTCTCAGAATTCTGACTTTTTTCTCAGAATTCTGAGATTAAAGTCAGAATTCTGACTTTTTTCTCAGAATTATTATAATTTTTTTTTAGTGGCCTAGAATTCTGACTCTTTTCTCAGAATTCTGAGATTAAAGTCAGAATTCTTTGTTTTCTCTCCCTGCCTCTGCCAAGCTGCACAGCTCCTCCCTCGTTAACCTGATTGGTGCGGCCTCCCGGCTCCTGGCAGTCCATCCCTCCGATCACCTGGGTTCCTGATTGGTGCGGCGTGTCTGGGGCTGGCCAATCCCAGCCGCCCAATCAGGAGTGAACACCTGAAAAACCCCGGCCAGGCTGTCAGTCTAGTCTAGTCTGGGCGGCTGATTGTGGGACAGCTCGCCTCTGGGTGTTGTGCAGAACTTTGTTGAACTTTGTAGCAGCTACTTTGTGGTTGTTTTTTTGTTTGTTAAACCTGTTAAGTGAAACTCTAGGTGCAGGGGTGCTGTTTTCTTGTACTTTGGTTTTTAGTAAGTGTAGACAGCCTTTGTTTTGAGTTAGTTTGGTTATCCATTTTTAGCTCTTAGAGAGTCCTCTTTTGGTTATATTTGGTTTTTGATTTAAACAGCACCCACCGGCCCTCTTCCTTAGTTTGTTTCTTTTTGTTAATCTGATTATCCGGTGTTCCCGGCTATTCTTTGTCAACAATAAACTACCTTACCTTATACCAACTGGGTTTTATGTTACTTCCCTTTCCCCCTGCGAGCCGGGATGTAACAGAGGGAATATATGTAACCATTTAAGTGCTTGTACTTGAAAAATGTGACTGAAAAGCCCTCTGTCAAGGATTGTTCAAAAATGTCTTAACTATTGTAATTGCCATTTTAATAAAGTTCAAAAAAAATAACTCACCTGGTTCGGCGCTGGGTTCCTTCGCATTAGTCGCCATGCAAGTGATGTTGTGCCATGCGTACAAAGCATTCAGCGCTACTACTACCAAAGGATCCATGGCAGCTGGCAAGCCCTTATTACCTTTTACCTAAAATGTTCCAGTCAATGACAGGACAGTTTTTATAGAAGATTAAGGAAGGGTTGCGGGAGAAATTCTCCTCGGCCTAAGGCAAACATGAAAGCAAGACTATATTGAAAAACTGAATCTGAACAACCACAAGACTTCATGAACAGATGAGACCAAACTGGAGATGCCCATGACAATTTTTGGCAAACAAAGAAACAGTATTTCAGTAGAAATTATTCATACCCACCGTTAAGCACAGCAGTGGGAGAGTGATGATTTGAGCCATTTGGGGCACTTTGCAGTCGTTGAGCAGACCATGAACTCACCTGTATACCAAAGTAATATTAAGAAAAATGACATCTGTGAAACTGCAAAAGCTTGTTTGGTTGGGTCCTGCAATAGGACACCGATCTGAAGCCAAATAGAAAATCAACATCAGAACGGCTCAAAAATAAACAATAAAAATCTTGAAGTCCAGGAATCAGTGCAAATGAAATTAAAATTTCACATAAGAAAATGCCTAAAAACCTCAGTGAAAAGAAGCAATGTTGTGAATGATTACTTGAAGTTAGTGATGCTGAAGGTGGATCTACAAGCTACCGACTCATCGGAGTACTTTTTTTAATTTTTAATTTTGGCTTCAATTAAAGAGTTAGATGCTGTTGTTCATCTGAATTTGTATTTGGATGATATTAAGACCGACTACAGTCAAATCACTGTTGTCTTTACAGAACAAAGGGATACAATGAGGAGGTACTACTTTTACACATCAAATGTTCTTAAAGTCTATTTGTAGCAAACACTGGTTCTTTTTTTGTGTGTGTGCATTTTCTGGCCCTGACTGGCCGTTCTTTTACATGTGTTCTATGTTTATATAGAGTAAAGTGTGTTTAAAACCTGATAGCAGACACAATATTCTTCTTTTCTTTTTTATATCGTCGTCTAACTCAAAGCTGCTCTCAGAGGAGTTGAGAGGGCGGGAGACTAACAATGAATTAGAAGCAGATATCTGATCATTTGCATAAAAATACTTTCTCACTGATGTTTTTGGTCCCCAAGAGGGAAAAAGGGATGTTAAGTTATGTCGCACTTTAATTATGAAATTCCTTACTTAAAGATGTTATGAACAGTATGAAAAAAATATACTTTCATGGGTGATGGTTAAAGTTTTTCTACACAGTAGAAAAAGCAGTCTTTGGTGCCCAAAAAAGGGGAGTTTGGTGATGTAACTTCAAATCAGTAGATCTATCATTTAAATATCCAAATCATTAGCTTCTTTCATCATTTTAAATATCTGGATTAGCCTTGAAGTAATTTTAAAATTAAATTGAAAACCTTTCCAACAGCTGAGAAAAAATGTGACCAGGATAAACCAAGTTTTGAACATGGATGGATACATTTTTCACCTTAAACTTCCCTTTTCCATTCAGGGAATTTGGCAAAATTCACATGACCATTCAGAAAAACTGTCAAATTAGAAAATCTACATTTTATATGTTTCACACGCCATCCATGAAACATTGATTCCTCTCTTTTGAAACAAAATTACATGTAAGAAATGTGCAGCTATCTCACCAGACAATGGCATGCACAGGTTGGGAGTCGGTCCGTACTTGAGCGACTCCAAAAACCACTAATCTGATGATGCCGAGATGGTGAAAATTAAACGGGAAGCAAAAAGGCCGCTTCAGACCAGGTCCAGTTCATAAACCACAATTCTAAGACTGCTCAGATTCTGAGTAAATTATCTCTTTAGATACTAAAGACTACACAAATCACAGTTCAGTTAGATGACTCATACAGCAAAGACTTCAAACACCTCAATATTTATGAGAAAAACATACCTTTTTCATCTATGCTCTAACCAATCTGCATTTATTGGGCACATGCAGAGTTGGTTGGGGTGAGGAACTTCACCCCTCTTAAAAGAACCAGAGCCTGCAGGTGGAAGGTTGGGGAGGAGGTGGGATTTTAAAAATGGCTAAAGCTTGGCAGGCAGTGTTGCCAGATACCCAGAACTGAATTATCGTACAGAGAGCCTGAAACTGTGCTGTTTCTGTTAAAATTATCTTACCGACATCAACAGTGGAAATTAGTCTGCAATATTTCTGATGGTTTGGGGCTGGGGCCAAGGAGTGTGTCCGTGTAAGAAAGAGGAAGTGATGAGCGGTAACGGAGGATAATAAAATGAAATTTAAAACACCAGATCAATTAGAAACAAACAACTCTGCTGAGTATGATTCCAAATCAGACTATTGCTCTGATAGTCATGAAGAAATACTTGCTTTTTGAGCGACTATTGATCATACAGAGGTCAAAATTATTGTACAAATACAAATATTATCGTACATCTTGCAAAGAAAGTTAGCAGGTGAGAAATCTGAAAAACATATTCACATATTCAGGTTTTACTCTACACTTGGTTCTGTTTGGGTATTCTGTCTTTGGGGTGAACTGATTAAGGATGGTCTCAGTACATCTTTTTTGTGGTGTTTCGGAGTACGGTTGGTGTTCATACAGAACCAATTTAACCACAGTCATGAGTGATTTTGGGCCAACCTAGATCATGTCAGTGTGAAAATAATATTCTCAAACTTTTAATTAAATTAAGTTGTGTTGTTTTTGAATGGGATCCGATATAAGGTGGTCTAAATGCTTTTAAAAGTAGCCGAATAGACCTTTTGCTCTCAGGTAAATTAGAAGTTGCAACTTGGAAGCTAAGTTCAGCATTGTAAAAATATTTCTGCTTGTTTACCCCCCCTCATTATTTCCCTCATAGCCTTGATTCGTTCATTAGTGAGTAACATGCAACCTATGCTACCCTGTACAATTCCTGTAAGGACTACAGTGACGAATGAGAATCAGCCTTCTGAGTAGTAAAGACCTGTTTTGTTATATTTATGTGGTAGGCTATTTTAAAACAGCTCAATTCTTAAAATTCTGCATCAATGAATTTTCATAGTTAGGCAGATCAATCATTTCAACTAATCTCGGCAACCCGGCAAAGTAAATCTCTTGAAACTCCACATCCTTTAAATAGAAGTGATGCATCTTTTTAGTTAAAGCACAGTATCAGCCCAGAATCATGTTTAAAGAAGATCTCAGTAAGATAATCAAGACTAATGAATAATCTTTGGTGCAGTGTGATAAAATTGTGCCATAAACCCAGTAAACAATTGTCCCCATTTTAGGAAAGATTCGGGCACAAATGAAATCTGAGTTTTTCTTTTCCTCTGAGCCTGTAACTACAGGACATAAAAAAGAAGAAAAACTAGTATAAAAATGGGGGGGTGGAGGTGTTCTACTGAATAGGTAGATTATTAATTGCGTTGTGCAAAATGAGTGACTACAGCAAATTTCAACACCGACCTGGAGAGAGCAGAAGAAAAGAACAGTTGGGGTTAGGTTTGGCTTATTTATTCAGTCAGTCTCCTACAGAGGCATTAATTCAGAGGGAAATTTTCATATGCGAAATTAGACCTTGGTCAATATCAAGTTATTTTATTTGTCACAAAATACACAAAACTACACAGCCGAGGCAGATATTGTAGTTGCTTTTTGCCTCATTATTCCTTGCTGTCTTGTAGAGCCGCAAAAAAGGATGCCTGCTTGTTGTTCTTCTCTAGCGTTTTGCTAACACAAGTAACACAAATGTGGTCACACAAGTTGTGAGATCAGACCAAAGTAATCTGGACAAACCCTCTGGGACGTCAATAGGTTTCTGAAAAATGTTCTTGAAGTCAGTTTTTAGGATATGTGGGATGTCATGAAGCCAAGCTCCCTGCTAACTAAGGCCCTGTTTACACGTAGCAAAAACTGTGGTGTTTTCATGCGTTTTGGCCGTTCTTTACACAAAAATGAATCTCAAAGTCACCAAAAACGATAGAAAACTCCGGCCAAAGTTGAGATTTGCAAAAACTCCGTCTTCACGTTTGCTTGTAAACAGAGGGAAACGGACATTTAGGCTTCAGAACGTCACATTATTCGACAGAATCGTCACCAGCGTCATATGTGCGACCTGTGTTTACAATTTGTTTGGCCTCTGTAGTTACTTGTGTCATTTGTTGATGTTTTTTTTCCAGGATTCCTATTAGCTAGCATGACTTTATGCTTCTCGTTACACTGCCGCCTGTAGGTTTGGCTGCTCATAGCACCTTAACAGCATATTTATGCGGGTTCGTGTAAATTATGGTATTTTTCAAAATGTTGAGGGGGAATCATCCGTTTTTGTAAATACCCGGCTTTGTGTAAATGTGGCCTAACATTTCCTCGCATTCAATCAGGGAAAATCAGGGAGAATCTGTCCTCATCTCAGATGTTTCTACTGAAACAAATTCTGAAATGTGGACTGCCAGAGCCCCTGCCGATCTCGCCCAGATCTACCGCGTGCATCCGTTGCTAGCCTAGACTCTGTCCAGCTAGGTGGAAGAACAGTAAATGCAGGAGCATCTGGACTGAAATCATGACCAGAACTCTTTCAGGTTGGCCTTCAATGGATGAACGTGATTAAAGTGGAGGAAACAAAGTAGGCTGCAACCAGCCCGGCCCAGCCAGTTACAGTAGTTGCAGTCACTAGTGTTGCCAACTTAGCGACTTTGTCGCTAGATTTAGCGACTTTTCAGACCCCTATAGCAACTATTTTTCAAAAAAGCGACTAGCGACAAACTAGCGACTTTTTCTGGTGTTATTGGAGACTTATCTGGTGGGCAGAGCAGAGCAGAGACGAGACCCTCACCACTCCGCGTCCAGACTGCAAATGAAATGCGCTTGCGCAAAGCCGCCGCTGGCTTGCAGAGCGGGATGTAAATGTAAACGTTTCTTTTTTCTTTTGGGTCACTTTGCCAGTCCCAAGCCCGGATAAAGGAGGAGGGTTGGTTGTAGAGCTAGGAATTTCACCCTACATAACAATCTTTTGATTAAATTTGCTGTTATAACATTTAACAATACAGGACAAAACTGATGTGTGTAATGTGGATCGAGACAAAGCATTGAAATCATTAAATGTTGTTAATGTTGAAATTATTTTTGTACATTTGTAGTTCTAAACATATTTAGGGTGTTTTTTACTCACTTTTGTCTCTCCCACGACGTTATTCCTCTCCTACAGCGTCCATTACAGTTATATGCAAATGGGCAATTATGCAAATTAGGTGATGACGTCATTTAGCGACTTCTAGCGACTTTTGGGACAGCCAATAGCTACTTTCCTTACTGAGGAGTTGGCAAAACTGGCAGTCACACCTGGCAGGTCAGTTTAGCTTCCTGTTTGGCTCAGTTCTGCTTCAAAGACCAGAGCCATCCTGCCCAAACCATTTGATGCCACCCAATCCGTTCAAACAGTTAATGGCACAACAAGTCATATGTTTTTGTTTTTTTTAACATTGACTCTTAGCTCTTTACTCACAGCTCTGATATGAAATTAACCAAAACTGCTAAGTAACTAAAGTGATGACAACTACCCATTCCTACCGCAGGCTAAATACGGCTCTTGCTCCAAAAAACATTGCCCTTATTGTGCATATAAACTCCAGCACCCCATGACCCTAAGTGGGATGAAACAGGTCTTGAAAATGGATGGATGAGAATTTGAATCATAAACATATGCATTTAAAAGCGCCAACCGTGGATAAAACTTGGATAAACTCTGAATTACACCTAAATAATTCCATAATGCTTTGCTAATCTATTTTTTTCAGTGCATTCAGTGATATAGAACATTAACTTCTTTGCAATACATTATGGATGACAAGTTTATATTGTTTCACATTATATATCAACATACTGTATTACCCAACTCCAGTAAACATACAATAAATGCCACATTAATCGTCAGCATGTATTTGTTGCAGTCTCAGTATTCTTGTTATGGCACTGCTTTAATGCTACCAGCATAAAATCAGTCAGTAACCTGATAAGAAAAAAAGTTTTAGTCACACAGGGCTACTCGTGTGAATCAAATAAAACGATAGCCTCGAGGTTGCCACAGCTAGATAATGCTATCTGGCCAAGGGGACCAGTTCCGGCTCCTGATGGGGAAATCAAAACAAGCAAATAAAATATTTCCAACGGATGGGCATTAAAAAGCCACTGTACAGTGGTAAAAGCTGTCTAATCCACGCTAGTATGTGTTTCAAATTCCGCAGACTGAAGGAAGCTGATCCAATTCCCTGCATCCTGCAGGACACAGATCTGCATTTCCTCTGCACTTTGATGAAACAGCAGCCAAGCTGTCCGCCTACATTAACAGCTTCTCTGATTCTTACACTGTGCCGTGCGCTGACAAACTCAGCGTGTTTCTGCGGCGGCTTGTGTGTATTTACAGGTGCATATAATAAATATGTTTCAGTCTATATGCCTGTGATGTATGCCTTGGGATGCTGAGATAGCTTTACAGCAAGGAGCTTGAGGTATCTCAACCAGGACAGACGGTGTTTATTTTTAGAGCATTTGGACAGCTTGAGATCTTAAAGGTTAGAAAAAGGGGGGGTGGGGGCATGTTTATCAGGCCAACTTCCCATCCACTGTGATCCTAACACATTATTTTGATAGATATGCTCTTTATTTAAAGATTCTGCTTTTTGAAATGTGTTATCACTTCTATGCAAAAAGCTGTTTTTGCTTGAGTTTCATTCCTTTCTTTTTTTCCCAGACCTGCATGCTATATTGTCAGGTCAGGCCTTGAAACACCTTTATTATACAGCATATGTCTGGGGCAGAGGGATGACATCTCTATAACAACCTCTTATTTAATTGCTTTTATATTACTGTTAACCTCCAGGCATCTCCGCAAGGCATATTCCTGTTTACAACACTGAATGTAGGAACACAGCACAATTACCCCCTCGTGCAAAACCAGCATTACAATTTCAGTGTAAATATTATCATACATTAGCAACAATTGTTCACCCGGCTTACCAATTTTGACATAATATTTTTTAGGTTTTCATCAGGATAAAGCAATCCCAATGTTGGCCCTGACTTGGCCTTTTTTTCCTTTTCCAAATCAATCCACCTCTTTAACTCCGTACTGTTGTTTTTTGTACGGGTGCTGGTGGTGGTGAGGCTGTTTACCCTCGTCATTCTTCACTTATCTCTACAACCTGATTGGGATCACAAATAATACTATCTGACAGCGACCCGGTGACCCAACTGGTCTCCAAAAAACCTTTGGTAATAAGGTGTTACCATGAGCTGAAAACCGGAGTTGTTTATCTGAATTTGAAAATGGAGCAAGAGACCACAAACATGGGTGAAGGAATAATTAGCAAAGGAGAGGAAGCAGACTCTTACTTTTTTTTGTTCACTCGTTTGTGTAAGTCTTGTTTCTTCTATTTCTTTGACTGCTGTTTTTTGTTAGCTGGTTTGTTTTACTTCCTGAAAAAAGAAGTTCGGTTTTGCCAACTTACATGGACGTGGCCACTAGAGGAAAATTGAGAATAGGAATGGTAACCAAACCAGAAGATTCAAGGTGAACTCCAAGGTCAAGGTACATCAGTGTCAGATTGCAGCATCTGTCACTGTTTGAGCCAGAGTGGACCAACGAGAAGGACTCCACTGCTGAAAGCAAACCAAAAACAATGAAACCAACAACAGCAGGAGACTGGAGTTCTCTCAAATAGGAGCATTATTGACTTCTTATTCAAATGACGGCCGGTGCTCAGTAACAATTTATATTTTTGTTGTAAATTCTGCAAAGAAAATCTGTATTGAAAAAACAATAAAGGTCTCAGTGACGCAGCAGTGTTTCAGCCCGCAGCTAAAGACTGAGACTTAACTGCCCGCAGCTCTGTGGGTGCATTAAAAACAACACATGGCAGTATTTTTATACTGCTGTCTCCTCCTAATATATGTGTTATTAGTCTGAGACAATGACACGGTTGTGTAAACCCGCCCTGTTGCTTTCCTAGGTCACATGACTTTAACAGCAGATCAGCATGACGGCGGCCGGTGGCTCAAATACTCAGACTTGAGGCTCTGTTAAATGCCACCGTCGTGTCACAGTTATGCTAAACAATGATCCACACTGCTTGAAGGGCAAGAGAGAGAGGAAGAGAAAAGGAAAAGAAAAGGCATATTTTTGCGTTTCGCCTCCTCGATGACGTGTGCATGCAGGATGGTTAACTACGATAAATTGGTCCAAAATTGCCCAAGTAGTTCAGACGCGCTTGTAATGTGGCTTAAATTGCGTGCCCTTTCAGTCAGGGGAACAAACCTCCTCAATGTCAGCGCTCTCTCCCACATGTTGAGTGCTTAGTTTGCCATGCAGTACAAGATCTCCAGGCCTGTTTAGTATTCACCCACTTGAGTTTCCTAAAGGTTACCAAACCTAATTAGACATTTATGCAGGATCTTCAAAGGTCCCTCCGTTATTAATGATGTGCTACTTCTGAGGACTGCATCGATGGCTTTTTTTTTTTTTTTCTGACTCTAAGAGCAGGCGCTTCACAATATGTGCATACACAATGGAGACACACAGACATCCAACATCCAAGCAGAGGCTGGTGGCTGTCTGGTACTAATTACTAAAACTGCTTGCTTAGAGCTCGTCAGAGAAATTCACGCACTCAGGGTCAAAACACAAGAATAGAGCGCTTCAAAACTTCATATTAATGTAATATTTAGGGATGCAATTTGATTTCCTTCTCATTCATGATCAGCAGGTTATTCGGCAGTTCAAAGTTTAAAACCGATAAATACTTTATGGCAGAATTATTCAGATGAGACAGCGCAGAAAAAATGTTGCATGCACGGTAAATGTCCTGCTACAACATTCTGCTAAGCTTTACCAGCCAAAATTAAATAAATAAACGACTACATCAAGCTGTTATTATGCAGATTGGCCCTTTACAGTATGGAGCGATTACCTTGTTAAATAGCAATATACTTTGAGTGCACAGTAACCTCTGGTAAATCATTGCATACCTTGATCAATGACAGAATGCAAAATACCAGTGCAATTATGCAGGGTCTTTAATTGATAATAATGCTCCATATTTAACCGATGAGTCACATTTTGTTTTGAAAACAAGTAACACCAGCATCAGAACTTCCAGGTTAATTCTCAAGGTGTCGAGTACTGTGGTGGCCTCAAACCTGTTTCAGAGGTGCACACGAGTGTCCTTTGGCATTAGTGTCGGGAGGAAACTGCCTGCGTTAATACTGTACACTCCCATAACACTCGACTGTTTGGAAAGAGAAACACAGCCCAAAAGAAGGGAAATGGCAAACCCTCTCCAGCTGCACAGAGGATGTAGCTTGCAGGAAAACCTCTCCCTCAAAGCTACGCGTTGGACGCGTCGACAGAGTTGATGTCCATTAACTCTGAATACATTGATCCTTGCTGAAAGGAATTGTGGGTCCCTTGCATAGTGATGGATACATCCCTTCCATTGGAATTTGAGAAAAGTCAAATTTTTCAGGAGCTGATGTGGGCGTCAGCCTAAAACTGCAACTGTGCTCCCCAATCTAATCATGAATGTTGGTGGGATTGTCAAAACTTTCTCATGTGCCCTGCTGGAAGAAAATTGATAGGTTCCTTTATCGGTATGACGGGGGCATATCAGACACAACAGCCATCAAGAGTTGCTGCAATGCTCCTGCATGAGCACCCTGTAAAACGAGCAGCTTGGTTGCCAACACAATTGAAAGCTGATGCAACAAAGATTGGCTCTTTTTTTCTGTCCAACAGCAGATTTAACCTGCTTCAGCTCAAAGTGAGCAGTAAACAAAAAAAAGACAACTGCTGTCTTTCCAGCTGATACACCCAGATTTGAGCCGTTCTCATTTTTCCTGGAATCCCAGTTCTGGGTCAGACAGAGGAGGCGAGCTTCAGGTTGCTGTACGGAGCAGTCTCTGGTTATCAAGCTTTCAGGAGCAGAGGGATGTCTTACAAATGCAAATTGGATTAATGCACTTGCATGAGTTTTAGCTGTGTTAGCACAAGTCCTCCATGGGCTTCTTTTTGATATTGTGCCCAGTTTTAGGTACTGGTTACACACTGTAAAAGGAACAGAGCCTGTGCTTTTTTCATAAAATCTTGCTTCCACTATATATTGATGGACAGTGTGAAGCTTATTTTAGTGCTATTTTTGGAAGGAGGGAGTAAAGAGTTTTAGGGAAATCAGTGGTCTGAATATTAGAAGTGTACGTAGCCACTACTGATGCCAAATCCAGCTCCTTTTTAAAGGATTCAAGTCCCTTCTCATCAGTGAAACAGGAATCTGTTGTCTTTAATTACAAATAAATACTTCTGAATTCGATAACTAATGTATATCTATCGCGAAGCATTCGTCTTGTTTTAAGACAATGCTTTAAAATAAAAGATCCATGCAGTTCGGCTTCATTTTCAAATACAAACAGAAAGATGGATCCCTGTTTATGTATAAAGGTTTTAACCATTAAAAGATCATTTTACCTAAACATTCTCGGCTGTTCCAGTTAACCTTCGTGATTTTCCTTTCTTCCTCACCAGGGGCCTCATTTATAAAAGAGTGCGCAGGATTCATACTAAAAGTGCACGTAAAGCCAAAAGCCGAAAATGGCGGGCGCAAAAAAAAATCTGGATTTATAAAACCCTGTGCACGCACACTTGCACGCAATGTTCGCTTTATAAATCACAGTCCAGCTGGAAGGTTGCGCAGGTAAATTCGCCTCATACCCCGCCCTCTACATGCCCACTTCATACCATAAATGGGCAATGCAAAGTAGTATTTGCATATGAATGAGCCTGCTGAGCATGCGCAGCGGCTTCCTGCAGCCTGTTTGGGCATGAATGAGACGTGTCGAGCCAGGCAACCATGCCACTAAATTGAGACTGAGATCTGGATGTTGTGGATGAGGTGGAGGACAGGAAAACGACATTATTTGGTGGTCACAGTACAGTAAAAGTAGAAAAAGTATATAAATAGTATAAAATAAAGCGAGTGAGTGGCAGCACGCCGTTGCTGCCCGTGAGTGCTACGGCGCACTGGGGACAGGGGGGACATGTCCTCCCCCACTTTTCAAAATCGTATTTGTCCCCCCCACTTTTTACAGTTTAAAAACTAACGGTAGGCTCAGCCTGTAAATGCAAATCATCAAGACACTGTGCGAAGACGGCCCAGCAGCCCCGATCCCCCTCCTCCCTCCCCTCTCCCCTCAGTGCTGCTCAAGGCTGATTTATGGTTCTGCATCACCAACGCAGAGCCTACGGCGTAGGTGCGCGTCGCCGCGTACCCTACGGCGTAGGCTCTGCGTCGTTTTAACGTGGAACCATAATTTAAGCTTACGCCCCCGCGTAAAGGTTTCTCGCACGCGTAAAACTCATTATATATATATACAAAAATCAGTGTCCCTTTATGGGCTCCGTAGATCCCCTAAACGATCTACGGAGCCCCTCATTTGTTCTGTCCTCAGTCACTCTCCAGTTGTCGCGGTGGGTGTGAGGAGGTTCCCGGCGTGTCCACCGCGAGTCCTGACTGACGCTGTGCTTCAAACACAGAGGGACACGACAGCGCTATTATATTATAAGTCTGATATGTGATGACATTATTAAGAGTATGACATGAATCTGGCTTCATTTCACCACCTCACCGCCTGCGTCGCCAGTTCTCCATATCTTAAGTATGTTCCTATGGGAGGGTCAGGGTTGGCGTAGGGATACGCAGATTTTTCGGTTAGTTTTTTCTTTTTAAATCCCAACCTTTGCGTAGAAGGTGGCTTGCGCATCTTTCAAGCCCTGTTTTGTGCGCAAGCAAGCTTTATAAATGAGGCCGCTGGTTGTTATCTCACCTTCCGCGTTGGTTTCAGTCCTGCCTCCATCTTAATTGTTCAAATGTTTTGAACTTTCTCTTCAGTGGATTTTGCTCCCGCTTTGCAGCACACTTGTATTTTCCAATTTGATTGTTAATAAAGACTGCTTTTTTTACTCTACACCTGCATGCCTCCTGCTTGTGCTTACTTTTGAATTTGCCTCTGAAATGCTAATGATGCCCAAATCATTATTCCTCTGACTTTTGAAGAGAATCTGGCATCCTTCCTCTTTTTCCAACATGTTAACTAACAGCAAGGGAGAACTCATGAAACATGAAACATGAAACCATGTTTACATCCAGTCTTAGTTATGCATTATGTAACGGCAGTTGTCAAGACACCCCGAATAAAATACAATTTCCATTTATTATTTGCATTTGGATTTTAATCAATTATGAATGACAGCTAATTAGAGGTGTGTGGGGTCCATCGCTCTCTGCAGTGTCAAAGTCTTCTAAATGTACTGTATGTCACGGGGGTTGGACATTGACAAAAATCCTCTCACCACTTTACAGATTTAGGTGTCTTTTTGCTGAGAAGGCTTCACTAATCATCTGTGAAAGGATGTGGCGCACACGCAGCCGCGCACGTGAGCGTCGGCATGGCCGTGCACGCGTTTGATAATAATAAGGCAAGTGAAAATGAAGAGGAGCTAAACTGTGTAAGTCATTTCTCATTTCCTTGCTTCGGTGCCTGTCAGAAGAAAGCCCTGCATTTTGAATGATGGCGTACACAACAAAAAGTGAACAACAAACCCCGTGGCTGTGAGGAGAAAAATGGATGGAGAACAAGAAGGAAAGTGCAAAACATACTTGGAGGAGAAAAAAATGACAAATACACAGTTTTTTAAAAATGACCAAACCAACAAACAAAGCAAAAATCCCAATATCAATACCTTGATAATGCTTCTGAACATGGCCTGAAAGTGAAACATAATATAAGGAGGGGGGGAAATCACCTATACAGTTGGCACTCATGCAGTTTTAGAAGGACCTTTCAAGGGGCTGATTTAATGTGAGAGCATCAATCCTTTTGCAGCACAGGGGCTTGACAGCAAGTGAAAGTAATCTCTTCTTTATTAATGGGACTTTTCACTTTGGACCCCAGGCCTTTGGTATTCCATAATAGTAGTTTCATACAACAGACCCAAGGAAAGAACAATATGAAATCAGATCAAGTGAATGTGTTATGAATCATAAGTGGAGTGTGTTTTTTTTTTTCATTTTTGTAAATTCACTACCGACCTTTGAAAAGAGGGTAAAAATGGCTAGATGAGCAAATCTAAACTCTGAAAAACGGCTTTCATATTGTCTCTATTTATGATATTAAATAACTTTAAATGCTATGCTTCTTACAAGTCAAAGGTTTTAAAATCTTTTATATAGCTGGATTTCAACCTATCTCGAAGTTATTTAAGAGGTCCATGATAAAATAAGTAGTAAAGAAAAGTTTTGAAAGAAAAGCCATGTCAGGAGCTTCCAGTGATTCTTTTTTTTTTGCAAATTGATCTTCTGTTAGTGCAAAATTGAGCTACATCCAAAACCCCAAAGAACAAATGAAGCCACCTTGTCTCTGTCGCTGTGACCAGTGATGTGGAAGGAAGTAACCAATAACGCCAAAGTGAGCAGGGAGCAGTGGGATACTGTATGTAGGAAATGGAAAATAGAGGATTTAAACTGCAGGATTTAACAAACCAAAAACGTTTTTGCATAAAACAAAGTAAAAAATATCTGTTGTGGTTACAATATGGCACAATATGGGAACTTCAAAGAGTTTTCATGTAAGTTTAGTACATCTCTTTTACTACAATGTCTTTCAGTTCTAAAAGTATATGCTTTAGCCTTGGTTGTAGTCTGTCAGAGACTCTGTTAAACATTTTCTTTTTTTCTTTTGACTATGACTAAAATGCTTTTGATGTTGGCTGAGGCCAGTAGTTCCTTCCTTGCTGTGGGAGTCCAGAAGAAGCCAAACAGTGCTTCAAGCTGGGCAAATGTCTTTCACGTGCTCTGTAGCTGGAGACATATTTCTTTTTTTAAAGAAACAAACTTGACAACAGGGTTAAAATGTTTCTCAAATCGTACAATTACCGCACATCTTTTTGTATTTAAAAGTCAAATGTATCAAAGTCCTTGAAAACTTTGCTTTTGTCAGTGTATCTTATGTGTGATATGCTTATAAGAAATTCTGATCCTCTCTTTTTGTCCCGTTAGCGGTGCCTTTAGCTGCTGTTAGCTCATTGTGTTGGCTTTAAATCAGCCATCTTCTTTATTCTCTTGGTCTCATGAGCGCCAAAATGTTCTACAAAAGCAAAATCAAAGAAATGTCTCTGCAGTAGGATTGTGGGATTATTTTTGCAAGCATATCCAGAAGCCAGAATTTGTACCACCTTTACTGCTGAACTTGAGTGTGAGATGGAGATCATTAACAATCTGATACACAGTGACAAGAAAACATATGCATTTGTTTTTTTCATCTAAGTCAAAATAATGGATAAACATAGTGTGATTAAGCTGATGACACACAAACAGTTAGAAGTTGAATCTCTCTTCAGCATTCAGAGAACTGACGGAAGTAAAGTAGACAAGTCCATGCACCAAATCCACCATCTCACTTCATGTACTTACACATGGACCATAATGCTATATCCCATCATACATCTTGTTTTCCGCGCACGGCTCTCAGCGAAGGCGGACGCTTTTTCTGCTCCTCTCCAACCTTATCAACCTTCCCTGCTACTGCTTTGTCTGTCTCGTCTTCAGAGTCTCTTCTTTTTCACTCCTCCGAAAACTCTTCAACTCTACAACATGGAATTTATTAACTGGTCTCTCAGCACAATTGACCAAATTTTTGCGACAATAAGCCAGGGGGTAAGGGAGCCCTCTTGCCCCGACGGGACATTCTTTTCTGGATATACAATCGATTCTTACAAAAACTGGAAGCCTTTGTGTCTCAAAATTCTGTCTGTCGAGGATGTTGAAGACGCCTTCATAATTGGAATTATGATAACAGGATTTCTCCTGATCATCCTCCTGATAGGAGGAGGGGGATTACTTGTGTATCGACAAACGCGTAATACGTTGACAGCTGTTTTGGCTCTCTCAAAGCTGCCGGACATGGCTGAAGGGTCAAGCAAGGTGACCAATGCACAGACTCGGACGCTGGGAGAGCGGGGCCGTAAGCTAGATGGGATTCTCGAACAGAATCGCAGGTTAGCGGCGGTGTTTGAGCTAATTGGCAAGATTGACAACACCTTGGAGAAGTTGGAAGCTCGGCTTGGCGGGAAGTGATCACAAATTCGTCTGATTGGAGTTGCCATTGATGAACCAGAGACTGAAAGGCAGACAGAAAATTACTGAGGCTGCCTGTTTTCAAAATAATTGCTGATTCTATATGTGATGGCCACAGCCACACAGGCCAGTTGAAGAGGGTAATATCCTACACACTAGGCCCTCATTACTTTAAGCACACAGGTTAATTTTATTTGCAGTCAGCCACACCCCAAACAATTCAATTAAACATTAAGGTTTAGTTTATTTGATATATAATGTGTTTGTTTATAGCCTTACACTGTTTAAATAGAGTGCACATGTTTCTTCATTGTAAGGATATAGTTCATTTTTTCTGTTTATATTAATCTTTATTTCCTTGTTTTGAGTTACCATGCTGGTGGAGGAGTTACCTTTCCTGGTGAGGCAAAAGGCGTGGCCAAGGGTGGAAGACTGCTAAATCCTGTGGCAGGCCCATTAAGCCATACTATGTCCTGTTATGTTAGAGGGGGGATTTGGGGTTTAGTTGGTTTCCTTTTGTATTAGTTGTACTTGTTTTCCATTTTGGTTTCCCCTTGTGTGTTATTTGGTTTGGCCAAGCCACTATATATGTTCCCTTCTGTGTCATTATAAGAGGGTCAGTAGTAATTCTTTCTTCCAAAGTCATTTAATCACACTGATTGTGTTTGTTTATTATTGTGACTTGGATGAAGGTCATGTTTTATAGCAAACTGATGTAGAGAACCAGTTAATATGATTGGTGATTAGCACCCAGCTCATAAAGTTAAAGATCTCAGTTTGATCAGATATTTGTGTATAATACTTCCCTGAGAGACAGGGTTGAGTAGTCTCACCATTTGGGAGAGACTCAGAGCAGAGTGCTGCTCTTCTACATGGAAAGGAGCCAGTTGAGGTGGTTTGGGCCGAGCGCCACCCATCTAACATCCGTGTTGAGTCTCATGCGGAACTAAGATTTGATGCAGTTACTCGCCAGAGGCTGGCTCAAAAAGCCAGTTAATCCCCACTGACTTGCATGTTAAAATGTCCAACTTTAGAGCAGAAAGGAACACATTTACAGCCAGTAACAGTGACAGTCATTTTTGATGTTGCCATTGATTCAACCTGTGAAACAGGGATAGTCCGCTGTTAACGTCTGCTGGTAGTTCTGCAGCTATTTTGGCGGGGATCGGCTGATGGAGCTGGTAGCTCGATTCAAAATTTGATTTGAACACGGTGGAAGTGGCTTCCTGGCAACATGGCTGTACTCGGTACCAAGAACGAGAAGTTTCAAAACCGCTCTTAATAAAAACCGATGGTACACATGACTTAATGCTTCATCCATTGATGCCTGAACCAGTGTGTAGTTCAGGCATCTAGTTAGGATATCCGCTGGATACATCTCTGGGGGGCTCCTTGTTGCCTAGGCTGGTGGTCCGCTTATTTGGGGCACAGCTGCTAATGTGCTAACATGCTAAGATACTAATAAAAAGTGCATTGAAGCTTTTGTCAGTTTCTGTTATGTGGCCCAACAACTACTGCTGGTTTATATTTTATTATTCACTGGCAATGTAAAGAAGTTTTTTTTTCAGGATCTGGCAAAAAAAAAAAAAAAATCATTCACTTTGAGCAACTTTGTAACACTAACTTTTCTTTCATGTCTTGAATGTAACATTAACCATTGCAGCATGACATCACCACCAACAAGCTTCTTAAAAACAACAAACAAAGTTTAAGTTCAAGTTTTGGGTTACAATTGTTGCTTTGGAAAATTCATTCAAAGTCACAATCAAGAGTCAAAGGAAAGCTCATTAATAAATGAGAGTAGCTCCCGTAATAGTTTATAAGAAATGTGATTTGAAATAAATCCTGAAATATGAATGTTTTTGCATAATCCTTTAACACTTTCACTGTCAGATTTGACTCCAGTATCCACGCTCGGGTGATAGCAGCCTGATTACGAACAAATCCTCACACATCCAAGATTTGTTGTTGTCACTTTGCTGATATTACAGTTCGGTGAAGGTGGTTAAAGTGCTGATTATTGTGACATTCATACATATATCGTGCCTGGGTCTTGTTCTGCTTAGCACTTCTGGGTTAATCATTTAAAGAAAACAAATTCACGAACATGTATCCACTCATCGATTACTCACTCATGGGTTTCGTATTAATGTTTTAAACAAACAGCTTCCATCCGAGCAGATAAACACTCTGTCAGGAATCTGGACCAAGAAACCATAAAACCCACCAGCTCTGCCTCACTGGCCACTATCGTGGCCGACCTTCCCTCTACTTCAATTTCAGATTTAGTGTGATAGATGGTTTCCAATAGCTAACCACACGCAATCAACTCAACAGATCGACCCTGTTTTACCGTGTAGCCTTGCTCAAGCCATTGTCATTACACCTTGCTTTACACACTGAGGCCCAGATCCCATCGGCCGCAGAAGCGCTGTGGGCCTAGCAGCTGTCATTTGTGGCATTTCTCGAGAACAGCTCTTCAGCAGTGTCTAGTGAATTGTTGGTCCATTGCATTGAGATGAAGGTGCACGAGCATCAACTCATCAAATTGCATCTACACAAAGTCCTAGCCACTGAAATTGTATGTGTGTGGGACACAGGGTAACTTGTGTAATGAGCTGGGGGAAATATTAGTGTGATAGGAGTTTGACAAAGGTCTCATCAGAAGTGACAAAGGGTAGTTCAGAGGTATCCCAGAAGTGACCAATCTCTGCTCTTCTAAAGAGACACATGAAGTCCGTTTTGGATTTCAGCTGCATCAGTTTACACACAGCAGATCAAACTGGCAGGAGGTACACACAATAATTAAATAGAGAATATAAATGAAACACCAAGGATTTAGTCAATATTCTGTCATTCTGCAGAGGCCACAATTAATGCAGGTGTCAAGAGTGATCTCAACCACGAATGAGGAGAGGTTACTTTCAGTAGTTGAAACGCGGGTTTTATTTGACACTCCAGTGTCAAACCAAAATCATACACAGGAATTTGACTGTATAGCAAAGACATCTTTTTACAGTCCAAGCAAACAGGCTGGTGGCCTTGTTGGGATTTACATTTTTCACTACACTAACACTGAAATTCAAATAGTTTCAGGCAGAAAAGCTTTTAATACTGCATTTTCCTCAGAACTCAAGTAATAGTAAAAATGTCTTGAGGCATACAATGAAACGCTCAGCTGTCCACCAGTTACTTCATGCAAGCACTCATATCCCAGGCATGCACTAAAGCTGGTTCTAGTATGATAAATAAAAATCTGTCTGTCTGTGGAGTAGTGTTCCAGATACGGTTGGATTCTGTACTTAAAAGCACACAGATTAAGATTAGATTAGTACCACCGATTACTACATTTCTGTAGGAAGGAAAAATAAGATGTAGCTTAAAACCTTCATGTTTTCATTATGTAAATAGAGAAGATGGAGGAGTTGGTCTGGAAAAGTGGATAAGCTTTTTCCAGACTTGATGCAGACAACACCAATAATGGACATGAACTCTAGCATTACATTACAACACCGCTGTCTCCTTCAATCAGCTAATTATTAAAATTTTCATTGTTGGAAAACTGTTCAGTAACAGCATGGGATTAATGCTGGAAATAGTCAATGCTGTTTCAGAGATACTGATTCTTTCTGAGAGGCGACAGTGCTACAGAGAGCCTGGATACTTCTTATTAAGCCACTTGTACTAAAGGAAAAACCTGTAATTCATGGGAGGTACTTTTAACAGTCCTGAATGGCAATGAAAGGAGCTAAACTGCTAAAGTAATTATTTACATCTGGATGTCATTGTAGTTCTATTTTGTCCCTACTGACCGCCAGGCGGTGCTGTAAGCACTGGATATCTCCCCTTGCGCATGCGCATGTCGAGTACAATACCAACAATGTCACGTCACCCGTGACTCCTGCATGACCCCCGGAAGGGGTATAACTTCCGGCGTCAGCATGGGATCGACTCCTTTTTCTTCTCGCTCCGCGCGTCTAAAGTACGGGACGGAAATAGGAGCTTGGTGAAGCTTCTTCCTTTCCTCCCTAAAACCGCCGGCCCGGTGCAGCTTCGTGCCATTCAGGTAGGAGTAACGATTTTTTTCGTCCTCTGAGGAGCTGTGGCCGGCGCGATATTTGATTGTGTCGGGTTGCGGCGGCGTCTCCCGCCCCACCCCCCAGCGCGGCTGACAGAAAGGTGAGCTGTCAGCTGCGCCTGACACCTGAACAATCTGTGCAGGGAGACAGCGTTTCGCTCCCTTTCCCACTTTATTAATGTGACAACATTATTTTTTCCTTGCAGACAATTTTTTTCTTTTGAAAAAAAAAGGAAAAAAAGGAAAGAAAAAAAAAGAAGACAGAAAAGGATTATTTTTTTCTTTTGAAAAAAACAACACAAACACCTTTTTTGGTCTTTCTTACAGCCGTGGTGAAGGCAGCGTGTCCGCTCCCCTCTCCCACCGGCACATTCGTGGTGACGCACCGCCCTGGCTGGTATGACCAGGCAGCGGCTGGTGTACCTTCACAGGAGTGCGGCCGCTTTCAGTACACCGGGAGGCCCTTCACCAGCCCCCGGGCGTCGCGCCCGGCCGCCTGCCCACGCCGGGTTGAGATGACCATCGTCAGAGACCCGGCAAACATTCTGGCTCGGGCTCAGGTGTTGCCCGCCCTACTGGCCAAGAGCGCCATCATGCCGGTGGACCCCCCGCCGCGGCCTGGGGGTTCTACTTGAGCTACTTTCTCGTCAGCAAGAGAGACGACGGACGTCGTCCCATCTTGGACCTGAGGGACCTCGACGAATACGTGAAGGTCCTGCCTTTCCGGAGGCTTGACCACAGCGGATGCTCTGCGTTGGTCAGGAGAAAGTGGTTTGCAACTGTGGACCTACAGGGCACTTGTTTTACGTGCCGGTCGTGGCACGTCACCGGTAGTTCCGGGGGTTCGCCTACCGGGGCCACCGTTGTCGGTTCAGGGTGCTCCTGTGCGGGCTCTCCCTGTCACCGAGGATTTTTTCACCAGGTGCGTGGTGGCAACCCTTTCCCCTCTTATACCTTTGGGCCTGCTGTCGCTACGCCTCCTACAATGTGGCTGGACAGCCCTCGCCTGGATGCCAAGAGGCACGGGCGCAGGCTGGTCAGGGTTTTGCTGGTGTGTGTCCATACCCTTGCACCCTGGAAAGACGGGACATTCCGGCTGAGGGGTGTGCCCTTAGGCGCTGTCCCCTCCCTGCCGGGAGGCTGTCATCAGTGGTCCTCCCGGGTCCGCACGCGCCACATCGACGTGCTGGAGCTCTGGGCTCTGCGCTTCACACTCGAACATTTTTTGCAACTCCTGTGGGGGAGGCACGTGCCGGTTCGGTCAGACAGTGTGTCCACTGTCCCTTGATCGGCCACCAGGGGGGGCACCGACTCTGCACAGCTGCTGCAGATGTCCCGGGGCCTCCTAGCGTGGACCGCTCCTCGCCTGCCGGCCTTCGGGCGATGTTCCTGCCGGGAGACAGGAACCGGGTGACGGACTTCCTCTCCTGGCGCAAGCCGACTTTGCAGAGGGTCCTCCAGAGGGCTCACGGGCTCCTCTTGGTGGCCCTCTTCCGACCGGGGAAACATAGTTTCCACTGCTGCGGAGGCTCTGCTGCGACACAACATGACGCCCCCCAGAGGGACCGTCTTTTCCAACCAGGGATTCAGGTTTTGCACCCCGACCCCGTCGTTTTCAGCTCTGGGTCTGGCCGCTGCGGGGCCCGACCCATTGTTGTCAAGCTGTCCTGAACCCGTCAGGGCTGGCATCTCGAATGCCCATGTGCCTCCCACCCGCCTCTGGTATGAGTGCGAGTGGGGGAGATTCTCTGCCTGGTGTGCAGACGGGGCAGAGGACCCTGTTCTTTGCCCCGTGGCCACGATCCTGGGGTTCCTTTCGGTCCCTCCTGGATGGTGGCCGTGCTCAGTCCACTCTAAGGGTGTATGTGGCGGTCATTTCGTCGCAACATGCCCTGGTTGAGAATGCCACCGTGGGGTGCCACCGGCTGGTTTCTCTTTCTCAGGGGGGCTCTGAGGCTGCGCCCCCCCCCGAGGAGCCCAAAGGCCCCAGTGTGGGACCTGTCCGTGGTGCTAGGTGCCCTCTCTTCTCCACCCTTTGGGCCCTTGGCCCAGGTGGGCCTGAAGTGGCTCTCTATGGAGATAGCTTCTCCTCGCTATGACATCGGCAAAGCGAGTCGGTGAGTTACATGCCCTCAGTCAGTCAGCTCAGGGGCTACGTTGTGGCCGAACGTGGCGTTCCTGCCCAAGGTCCTGCCACGCACTCGTACTAATCTGCCTATCTAGCTTGGCCGGTTCGACCCCGAGCCTGCAGAGAGTGGGCCGAGCCCTTTGTGCCCCGTACGGGCCCTCGCTGCTTATGCTACCGCGCCTGTGCGACGGTCGGAGCAGCTTGTTCTCTGCCATGGTGGCCCCAACAGGGGACGTGCTGTTTCTGGACAGCGCCGTCCCACTGGGTGGTGGACACCGTCAAGCACGCCTACAGGGCCAGTGGCCGCCCCTTACCAGTGGGGGTGAGGTGCCACTCGACCAGAAGCGTTGCAGCTTCTTGGCTGCCCTGAAGGGGGTGCCTCTGGAGGACATCTGCACAGCGGCTTCGTGGACGTCGCCGGACACGTTCTCCAGATTTTACCGGATCAATGTCGCCACTCCCCAACCATTGGGCGTGGTTTACTCCCGGGTCCTTCTGCCCCTGGTCAGTGAGGTAAGTGACCGGGATCCTACGTGACATTGTTGGTATTCGTCATCCAGTGCTTACAGCACCGCCTGGCGGTCAGTAGGGACGAAATAGAATGAAAGTTACCCCTGTAACTACGGTTCCCGGATGACCGCCAGGCCTGCCGGTCACTCCGAATCCTCGTGCTCTCGCGAGAAGATTCTAGGAGTCGATCCCATGCTGAAGCCAGAAGTTATACCCCTTCCGGGGGTCATGCAGGGGTCACGGGTGACGTGACATTGTTGGTATTGTACTTGACATGCGCATGCGCGAGGGGAGATATCCAGTGCTTACAGCACCGCCTGGCGGTCATCCGGGACTCATAGAACCGTAGTTAGTTAGTAAGGGTAACTTTCGCTTTAGCAGATATGTGCATAAATGCTCACATGTTGTATACAGATCTACAGTAATGACCCACATTCTTCCAACCCTACAGGGGCTGTACCATCCCATCTTTATTTATAAAGCACTTTAAGCTCCTACACTGGACATTGATGTAAACATAAAATGTACAACATTTAATACACAATAAAGACACAGAATTTTCCATTGACATAAAAAAATTAAAAAAAAACACATTTTGTTTGTCTGGGCCAGTTAAAAGGTATGGAGCTTCGGGCTGAACCATCTGCAGCTGAACAGTAGAAGATCCCCAAACCCCTACATAGAACATTAGAGTAATCCAGCCGACTGCTCATAAATGCATGGATTACTGTTTTAAAGTGCTGCATTTAAGAATGGGTTTAAACTGCAACCCTAACCCCTACATTCTTATGCTGGGAAACTAGTGAGATCAGACCTTTGGTGCTGGGCATGTAATGTCTCTTGCATCGGCCGAACAGGATGGCCGGAATCTCGTCATAGAGATATATCCAGGTGGGGCCAGGACAGGAAGACCAAGAGGGGGCAGAACTGGGTTGTACAGTAGCTGAAACACATAACAGGCTATTAAAAACATTGTTCACTGTTTTCTCAGATGATATAATCTTGCTCAAAATATTTTTTTATATACACGTACATAGAAACTTTGAATATATATAATATATATATATATATATATATATATATATATATATATATATATATATATATATATATATATATATATATATATATATACACCTGAAGTGCTGTTAGCTGTTGATCTGTGAGAGTTTTCGGAAGTAAGGACTCAGGTGCGACTATCAGTCGAAGGTCTTGATTATCACCCATCCAACCAGCTGTGAGATGTTTATTTACACATCAAAAGTGAAATGGAAAGTGAACATTGTCGATTCCTTCTTTTTCCAGGGGTGACTACACTGATTGCAAATTGCTAGTTTTCAGCTGATGAATGCTGCAGATGATGTGGATCATTACAATGGGATCTCTGACCTCAGTGGCGCTCAGAAAGAGATCTTCTGAAGTCGGACCATGGTAAATATGTGAAAAATTGCTAATTGTACATGAGCTCAAAATATATTTTCAGTAAAGCTTAATTTATGCTTCATCATGGAATCAATAACATAATAACACAATAACCTTGCATACATTTCTCCAAAAATGTAAGCACACTTCGGGTCATCGTGGACAGCAGAGAGTGTGATTGCTCAGTTTGGTAGCACCGTCAGCATTTCTGTAGCATTTCCCACTCCAACGTTTATGTTGTTTTCAAGCTGTGTACAAAGAGAAATTGCCGCAATGTCACTACAATGACTGTTCCTCACTATTTATCAGTTCTAACTCACATATGCTTTACAGCTCCGTTGCTATGGCTACAATTTGGCTAGATAAAGGAAATAAACAAAAGGAAGCTCAGTCCTGCAAGCTACACCACTGGAGAAAAGAACATGCACTGCGACCTTGTGTTTGGTGGTAATTACCGAGCAATACAAATGACAAGAATAACACCTACAATGACATTGGTCCTATATGAAGGCTAAGTGCACAGCTGCTTCGTAGAACTTTAAAACAGTAAACATACAAAAAAGTGCTGCAGCAACACTTGGTGGCGGGTGTGTTTGATGATTTGCGTTGTCCTGCTTTTGTCAAACCAATAAACAACCAATCAAATCTCTTCCCCATAAGGTAGACAAGAAAGCAGTCCAACCCCCATGTATGAATTCATTGGCTGACTCTTGTGTCAATGCCAGAAGTTGAACTTTTCTGCACTTCTGATTGGAGCAAGGCTTCCTTCACAATGCGACATACCCACAAGTCAGTTTTTCAATGCTCAACATCACCATATTCAAAGTCAATTTGAAGTCAGTGTTGTGAAGCAGCTTAAGGCCATCTTCTGTAGGGGAAACCTTTAAGCTAAAACTTTGCAAAACTTCCTTTGTGCCACTTTAAGCACAGTATGCCTTACTTATTTGTCTGATGTTAGGAACTTCTTGATGGATTCCCATGAAACTTTCTTGGTTTCTTTGGAAACCAAATATGGGGCAATTCCTAGGAGCTGGTTCAGACACATGTCTCAAATGGTGTTTTATACCAACCCTCTGCTGTTCTTAGCTTTATTAAAGTCTCTCACCTACCAATCTTGCTTCTGCTCTTAAAAGCCCCGCTCCTCCCCAGCTTCCACTTGTGGCTGGGGAATAGGGTGTGTTAAGACATGTTCATCACCCTAAAAATCGTTATGGATGCCTTAAGATTGGGAATTTGGAGCCAAAACATCAAGTGTTCTATCATTATAAAAGCCTTTGAGGTCTTCAAAGATTACTACCGGTAACTGTAATGTGTGCAGGTTTGATGTGACGGTACAGTCACTGATTTGTCAGACACCTACAGTATAGGAAAGAATAAAACTCTTTTAAAGTTTGTAACTAATTTGTGTATCTTTCTGGTCCTGCTGCACAACCTCATATTTTCTTGGGGGGAGAAAAAAAAAATTATATTAATTTTTAACACATTCAATTTCCAAGGGGACAGGGTCTGAGGCAGCATCCGTCCAATATTTTTGTTGAGGACAGCTGCTGGACACATTTCCCAAAACAGCGTAATAAAACTCAGCCGCATACAGATTTTAATTTTTATACTCTAATTATGCTCCCATTACTAAATTGCACATGAATCACTTGCTCTATCTGCAGTTGAACCTTAAGGCATACATACTGCTAATGAAAGAATGAATGGTTCTCAAAATCCTTTCAGGCATCTCTCCAATCAACTCACTGTCTGCCAAATGAGGGTTCCTCTGAAAGACCCTCCAGTGTGCTTTGTGGTGCGGTGTGATGAGTTTGGCTTTGAGTTTGAAAAGAGAGGAGCTAAATCTGAAACCTGCAAGGGAGAGCACAGGACAGAGGCAGTTGACAGAGTGAAATCCTTCACGTTGCTATAATGGGTATAATCACACTAAGAAAAGGGCTGTTAGGTTAAATTACCCGTGATATTCACCATGATAATGGCAGAAATTCAGAAGGTTAAATGACACCAGGAGCTGAATGACTTTTGACATTACGGTACAATTGAAAACATAATTATAAAAGAGCTTTTACAGGCGAGTCCACTACACGTTGGATGGTGAAGATTGGTTTGAAAAAATTTTCAAAAAATGGCAATTTTTTTTTTTTTTTCTGAGCACTTGTGTCTTTAAAAGCCATTGTGAGACAATTATTTAGTCTAAAAGGTACTGTCCAGAAAGATAATTTCCAACCACACTCTTTGAGTTGGTGTGATGTCTGAGAAATTGTCTTCCTGAGTGCTGCACGTATTCAAACGAGCAACTGAATAAATTCTTGCCATTAGTTTTCAATTCCTTGTCTGTTACCTTGTGTTTTTCTTCATAAAAGGTCTATGTGAAATTCTTTTCCTTTTTCTCCTGTTAGTGATGACTATATTGTATCTGTGGTCCAAGCGCTGACCTTCACAGCCTACAGGCAGCCTAATTAGTGGATGAGTAGGTGAAGGAGGGTGGACCTGATCACTACACAATTACCTCAAGTCACCCCACGAGCAACCACCTACACAGCTGCATGCAGTTTATCAAATGACCATGAAGAAACCAGAGACACACATTGTATGTTGTTCTTTACCTCCTTTTTCTCCCACCTCATTACAATTATTGTTTTTTCAACAGTTTAACTTCCTTCATACATTTAAAATCAAGTCTCTATGAACTTTCCTCCCCTTTCAACTGTACTTTGCTGGAAGTTATGCAGCCAGCTGTCAGGATGCTTTCCTCACTGCTGATTGGTTGACAAGAAAGAAAACAGAAAGCCTTATTAAACCATTTACCATTCCTTTTTTGGTGTGTTTTCTTACTTGTCTACAGTTAAGATGATGATCCTAGACATGCCCATAAAAACTGAGGTACACATGTGTTGTAGCACTAACAATTTTTACTGCATAACAGTCATTCACTGATCCACTCCTTTACAATAATTGCTCTCCATGGTGTCAGAGAAGGGAGCATTTCCTTGTACGGTCATGTTTTCTGAGCTCAGTGCAGAAGAGCGAGATTTTCAGCATTAATTTACAAAATGGAAGTTTACGACTGCAGAAAAAGGAAACTATACGTTCTTTGTGTTAGCGAATCCGTTAATACTTGCTTTTGTTTCCAAGATGCATCCAAACCTGGCTCAGTGGATGCACTGTGTTTCAGCAGGTCGATAATGAAGCAAATGTATTGGTTTTTTTAACAACACTTCCCTGAGGACCATTTGATTAACAAGCTCACTGTACACTGTTAGATTTGCAGGAAGAAAAGCTGAGGGTTAGTGTTGTTTCAGGATCAGAAAATCGTGGGTGTCAACCACAAATTGGTATTAAAGCTGCAAGCAGCGATGAACGGGCCCTGGTGCATGCAATTTTCACCAACAAAGGTTAATGACTCAAAACCCGAGTCCGATGACACCACCCACAACTCTTTATGTCAAACCATTAAAAAGTTATGGCAGAAAGTAGGAACTATCAGATATCGACCAATCAGATGAAGGGGCGGGGCTAATTTGCACCAATTATGGTCAAGGACTTAAAACCATGTCCGATGACACCACCCATGACTCTCTATGTCAACCCATTCAAAAGTCATTGCAGAAAATAGGAACTATCACATATCTACCAATCAGAAGAAGGGGTGGCGCTAATTCCGGCCAATGAAGGGGAAGTACTCAAAACCGAGTCAGATGACACCACCCACGACTCTTTATGTCATACCATTCAAAAGTTATGGCAGAAAATAGGATCTATCAAATATCGACCAATCAGAAGAAGGGTCGGGGCTAATTTGCACCAATTATGGTCAAGGACTCAAAACAGAGTCCGATGAAATCACCCACGACTCTGTATGTCAAACCATTCCAAAGTTATGGCAGAAAATAGGGACTATCAAATATGGACCAATCAGATGAAGGGGGGGCGCGCTTTTTGGTGTCTATCATCGCCACGTTAATGCTTTTGACTAAGAAAAGTAATGCCCATCGTCGCAGGATCGAGACGCACATTTTGATGTATAACACACCTGGGTGCATGTTACGGTTCAGGCGAAGAAACGGCCGAAGGAATGGCATAAATTGCGCCAAAATTACACGATTAATTCAAAATGGCCGACTTCCTGTTAGGTTTCGGCCATGGTGCCAAGACACTTTTCTTTAAGTTGCTACATGATACAGGTGTGTACCGATTTTCGTGCATGTACATCAAACCGTATTGTGGGGCTTGAGGCACAAAGTTTTCTAGGGGGCGCTGTTGAGCCATTAGGCCACGCCCATTAATGCAAAACATTAAATATCACATTTTTCGCCAGGCCTGGCTTGCGTGCAAAATTTGGTGACTTTTGGGGCACGTTTAGGGGGGCAAAAAGGCCCTAATTTTGTCGGAAGAAAAATAAAAACGAGGAAGAGGAAAAAAATTATTCCTACAGATGCAATAGGGCATTCGCACTGTCAGTGCTCAGGCCCTAATTAAAGCTGCAAGCAGCGATGAATGGGCCCTCACACCCTTGTGCACGTTCAGGCGTGCTGCAGTGAAAGCGCTTGTATGTCTTGCATGTAGATTCTTCAGTCCTGGACATTTAGCGGATGACACCACCCACGACTCTCTATATCAAACAAAATTCAAAAGTTATGGCAGAAAGTAGGAACTATTGAATATCGACCAATCAGATGAAAGGGCGGGGCTAATTCATGCCAATGAAGGTCAAGTACTCAAAACCGGGTCAGATGACACCACCCACGACTCTTTATGTCAAACCATTCAAACTTTATGGCAGAAAGTAGGAGCTATCAAATATGGACCAATCAGATGAAGGGGGTGGCGCACTTTTTGGTGTGTATCGTTGCCACGGTAACGCTTTTGACTGAGAAAAGTAATGCCAATCAGTGCAAATATAGTGAGAACAGTAGCTGAAGTTGCCAATTCTTGCACTTTTATGGTCTGTCTCATACTATCAGTAGAACATATACTCAATTTTAATGCATCACCCGCCATAAAACCAATCATTTTCACTGATAAGCACTAAGAGACGGCCTTGATTGCTGACATCCATTTACTCAAAAGAGGGGAAGCCTTTCTATTTCTTAGCGGACATTTTACTGCATTCCCCACCTCTACACTTGAAAATATATGGTATATTCATGACGAATGACTAAGGACAGTATAATTTGTAATGTTACACAATAGCAGGCGATACGGCGTACTGAATAGAGACGTCCACCTTTAACTCTTGTCACAATGAGTCCGACTGTCCACTTGCATAATGATGTGAGTGTCTGACGTCATTTACGGGAAATGTTGAAAACGTATTTTTGCAGAACATGTTCTTCAAACCTCCAGGAATTCAATGAAAAAACCTTAATGACAAATCTGCAATTTTTTGGGGAAAAGCTTCAACTTATGATTCTTGGTTTTGCATTTCTGAAGGAAAGGAATTAGATGAAAATTAGCACAACAGGGCCACTTTAAAGACTTGATAGTTGATGAATATGATCTTTGAATAGATTTCAATCTGCTTTCAGGGGGAAAAAAGTTAAATATATACATACACATTTATAACAGTACAAATACAAACTGCAAAGATATCACCAAATGACTATTTTCTTACATTGTCATACATTGTTGGTATTTCTCACACTGGCAGGCGTGATTAATAAGACGTCTCATTTACGTAGGGGAAATATGTCGTTGATATTCCCTGGAACCCAAATATCCCCCATGCATAGTATGTTTTATAGTTAACAGAAAATAACCCAAGGTATTTGTATCTCATTAGCTGTTACTTATGTGCAGTGTTAGTTTTCTTCACACCAATTTTTGACATTTTTAACGTTGTCATTTCATCAACAGCAGTAAAAGGTGTTCAGTTACGGGTCTCAGTTAGTCATGCTGTCTAATTGTTTGTACAAACACATCTCAAGGTGAGTAACAGTACACTCGTTGCTGTTGTCATGTTTTTCTCTACATATCCTCTGTTGGAGCAGGTCAGGGCTGTAGGCAGCACATTCCACTACCTAGACCATTTTTTGTCTTTTAGCCTCTGCTTTGTGTGAAAAATATTGTTTTGAATTGTCTTGTTTAAAAATGAATAAATGTCTGCAAAATGTTTTGTTTTGAGGGCACCATGTGTTGCTTTAAAATGTTAGAACCGTTTTTTGTATTCATGCCACCATTACAGAAGTGCTAATGAGTTTTGCAGAGAGCCCCGATACAACCTCAGACCTGAGAGACCTGTTGGTGGTAACAGCCTGGATGGACCTTTTCATCTGTGTTTTGAAACACAAGGTGACAATTTCCTCCAAAAAAAGATCAGGAATACCACAACCATGCTCATATTCAGATACATGGGTGATATGAAATCTGTCCTCTGCTTTTAACCCATCACTAGTTAGACTAGGAGCAGTGGGCTACCATGTTTCCAGCACCCAGAGAGCAACTACGGTTAAGGCCCTGCTCAGGGGCCCAAAGTTGCCAACCCAGTTGCCAATCCGAGGCCTCCAGACCCAAGCCCACCTCTGTAACCACTAGACTACCACTCCTTAATTATAGAACCCAAATTGGCATTTAACAAGAGGCCAATAAGGAACCAGCCGAAAATCCAATACAGCCCCCCATTTTTCAGCCCATGTATATCTGTGTAGCCCCACATACCGATGTTGGCTGATCCTTAAAGGAGCTTGAGGGTGGATTTATGAAAAAAAATGGTATACGTTTTAATTTTTCTAGTAATAATGTCAGATGAAGCATTCCAAACCAAAAAGAGTGAGCCCTCTAGTATATCTGTCCGTTGCCTTGAACAGGCTGTGTGCTGCAAAATGTGCTGCAAGGCTGGGGCCGCTTTTCCCGCGCTGCCCTGCAGATGTGACGTCACATGACGCTGCATGCGCGTTCTCCCCGTTCTCCCGTGCCAGCTTCGCTGTTGGCTGCAGTACCCCCAACGGCCGTCGTGGCAAAGGGTGGCGCTAGAGAGTCTCATTTCTTAAAAGGAGCCTCATGCTCCTTTAAGAAATACTTGTAATTCAAATCAAAATGTTCAAGCCTAGGAAAATTATGGAAAACTTTTTAATTGATCATTCTATGTACATCCACTGAAGCTACCAAATACGATTACGCACCTTATTAAGGGCAGTGTCTAGTTTTACCAAAAGACAGACATTGACGTAGACTGCATGAACCAATATTTTAACAGTAATGACGGCGTACAATCTCTGAAGGGATAACCCACCAGAGACATGACACTAACTGTGCTTTTCCCTTCAACTTGAAGAACCCTTTGCACCGTTCTCATCAGCCAATTTTTTTTTTTTTTTTCCAGCTGCAGCAGGGAGTCCTTTTCAGTGAAAGTCTCTACTTTGGTAAAACCCACTGTGCACTCAGTGTTCGGTGCAACACAACAGACGGGAACACAGAGCTGAAGTCTGGAAGCTAACAAGCTAAGGAGCCATATAATTGCTCTCAAGAGTTGGTGGGGAACAAAACAGAGGCAGGACTGGGAATTCTGGGCTGACTGCAAATTAATAATTATGCTGCTCCACGTCTGCTGGAAGACAGCTGCTACCGACACATTTACTGTGACAACTTAAAAAGATTATGATATTGTCGTATTTTCAGCTTTTTCTGTTGCCTCGAAAAGAAATAGCAGCTCTATAAGTTCACAACTCAAACTTCTAAAGTTGAGCGAAACTATGACAGCCTTTTTTAATAGGAGAATGGATGCAGATGCAGGCTAGAGATGTGTTCCTGTTATAAACAGATAGATGCAGTCACCGTTAGGTCACCCGTTTATTTCTGGACTGCACTTCTGAAGCCTCGTTTGTATGTCATTTGTTTGGACGATGAGACTGAAGTGATGCAGAATCGCTCTAACAAGAAACCTGAGGAGACTACATTTGCAGATTCGTTCAGTTGTAGAAATAACCACCTGTTACTCATAACATGGACACAATCAATCAAAACCTTTAAACTCAATCTTACTTCTACTTTAAATTTAAAAGAGCATTCCACTGTTAAAACAAGCCTGGAGTTAGAGGGTCGGGGCATAAACAAATTTGAATCAAAGCACTTTTGAGTGAGAGATTTATTTCATTAAAATGTAATTCAATCATAGAACCACATCAAAACAAGTTAAATATTTAAGGCTCTAACGAGACTCAAAAGTGTTGTTTGATTGAGGTGATGGTGTTGAAATGGTCTCTGCAGAGAAAGAGGGGTAATTTTAACTTTGTATGTGTACAGAAAATGAATACAATGAGCTGTTATTACAAGATGTGCCTTACCAGAGAGCTCCTTCTGGTTACTGCCATCTTTTATTGAGTCTGTACAAAGTGACCTCCGAATATTGTGTAAAATAGACACACCCATGGCGTCCGTATTAATGGTGCCATCGGTGTGAACCGGAGTCAAGTTCTCTCGTCTGATTTATGTCTGACTTGGCAATAAAGCTTTTTCTGATTCTGATTCTGATTCTGAAATACCGTAAAAAGAATACTGTGAATGGACAAAAAAGGACAGAGCAGTCATGATTGTTCTGCTTTCAAAGAACTGGACCAGTATTTCCTGATAAAGATATAGGGAATATAGACAAAACCACACAACAGCTCAAAGTCCAAACGCGCAACCTTCGGTAGCCGACTTGTATGGACTTGTGACAAGATAAAGTTGACTACAGGGACATGTTAGGAAAGGGTTGTACAAACATATACACTTTTGGATACTCAACGTTAAAATAACTAACTAAAATTTGTTAAACTGTGAAAACTGTCCGAAAATTATTATTTTAATGAAATCCAATTTTGGACTTAAAGGAGCTTGAGGCTCCTTTTAAGAAATGAGACTCTCTAGCGCCACCCTTCACCACGACGGCCGTTGGGGGTACTGCAGCCAACAGTGAAGCCGGCACGGGAGAACGGGGAGAACGCACATGCAGCGTCATGTGACGTCACATCCACAGCCCAGCGCGGGAAATTCGGGACCGAATTGCAGCACATTTTGCACCACACAACCTGTTCAAGGCAAAGGAGAGATACACTAGAGGGCTCATTCTTTTGGGTTTGGAACGCTTCATCTGACATTATTACTAGAAAACTTAAAATGTATACGGATTTTTTTCATAAATCTTGCCATAATCCGGCCTCAAGCTCCTTTCAATGAGTCTTAAGATAGATGAGTCTCACATTTTGTTCTCCAGGAGATATGTTGTCAGGGACACTTGTCCCTGGATGGGTCTCCCAAGAGCCAGAAGGGCAGTTGAAGGGATTCATAAGGAGAGAAATGATAAAAGAAGTCGATATCCCTATCCTGGACGATACCGTAGTTAATGTGGTCCCACCCTGGAGCCAGTTCTGAGGGAGGGGCTCTTTTCCTCTGGTACCTGGGCCCTTACCCATGGGTTCCAGTTGGGCTTTACCTAAATGAGTCAAAGTGGTTGACCTTCCTGTCAGAACGTCACCTTAAGGAGGGGTCATATGGGTTGAGTAGTATGTGATTTTGGGAGTGTCCAAAGGTCAGGTCAAGGTCAGGGCTTTAGCGTGATCTTGTCTCCTCTCCAGGGAGGTGTTTTGGGCATGTCCAACCAGTAGAAGGCCCCAAAGCAGACCCGGGACACAGATTATATTTCTTGGCTTGGAAACACCTCAGTTATCTACAGGTAAAGGTGGAGGAGGAAGCTGTTCAGATGGACATCTGGACCTCCCTGCTTAAGTTTGTGGCCCCGTAACCTGAACCCAGATAAGCAGAAGTTAGAGGGTGAATGATTTGTTGAACTGAATAATACTTTATTGAGGGGTATCAAATTAGCGCGTTAATTACGATTTAATTAATTACAGGCATATTTAGTGCGTTATGTTTTTTAATCGCTTAATCTATTTTCTTATCTCAAGCTTTACTTTTTCAGTTTGCCTTTATTATGAAATCTGTGTTTGTGTAGTGGGCGTCTTGAGTTGTGGGTGGAAAACAATGGTCACTCACACCTTGAAGTGGACATTGATTGGCTGTCACTGTGTTTGGGCTTGTTTAGCATAAGCTAGGCTCCGATGTAGCTGGAAAGGCATGGGGAGGAACGGTGAGTAGCGGAGAAGTGAAAATGTAGAAGCATGTAAAAGTTGTCAGCCCAGTAAATGGGGAATTTACATTTTAAAAACGCCCCGGCGGCACCATTGATAGAGTGATATGTGTTCTTTGTGTAAAGGACTTTGTTTACCACCGAAGCAGCTCAACTTGAGCCTCCCACATAAATGCAAAGCACCCGGTCCCGAGCGCAGCCACAGCTGACGTTAGCAGCAAAGATGATACCACAGCAACGCTCTTCCCCAAACTAGACTCGAGGAGAGCACCGCACATGCACACGTCTGCGACCGAGAGGCTGGCAAATGTTCTTGCCAAGTGGATGTAAATGGCTAGAACTGCATCTGTTCAAATAAGAAAAAAAGACTTTATAAAGCCATTTTTTTGTTATATAGCCTATTAATCTTTTGATTTGCCACAATAATGTAATGAATTTAAAGGATAACACCTCAAGTTGAAGGCTTTTCTCAGCAATTTTTAGGTGAAATTAAAAAAAGATAAATTAGATTCATTAATTACGGATCTTAATTAATTAATCTCTCAATTTTTTAATCACTTGACAGCACTAACTTTATTATTCCCTATCCAAAAGAGAGTATAAGGTTTTACACATTTAAGTTGTTATACCCTGCGGGGGGCAAATGCCATATATAAGAACATACGGTAAACCTGAGAATAGTCAGATGTTAATATTTAAGAAAGAAAGCCTCAGAGGCATAGAAAACAACACAGTATGACATCTCATAATTGATTTGATGTTGAATTGTTTATTGATGATTGTTGAACATACAACATGGTAGCATAAAAAGACAAATATAATTGGTATGTTCAACTCAAAAATTCTTGTTACCTCTGAGCAGTACTGGCCCAACAAGTCCAACAAGCAATCTTAACATGTCAGCATCTATGAATACGTTTTAAACAGCAACAACAGAAGAGAAAGACATCCACTGTACAATATGGATGCTGACAATTTCAGCTATTACTATAGTAGCATTAACATACGATTACCAAAAATGTTGATAATGTCATAATTTAACTTAAATACTAAAATTAGATTTTTTGTAAATGATGAGCACTTGCTTATTATAAAGCTTTCTATAAACCATAATAATTCACTACCTTTTCACAGGCATTTAAATCAAATAAAAAATGTTCTCTGCAGGTAGCTGACATCTCAAACACTTATGCTGCGCAGTCAGAAATAAATTAAATTTTCTAACGTAAAGAACATATAAAAATACAAATATAAACAATTAAATTGTCAAAGAACTTTTACACATAAATACTATTTTTAAAAATAGAAATGTCTGTGTTCTGAATGTTGTTAATCAGTTCACCAACTTTGAAAGTTGACTTGTCATTTCAATCCAAACAAAAAAGTAAAAGTATCAGATTTATACAGTACTGTCACTTTGGAGCAAAGTTATACTCATACTCTAAATATAATGGTTGAAAGCCCAGATTATATTTGTATGTTGCACATATCTGCAGTTATATTTGGCCCAAATTAGATTTGGCTGAGGCTGCACAAACTGGGCCACAAATCCACCAGACGTAGTCCAATTCTTCATTTTCTTCTGTCCATGCTTGACCTTGACAGCAGTTGCCATGTTAAAAACGAGTTTTTGAAATCTGGGCCGCATCTGTCTGGCCGCATTCAGAAAATGAGCCACATCTGGCTCACATAACACTTGTTAGTGCAATAACTAAGCAATGAGTGCTGACAACAATCCAGATTAGGCCCAAATATGTTTGATTTCAGGGAAATGTCATTTTGGAAACGTCTGTTTATGAAAACCAAAACATCCATGTTCATGAATTCATTTCAGCATATAAAAAAATGTAAAAAAAAAAAAAATATTCACAGCCATTGGCATGTTTCGTACAAAATACAGTAACCCTTGTATTTTTTTCCCTCATTTTTGAAAACGTAAGCTTGTCTTACGGTTACACATTCAGATATGATTTAACATGAAATGTTTGATTCATATTTACAGTAATGAATGCATATTTTTGAACGTACACATGAATAAATATTCACCTGGTTAATTCGAGCTTAGCTTGAAGCCTTAAACTGAAGAGGAAACTGGTAGCACAGTGAATCCAAATAAAAGAAACCTGCCAACGAGGCAAACAGGATATAAATGTTGTTAAAAGCGATTATTAGAAATGCCCTGTAGGAGCAATGATTAAGAAATATACAACTTCCTTAAAAGATTGTGTCCTCCTCCTGTCCACCATGCCAAGGGCTGAGTTTGAATAAACTGGGTTTAGTATTACAAATGGGTTGTTCAGGCTCGAGCTCCAAAGTGGAAGAGTCCAATGAGCTCAGAGACCCTGTGGGAGACCCTGACCCCTCATAAGCGTAAGTTCGAAGGCAGTCAAATGGTGGAGCGTACGGATCCTGATCAGCTTCTGCCAGCCTGTCCAGAATAAACTGCCTGAAGGCTTCGTCCTCCGGCCCAATGAGGTGTGACTCTCGGAGTGACATCCGTATGCTGGCCCTGACGTCCTCCCGCCGCATCCTCCTCTCCCTTCTCCTGGGGCGGGGACGCAGCGGGACGACGGGCTGGCAGAGTTCCAGGTCTGTCCTTCCCTCTCCCATTTCACCGTAGTAAAGCACCTTCTGGGAAACGGTTTCTGGCAGCTCCAGCTCTTTCACCTCCACATCCAGCCCCTCCCGCTGTTTCCGCCTGTGTCTCCTCACCATCAGCATCAGAACTGACAGCACTGCAGACACAACACAGAGGGAGATCATTATAGTTAAACACCAGGGCACGAGCTTTGTGAGGAAAAAAAACCAACATACGGTGCCTGATGGAGCATGCATGCAGAATGTAAAAAGTGCACTGAAAATAACAGAAGCCAGATTTGTTTCCCTGGCTCTTTGTCACACTGCATAAAAAGTCAGAATGAGGGAAAATTAAACAAATAAGTTATATTTTTTAAATTTACGCTCAGAAATTAAGGAAATATTTGTATGCTCCATGTGGCACCGAATATTAAACGTTTTTTTTTTCCCGCCAAGTTAACATGGGCCATTGTTTACAGAATGTTAGCATCGCAGGTTTTATCATTAATCTTTCATGTGATGGGTACGGGGAGGACACGAAGCAGCCGAGGTCATAATAAAGCTCTTCACTATGCAAACCCATCAGTGTCCCAGGATGGCATTGGTACTGATGGATTGCGACCAATACACTCATTACCTGCCATCATTGCACTGCAAGCTTTCAGCGTTGTAAAATTGTTTGTTAAAGGCACGCTGGTGAGTTCTAAAAAGGAAGATTCGAATGAAAGTGCAAATTTGTTAATGAAAAATCCTGCTGTTCAACACGCGCTCACATACTTGCCAAAGTGGTGCCAGGTGGAACAGCTTTATCTCGCATCTGCTGCAAAAGAATGACTTTTGTAAACAATAATATTGCAATGAAATAGCTGTTGGACTCATTTCTTCTACAGGCATAAAAAACATTACTTTTTCAGTTAAAGAGACCCGAACATGCTCTGTGGACTTTCCCTTTTCCTGTCAGACACTGTACATTGCTTTTTTTGTACAAAAGACCAAAGGGAATTCATTAGTTCCCGAAGAAGAAACACAACATCCAGAGCGGACTCACTTTCCATCCGCCACCGCTAACTCCAAGATTGTGACTTTGTGGGCCAGGACTAATGTTTCAACAACGGACAACTTGGACTCATATTGACGTCACGCAACAAAGAACCAACACTTGCATGGTGATTAGATAGAATCCCAGCAACAAGTACACACCTCAGTTATAAACAGATGTGCAGAGTAAAACAGGCTTGTTGCTGCAACTGATAATGATGAGACAACCCAAACAGACTTCATGTTTCTTGGTCAAATATCAGTGCGATCCTGTCCACTGCGACACGTGAGCTGAGCTCCACGACATAAGATGTGCAGTGGAGAACAGAATCAAAGTAGCTGCTAATAATGCGATACAGTATTTTCTTTCCTTTTGCACCAGTTGAATTTCATTGTTTTCATTTTGGAACGATGCTCAATGCAGCCCTTCATAATGTCATGAAAATATTTTTTTTTTTGTTGACTTTCCAACTTAATTTCTTTGCTATTGTTCTAAAAAGGTTATTGAAAATTTTCATTAACATTTTCTTGTTTATTTTTTATGTTTTAAAAACGCACTGACTAACAGAAAATTCAAGCTGATTGTTATCATTCTAAGAAAGCGTATTATCTATTTGATTCCGCTGTACAATGAAAAAGCAGTCTGATGGAGTAAAACAATGTCACAAAAACTGGTCTGAACTGTGTTATAAAGGTGAGGGGTCAAAATCTATAAGGTTCATGGCCTAAGGACTGGATCTCAGTGATTGGGGAACCAGTATAATCACTGCATGAAAACATTGCACAAATATATGTATAAAACAATCTTGATTCAGGTGGAAATTCCAGCTGTTGGGAAATAAAAATCATGTCCTCTGAGACATTGTAGAGTATAAGTTGGAAGTTTAAAGAATTAGCAAGTGCTTTTGAAGTTCTTTGCCCAGTCTGCCTCTGTCTGCTCCCAAATGTTTAGTCATCTATTAACATAACGACCAATTACAACAGAGCGCCTTTCTGACTGATCCGATCTCATGAATATTAGCATGTATAATGTAATGCATTCTATTTGATCACCAAAACAAAACTCCGAAGCTGTAAATGAGCACAACATTTTCTCTTCAAATAATAATAATAGTTGTCTGGCATGATTTAAAGTCGGAAGTATTTTGTGTCTGTGAAAACTTTTTCGTTTCCATTATTAGTGAAGTTGTCTTTGAAACTGGAACACAAAAGCATAATCTCTCGAGTTCAGCTCCCTCCAGTGTAAACAGAGCAGACTGCATCTGCAGCAGGCGATAATCTTGTTTATCCAGGAGCCTGGCTTGTCAACGTCTGCAGGAATTCTTGCCAGAAATTTTGCATAACAAGATCTTTGATTATTCTGCATTAATCCGTCTACAGTGACATCCTCTGAAACTCGAAGATGTTCCGCTCCTGAAGAGCACCATTGGGTAATCTACTGTAACTGTTTTGTTAAAGGTCTTGACTTGACGTCTATTGACTCGGGGCATTAACAGCCTGTTGTATACTTGACTATTAAACTTGTTCCCAGCATCCTAGCATGTGCGGTGCTCTTGTAATGCATGATTATTGAGATAAAGATCTTCCACTGAAGCTGCATGACAGATAAGAGATCCAACCCTCTGCTGTATAGCTCCATTACCTGTCAGTTGCCATTTGTAAAGTCAGCTATATTTTCCCGTCGTCTCACAACCTTTTGAAGCTTCCACAATTAGACATCATCATTTAAATGATTGATCCTCCATTTCCAGCTGCCACAAGTTTCCGCCACGCACAGAAAGCTTGCTGGATGTGCTTATAATACTAACTGCGAGCGTGCACGCTTACCTGTAAGTGTGACCAGGCAGACCAGAATCCCCAACAAGGTGTGGATGCTGATCCCCATAGACAGAGCGAGGGCCTCCACTCCTCCTGTGGGGCAATGGCCAGCAGGCTGACACCTGCACACAGTGATGGTCAAGGTGCTGGTGCTGGAGAGGGTTGGAAAACCGCTGTCTGCCACCACCACAGGCAGGAGGTACTGGGTTTGATCTTTGATGGTAAAAGTACTCCTGCGCGCCACAATGCCAGCTGTATTGTCTGAAATTGATTTCAAGAGCGAGAAAGGCACTTCTTAATTTGATTTGAATTAAAAACATAAAGAAGACGTTGACACGGACAACACTAGCCACCATAGTTGATGCCTTCATCCAAGGTATTACCGCCATCGTCAACTGTGGGCAAAGAGGTGGTACCTCCTTCACCGTCGGCATCCCCTCGCCATCCATCGTTGTTATGGATGTTAACATAGCTACCAGCTAATGTAGATTTCTAATGATGTTTGCAATTGTGAAACAAAATTTTTGTTTAAATAGCTTTATTCATCTGCCCTCAACCTCCTGTGAAAGAAAATTAGCCAAGGTGGCTTGGAAACACCACGTGATGATGCGCATCAGAGGGGATTGAGAAGTGGGTATAACCAATGCTGACTGAAAAACAAGTGGGTACACTCTGTAATATTCTGTGTACTGTGTAAACACTGCACTACACACCAGTGTCTTCACCGCTCAAGAGTTAAAAGTCATATATTCTTAGTCTAAATCAGAACTGCACTTTCTCCACAGTCTGCTGCTAGATCAGCTTTAACGCGGATAGTCTGAAATAGTGGAGTGACAAACGTAATGTGATTTACAATCTGCTAAAGATGTATTTGTTTTAGCTGCACATATTGGATTTGTTCAAGGCATTGGACAATAACATATCTGGAGAGAAATAAGCCTTGTGGCATGTAAAATGTGTTTTATCAAATATGTTTTTCTTATTATTCATTTCCCTGTTGTTGACTGGACTGCTGTGCTTGCGTGGCTAACCGCCCACACACTGCATTACTTTATATTTCAATCCAACCTATTCAACACATTCAAATACTGTCAGCTCCATGCTGTTTCCTCTCATTTTTGCTGTTTATATCTATTAATCTCTTACTGTAAAGAAAGAAGTGGTTACTTGACTTAGCTACCAGATTGATGTTTTCTTTTTTTTTTATGTTTTGGTGGTTGAGAATTTGATTTTTATTTGGTTACATGAATCAGGGAGGTCGGCGAGACCTGCGGTCCGGTGAAAGCTCTGACTGGAGCTTCAAGCCTCTGAGGACGTTGAGAAATCCAGGCAAAGAAAAGGTGGTTTTAGGGTGAGGATGTTAATAATAGAGATTTTTGGGCTTTTTAATCTGGGTTTTTGAGATAATGAATTTATCTCAAATAAAGAGGCTCGAGAGCGAAGAAACAGACATGATCATGGGACTGAACAGTCCCATGATCATGATCAAATATATGAACAGTCTTGCATATATTTGAGTGTTCACTCTGTGTATGAATTTTAGTCAACATTTTCATGCTGTTTTTATTTTTTTGTTCTAATTTTCTTTCCACCTCCAAGTAAAGCACTTTAAGGTGCGATTTTTAAAAGCTCTCATAGGTATTGTTTTGGTTGCTGCTCACTGTCGTTTCTGCCGTACAAGATTGTAAGTACGGCTTAATCAAATTTTCAATATTTATTTTAGAATTGAGGATAGTTTTTGAAACTCTAGGATTTACCAAACATGGACGACAATTTGTGTTAATTGTTTGGAAAGCAGCAAGTGGTTGATATAATTCACAAATACAACCTGAGCACTTAGAAACATGTTACAGGAGCACATAAGAAAAGAAAAATACTAGTTATGTATTACATACTTGAAAGAAAGCTTTTTTCAAGTTTGTTACATATTTTTAAAAATGAAGTTTCACATCTGTAGTCATTTTATACCCAAAAGCTTCTTGTAAAGAGAAATTGTCAAGTGTGTGTGTGTGTGTGTGTGTGTGTGTGTGTGTGTGTGTGTGTGTGTGTGTGTGTGTGTGTGTGTGTGTGTGTGTGTGTGTGTGTGTGTGTGTGTGTGTGTGTGTGTGTGCATGTGCATACTAGGTTTTATTTCCCCATGGATTAGTTTGTGTGTGGACATGGAATTCTGAGACTATGTTCACACCAATTGTTCCTACAAGATCCACAAAGATATACTGTGTCAATTGCTGGTGAAAAGCTTCACGACTGTGTTTATTGGATATATGAGTTCCATCCATAGTTAATTAATGGTGGGAAAGGTGCTTTCCTGAAGAAACAGAATACCCCCTTGTGCCTTGATTAGAAAACACACACTTTCATTAACTTTTCTGCAATTTGAAACTGTTACTATAGACATGAATGCAATTTTGGACTGTACAGACCAATCAGCTGCCACTAGATGGCTGACAGCGAGTCAGAGTGCACAGCAGATGCAGGGCCAGATGTATTGACTGGACATCGCAATTTTCCACCTTCTGTGGATTCTTTGCCATATGAATACAATCAAAACTTCCAATAATATTGATATGGATCACATTACCTCGCTGTGTTTTCGTCATCAGCAAACTGATTTCATTGTCGTCATTCTTTTCACTAATTCCCTGATATACCTTTGCTTTAGTTACCTGAGTTACAAGATTCAGATGAAGTAGTTTATCTGAAATGGCGTACCGGACTAAATTTCTTGCAAACCACAGTGCAGTTATTTTGTTATTTTTTTATGTTTTTATATATATATATATATATATATATAAGCAAATGCAGTGAAGACTCAGTCAGCCAAACCATCTACCAGTCCTTAATTGGAGCGTGTATCTGTGGATCACATGCACGTGCAAACTGATCCGTGCTCAAATGTAACCTTATCCACTCAGGTTATACAGGTTAACAATTTGTGTACACAAGAGGCTTTGTAAATATTAAATAATTGCATCTGTGCAGTTAAGGTTAAAAGCGTGTATTCAAAATATGAATATGAATTCAGTTTGTCATGAGTACATTGTAAATTATGTTTAACATGTGTTCAAATTGCTGTGTTTGTCTGAGAACTAAAACTTATGTTTGTCCAAGTTACACACATGGCTTCATAATTCTTTGAAACATAACACACACACACACACACACACACACACACACACACACACACACACACACATATATATGTATATATATATATATATATATATATATATATATATATATATATATATATATATATATATATATATATATATATATATATATATATTTGTGATAATAAGACCAATATTTCTCAATAGCTGTTGCTTCACAGCATAAAGGTTCCATTAGAAAATGCCAGTAATTTGCAGGAGGACATTTATTCTTGCGAGACAGATAATTATATAGATTTCACTTATGTTAAGGGTCTCACTGCAGCAGCACAGTCACCCATGTGCTTGGTTACTGTATCTGTATTTAACGTGAAAAGCATTCAAACCATGACCAAGTCTATTACCATAATAAATTAGCTTTCTCTCTCTCTGTCTCTCTCATAAAAAACAAAACGAAACAACTTCTTCAACCTCAGGTTTTCTACCAGAGGCCCAGAAGATTGAATGTTCTGCGTAGTATTTCCCCTGTTCCTAGGACTGTGCTCTTTTGGACCGTCATCTCTGAGAGAGCTGCTGGAGCTACTCTCTCACCTTCCAGATCTCCTCCAGCAACCCATGGTACTTCTTCAGTTTTTTGTTTGTTTTTCTTGATATTGCGGTCATTTGGGATTGCCACGTCAATCACCTCTCCACTATTTCGATCACCACTATGTCCAGTTGATTAGCCATCACCAGTTTATCGGTCTGATCTGGAAGTCCCACAGGATCTTTGCCCTTTCATTCTCCACCACCTGTGGCAGTATCTTGACTTTGAGACTGCAACCCATATTCATTGCAAGTGTGTCTGTATACTCTAACCACCACCTTGTTGCATCATTCTATAGTATGAGGTACAGTCTGCAGCTGGGGTCTTGTCTGGTGTGGTAAACCCTGACCCCTATCACTCTTGTCCTCAAGCACTGTTATTCGGTTGCCATGATTAATGGCTTTATGTTGTCCTTCAGTCAAGCCTTTTCCATCCACTGTTTCACCATGTCTGCCACGTCTGGGCTTCTGTGTCCATGATATGTTTACTCGTAGATAGGTAGATAGGTAGGTCTGTCTGTGTATGTGTACATAAAACACACCACCCAACACTAGGTGGCAGCACTACTTCCTATCTATTGTTTCTTGTTGTGCTGCTTACTATCTTTCATCATGGCTTAAAAACCATGAAAAATATGTAATTGAAAGAAATATGTAAACAAGCGGCAAGTAATATTCACCATGTCAGGGAAAGGCCCAATGATCTACTGCAAATCAGTGCGCATGTCCAACATGGTCTCGGTAGATTGCTGTGGGGCACAATCATGATGGCCCCATACTGAGACCATCCAATTAAAATGTTGGGTTGACTTATGTCGGTACGTACTGTGCGTCAGTTTTGACAGATGGTAGGATTTTTCTTGAGTCTATGGGTAGGATGTACAGCGGCTTTATATTTTTGCTGTGGCGGTGCGGCACGATCATATACATGAAGCGGAAACCCTGCATTTGATACTCAGCAAATTTGGGTTGTAGGCAACGTCACAGAAAAATTAAAGGCTACAGATAACTGTAAATACTTTTGTGCCCCGTTGGACCTTTCAAGCCACTGGGAGAATTTTTATAAAGAAATACATTTATTTTGAATATGATTGATTAACAGTTAGCTTAGACAATGGCTAGCTATTATCACTTTGTCTGTATTCGTCATGCTACAGTGCTTAGCAAAGAAATCAGCCATTTGTACTAACCCAGGGTTGTCTAAACATCACAGTAGTATCTTTGATTTTGCCATCATATTAAATGGGATATTAAGTTGTAGGGCTATTCCAGTCAGCTTTCCAGGCAACATGGTGATGCAGTGCGAGGAAAAAGAGACCTCAAAACGGCTCTTCGGAAACCAATAGGTCACGTGACTTAATGGTCCTTTCATTGTATTTACAGTCCGTGCATGAAAGAAAATATTAACTACACTAATCACATTTTTTGTACTTGATATCGGCCCAACATGTTACATCTTAACATTTTTGTAGAGGTGCATGTCAGGCTATAGCATGAAACCATCAGGAACAAAATAACCCATCTGTTGCTGTTGACCTCCTAAATAACTCAAAATGAAGGTTTTGTTTTCTTTTAAATTGTCTTGTCTATTTTTTTGTGATCAATGCTTTTTCTTTCTACTGCTCGCTGTAAAACAAATTGTCCCCCTGTGGATAATAAAGATTCTTGATTGACTGATTGATGACAGAGGTAACAGCGTTCTCTGCTACACAGGAGATAAGTCAGTGCTTTAGTGAAGAAACATCCTTGGTCGCTCTCACTTTTTTTATCTATCATTACTTTCTTAAATCTCTTAGACGCCTCTACCATGATGTTCACTGCAGCTTTGTGAGATGGGACCAACGTTACTGATGTATGACCCAGTGCCATAAAGCTATACGCAGCAGAACAGCAGAACAAAGTTACTTAGGGTGGATCGTAACAAAAGTAAGGAAAGGAGAAGAGGTAGATGACTCTTCCTAAAAGTAATCAAATATTCCTTCAACTGATATTTCAATTTGAAAATAAAAAACACTGGCTGTTAAATCGATAGATGAAACTACTTCTTTTATTTTAGGTGTCAGCAAGTAAGGAAACCTTGACCGTCTAATGACATCATCAGAGACTGTTGACATTTTTAAAAAGAGGCTCAAAACCTTTTATTTATTTTATTAGTGTGATTGAATTTATTTGTATCTAGTTATTATTATTTTAACTATGTATTTTTCGATGTTATTATATACTTATTGTTTTATATTAACCTTTTAGGTTTATTTTAATGTTGTTTTTACTTTTTCATGTTAGCTCACTGCTTTTTCCTCATGGGGATATTCCTCACCGAGGGCTGTGCTTACTTGCCCTGTGGGATCGTTGCTGTGGGGGTCGCCCTGTTCGGGGTCGCCCTGTTCGGGGTCGCCCTGTTCGGGGGGTCGCCATGTTCGGGGTTGCCCTTTTCGGGGTTGCTGGGGAGTCCTGAACTGCAGATCTGGGCGATTACCCCGTGGTGATGCCCTCATTGGTCTTTGGTGGGGGGGCCCCTGGTGTGGATAGATCCCCAAGATATTGTTTCTCACCTCAGCGTCAAGCCAGGTACTTATTTATTTATTTAGGTATTTATTTTTCCATGATGTTTTTTTTATTTTTATGATGTTTGTGATTATGCTTTAATGTTTATGTGGGGGCGGGGGGGTATGTGTGCTGTGTGGGTAAAAGTGAGGATGTGTGTCAAAACGACCAGATGTGTGTTTTTAACAATGACTGTTTGAGTTTTTCCAAGTTAAATGTTGATCTTATTATGTAAAATACTTAACGTTACTCGTGTATGAAAAGTGATATATAAAATAAAGTTTGATTTGATTTGATTTGATCTTCATGAAATCAAGCTGCCCTCCCAAGCAATAAGATAAAGGTTTCAATGCTCAGAGTCAAGTAGATGTTTTTCTCTTGTGTTCAGTCATTAAGCTAGCTAGCTATGCTGTCTGTATATCTGTTTTTACTGTGTGAGATTGTTTTCTCACTCCTGATGTGTGTCCTGGTGATAAGAGCTGAAAAAGCATTTGGGATAAGAACTGAAACATCCTTTAAGAACCTCAAGTAGCAAAAAAAAAAATACACGACTTGGATGACTGGTTACGTTCATAGACATCTTGGCAATAAACCAAATGGGTGGATTTAGCAAGATGCATTGCTTCAAGTTCAAAAGGGTTTCTCTGAACTTTTTTTTAGAAAAGGGCAAAACCGTAGTGGCTTAATTTAGACCTGTGCAGTATAGTATGAGGCTGTTAGTAAGTGTTTCTACCCAGCTGAACCTAACCTTGATTATCTCTGATGGTGAAGTTTGGATTGATATGCTTGTCAGGGACCATGGAGAAGTAGAAATGGTGTCCTTCAATGGGGTCATCTGAATCAACAGAGCTGAGAAGCTGAATAACCTGAGAGGCAAAAATACAGAAAAAAGAACACAACAAATAGTAACATACAGATGATTTATGTGATGAGTGTTTTGAGTTCAACAAGGCTATCTTTTTTTCTCTTCTGAGGAAAAGAAACTCAACAATGTACTGTAATAGACCAGCTGTCATTGTTATGAATCCACCTCAGGGTTTACAATTTTCAAATATTTCCTTGTCAGCCTATAATTATTTAGAGGAATACAAATAAAAAGAGAATTGTTGTATTGGAATGAAATATGACATTGTATGGGAACATACAGTATACATACTACATTCATGTACATTCTGATTTCCACGCCGCTTTACAGTAAATGATAAACATCAGAACATCATGATATACATACTTCTCCCGCCTGCGTGCCCTCACAGATATATGGCTGGTAATCTCTTGCAAGCCTTGGCACATTGTCGTTTATGTCCAGCACTTTGATGAACACCACCACAGAGGAGGATAAATGGTTTTGCGCTGCAGTTGTGAAGAGAGACATTTGCTAGAGTCTGTTGGGTGCATGTATCACAGATGCTTTGTAAAGGCTGTGTCAAAATAACACTTAAGACTGATAAATGCTTTATATTCATGACTGTGCCGCCAAAAAGAAAAGACATGCAAGTCACACTGCTTTTACACACACAAAAGAAGAGAAAAAATGTACATGTCGAAATACATTTGTGGGCTCATCTGCTTCTAGTGCTTCCAAACTTTAGATGGTCATGAGGAGATATAAAAATGTGCCTATTCCTGGCATAAATCGCTATATGGTAATGCATGGCCATAACTGCTAAAAGGGGGTGCCACATGCTCCTAGTTACCATAGAAAAGTAACCCAACCACCCAAGTCCAATGCATAACAGATTCACCCATTGTCTTCAAAGTCAAAGGAAAAGGAGTTGTTGACATCTCCAGCATGTGGCTAAGAATGCCATTTGCTTCTGTGCTACATAAGCATCAATATTGACCCTTTTGCACTAGTCCCGCCTCTGCTCGGTTCTACCCGCCACGGCCCCGTTTTGCGCTTTTGCACTAGGGGCTGAGACGGGTAGAGCCGCTCCAAGCCGATACTATTTCTGTAACCATTCTGGCGAGGTTCTATCCGGGCTGAGCCGGGACTATTTCTGACGTCATCACCCTCCGTGCCACTGATTGGTCGGGGGTGGGGCCGTCAGACGTTTGAATCAGGAAGCGGGAGTCAGCGTGAGCGCGATTCGCGGCTCGCGGCGATTTTATTATAAAGCGCAAAACGTCTGTTTGGTGATCCAACTCTGAGGTGCAGATGTTCATAAACCTGGTGGCTAAGGAGAGAATTAAAAAAGGGATGTAGACGGGCTGTTTTACTCTCAGCCGCTCGCGGCTCCAGCTGATTTCTGATCAGCGCCGACATGAACAAAGCGGTTGCGCAATCGAGTACGTCACAGCAGCTTCACCCCAACCTGCCCACTTCTCCCCAGGCTGTGGAAAAACAAACGGGGACAAAACGGGTAGAGGCGTGACGAGCCGAGTCGGGCCGAGTAAGGACTAGTGCAAACGGGGCATATGTGTGCCGGAGAGCTCCCGGTCTGATATGGTGCTCTTGGTTCATTTGCTGTTCACCTTCTTCGTCTTGTATTTTCATAAAACCTCGCAATCCTGCCACCTATAGCTGTTTTCTGATGACTCGAGTCATTTACTGAATGGGTAACTTTACAGAATGGGCGCTCCAGGGAACATTTGCTACTCAAAGTCATCAAGACGAAGAAGTCTTAAGAGGTCAAGATCTTTGGTCAAACCCATCTACATCATGGATGAGGAAGTGGAAGTTGTTGAGCACAATGAGCAAGTTGGCGTTCCCTTGAATAGCAGACAGCACTGCAAAACCAAATCTGAGGACAAAAAAGAGATGAGCAGACTCTACTTTCTAAGGAAGCTCAGATCCTTCAACATGTGCAGTTAGATGCTATAAATCTTCTACCAGTCTGAGCTGGTGAGCGCTATCTACTGTGCTGTGGTCTGCTGGGAGACAGCCTCAGAGCCAGAGATGCCAGCAGGATCAATAAACTCACTTTTAAGTCTGGGAAAATCATCAGAGAGAACGCGGACGTTTGAGTCAGTAAGGGACAGGAGGTCACAAAACAAATTACTCGCCATCATGGACAATCCATCCCACCCCCTCAATGACACACTACTGTGACAACGGAGGTTACTCTCCAACAGACTCACTCAACTGCACTGTCATAAAGAACGTAACAGGAAATAAATCCTCGGTTTTACCATTTTACTAAACACTTCTGCGCCACACACCAAAACACTCCATATCAGTTCAGCTATTACTAATATTACTGCCATACAACACTTTGTCTAGTATATTACCCATCACCTAACTTCTGTTCATCACTGAAGTGTAAGATGAATCTTAAGTCTTTCAAGAATTGTTCAAGAACTGGGAAACTCTAAATTGCCAGTTGCAATACCAACCAAGCTATATTTTTGACATTGTTGGCTCAGATAATGGTGTACAGGTTTATGCTGCATAATACTCTCTAGTAAAATAGTCAAACATACATTATAATAACAATTGCATAGGCCCTTTAAACAGAGGTCTATGGTAGTTTTCAGTCCTGTAATTTTATCCCGCAGTTAGCCTGGCTCACTTTCACAAAATAATAATTTGGTTTTCTCTGCCCCATTTATTCATCTTGTCAGGAGAGAAAAAACCCAAAACAAAATATATTTTGATTTACTCATTAGCCACAGTTCCCAAAGACCCAGTTTGTTCTAGTTGCAGGTTTGATGGAAGCTGTTACTAGCCTTTACTGAGGTGGAAGTGAACCCACAAAGTAAAGTCATATATTGTTCAGTCCTTTTGAAACTTTTGAAAACCAGTAGAGCTCAAACATGATCTTCACCAGACTGAATGTTCATCCACAGCAAGAACTAGGAGCAATGATGTTTCTGGTACAGTGGAATTAGTTGTTTAGTCACAAAACATTCGTAAACATGTTTATATGTGTACCCATGGAGTGGAACACTGTGGAGTTCTAGTTAGTGTAAATGTTTATTGGTTGTTGGAAAAACTTTTATAGTGTCTTCGTGTTTTGTTGGTTATCAAATGCTTGGTTATTTTACATGTCTATCATAACTAATCAAATAATTTAGGAAAAATATTCAGATACATTTATTGCAATAAAAAAACAGCACCATGTTAGCAAAGCTTTGTCTTTCACGTAAGTGTATTGTTTGAACATATTTTATACAATTTTCTCATGTTGTGATAAATATAGCAGAAGTTGGCCACAGCAACAAAATACAAATCAAGGAATTCTCCTTACTTGTTTCCTTCGCTTCAACAGTCACATTGTGCCAGTCTGCAGTCTCTCGGTCCAAAGCTTTAGCGACAGCTATGGTTCCATTGTTTGGGTCTATTTTGAAAGCTTTTGTGGGATCGCTCCTTTTATCAATTGAGTATCTGGAAGGAAATCCAAGGAGAGGCACATTTAGGCGACAAGGGTGTTTTCTGGGCAAACAAAACATTGCAATACCGCGGGGAGATAAATTAGGCAAACTGCTCAATTTTTTTTTTTAATCTGTTGTCAGTTTTCCAACAAAGGGAGTGTGTAAATACACACACACACACACACACACACACACACACACACACACACACACACACACACACACACACACACACACACACACACACACACACACACACACACACACACACACACACACACACACACACACACACACAAGCCGGTGTGAAATGGTGACAACGACACAGTAGAAACACAGCATCCTCCACAGATGGCTCACTTTTGGGTAGGTTTCTGGTCAAATGAATTGAGTTTTATTTTTAATATGACTGGGAATTTTGTTTTGTCCACAGTCATTTTGCTATTTTTTTTCTTTTTTTCTAATATACCGCACATTTATCAGCATTAAACCAGACAGGCAGATAATTTTTTTTCTTTTAAATGAAACTTATTTGCTTGTGGTTGCCTTTTTTTTCTTTTTTCTCAGACATTATTGTACCTATAACATTTAAGTGATTATAACAGCACTGTGAATTAGGAGTACAGGGTAATGAATCATTTCTGTGAGCTACTTTGCTGATAACAACATGGGAAATAAGCCAATTTGACCAGAGCTAACTTAATCATATTTAATAGAACTGTGGAAACCCCTAAAATGTCAGCCAGAATTTATTAATCAATGAGACACTGTCACCAGAGGGACAGTAATAGACGCTATGCTGAGGATGATATGCAGCACCTGCCACTCTTAAGCTCTGGTGAGATGGACTACAGGCACCAGTAGTATGGCTGTCTCCTCTGCAACGTGCCTCACTTGCAAATTACTCCAAATCTCAATTCCATATGCCACCTCGTACGGTTCTTTATTACATTCCCACGTCCTAGCAACGTTGCTTTGTGATAATACCCCGACAATAGATAGAAAAGCCTATGAGATATAAAAAAAATAAATAAATAAAAAAAATTGTCATGATTTATTCAGGAGGGCTCATTTCCCACTAAAGTAATATGAGATAAATATGGCCATGTTCAGGGTATCCAGAGATCAAGGGTAAAAATGGATGCACCGAGCTAGTAACACAATTTGAAATGGAATGATTTTTCACCCTGTGGAGGCAGCTGTCTCCGGATGTTGCGCCCACGCCAGCCCGGGCGCCAACCGTGTCATTATCATGCCGGATGCTGGATGGCAGATGCCATTCTTCCTGGTTTTAGACAACTCGCGTTACCTGATGAGATTGTTGACTATGTCGGTGTCTCTGGCGCCAACACTGCCGAGCACGGTTCCCACAGCCACATTTTCAGGAACTTCCCACTCGTAGGACGGGGAGAGGAAGACGGGAGGCTCGTCGACGTCCTCGATAATAATTTTGAGGGTCGTCCTGTCCCTGAACTCATCCAGGGCCAGGAAGCGAGTGTCAACATGGTCGTTAACTACCTCTGCATTCATGATATAACGGCTCTTGGATTCATAGTCCAACGGCTGTGAAGGGAAAAAAACATTTTTAATAGTTTGTATTTATCAATGACTTTGTTTATCACTATATAATAACTCTCTAGTTTCTTTTGAACCAACTTTTGCTTCTGACAGATGATATCCCCAGGAAATGATGAAATTAAAATTGTTCAATCATTGTCTGACATATAAATAACATGACACCTTTAATAAGAAAACAACATCCAAACATTTCCCACATTAGAAACGTGAAAATGTTGTAAATGTGCTGATTTTCATGATTATTACTGCTTCTGAAATAAAATCACAGTATCAAAGATATGCTCTGTTGAATCGTGTTGAATGGAACACATTAACATTTAGTTTTGCTACCATAGTTATAAATCTGGATCTCATGGTTTGAAAAAAGGTCCAACAAATCATCTATGGTTTTAAATAATGCTGAACCTTAAAGAAGAAAGTTGACACAGAAAAATCTAACTGTCTTGTCTGATTTGGGAGTTTTATATTTAAGAAAGGAATGTTTTTGCTCTCTCATTAAAGATGGGCAGTAGAGAGTTGCATTGGGATTTTATTCCACATCGGACTCTGCACAAATCCCAAGGAAGTGGGAGGTTTTAACACTGCCGCGGGCGGGAGCACACTGCCAAAAAAATAAAACTGAAGGTTCAACACTGACGTCTTCTACTATACTTACCTCGCTTTATCCACAGCCATGAGAATCGAGAGTGGAAAAGTTCAGAAGAAGTTTAAAGCAACCCTTTACTGAAAAAACATGAAGCTTGCTGATTCAGTCAAGCCTAAAGGTGAAATAAAGGTTTGAGGATTGTTTCCAATTGTTCAATTATATGTTGCATGTTTTGAGACCTCATTCTGTACTATGGACTGATTTTTACACCTGTATGGTGTACATTGGCTGTAGCATAATTGCTTTTATGGTGGCATACTAAAAACCAGTGACATACCAGACAGAGTACATACAGTATTGTGTACAGGATGATATGGTCAGTATGCAGTTTTGAAAAAAATGTCCTGATTTGTGACTTTGTACTGTAGGTTAGTCAGCCGTACTCATTCACTTCACAATTCTCCAGAGAAATCAGTCTGGTACAGAACGTACCAGATCGAACGCGATAGGGCAGGGATGGGCTTTATGCAATGACTCACACATACCGTACGTACGGGGACCTCTGAAAACCACCTCAGATCAAAAACATGTGACTACAAAAACCAGCTGCCCTAGTAGGGAATTGGATGAATGTCATGGAGTTGGCACTGTCCCCTAGAAATTAAAATTGAACCCAGAGGAGCCAGACGGATTTTTTTGTGCAGAGGAGAAGAGTAAAATAATTACATACTTAAAACAAAGTGCAAACTGCTAGTTTAATTTGCACTTATTTTAATACTCAGCGATTGCTGTCACAAGCATGTGATTTACTGAGCCAACAACACTTATACTGCTTTCTAATTGTGGCTTTATGATAGCACGATGCCGGCGTGCCAGCTGTTAATTATGTAAACGTCAATGACTGCGCCTTTTCTTTATCAGCGCTTCATTTTGTTGCTGATGAAAAGGAAGCACGATGTTGGGAACATGTTTACCTCATTAAATGGAAAACAGGGAAAGACCCAGTCTAAAGTAAACTGCTATGAAGATAATAAGAACGTGTAGGAGTTAGGTGGTAAAGGTTTTTTCAAAAGTTTACACAACTTCCTGAAGTCTTAATGATACTGCAAAGATCCAGTTTAAAAGCTCCTTTTCAACTATGTCTTTACACTTATGCCCCTTTTCCGTGATACAGTTTTCGACTTGCCTCGCTCTCCCTCGTTTTCCATTACAGTTCAGTACCACCTCAATGTGGGTGGGGCCTCTTTTTCGTTCTGCGTTGCTCCATTGAGAGCCGTCTTGATGCGATCGTTATGAATGATTTTTTTTGTATAAGTTGTGACTTCAGAGTATTACGGTAAATTTATGATTAGCAACACTTTTATTTTTTTCATTATTGTGAAGGAGTGGGAAATCATCCCCCTCACTAAGGTAATAAACACACTCTCAAAACACATTACATGTGTAACGTTGGACAAACTGATTAATATAGGAAGTTCTTTTTTGTTGTTGTTGTTTTTGTACTTTTATTTTGGTGACCCTACTAACCACTGTCTCTTGACTTCCGGGTGGGCGTGTCCTCATTGGTGCATACATGAGCATGCAGCCACAGAACTCCAATTGATGGGATCCAGCTGGTTAGGCTGTACCAAGTAGACCAGGACCAGAGAGGGGAGGAAGTAGAGGGTTTTGTTGAATTTAACTTCTGTTTGACATTCATTCAGTTTATTAGGTATTTTGTTTAATCTGTGTTATGCAGTATGCATTTGTAGATTGTTTATGTAAATATTATTTGCATGATTCATTTGTAAATATATTTTCTAAACTAATTTGGGTGTGTGGGAAATGGTAGAGGCCGCCAGTAGATAGGCCAGGTGTGAGAGCAGGTTTGGGTGTCAGAGAGAGGCGCGTCAGGTTGGGCTTCACCTTTGCTGCCAGGATCTGCTGCACCTGTAAGCCTGTGCTTAGTTTGCCCTGCTCCATGTCTGTAAGAAGTGTGACTTCATGCAACTTAACCGAGAAAAGTAAAGAAAAACAGAGCTCTGGAAAATTCCTGCTGTCTCATGTTTTGTCATTGCTCGCTCTACACCTGAATCCCGCAAGATTTTATCCTGCATGTAAAGGTTACCATCTCCAAAACCTTACAATTATATTTTCAGAATATGTCCCCCGTAAATTCCCACTCGGGCTGCTCTTGTACTCCCGTACCAGTGATCTTTATTTGACAGTAGCAAACCAGGTGGGTGTGCAGAGAGAAGAGGACGACATGCAGCAAAGAGCCGCAGGCTGAGATTTAAACTCTGGCTGACTGCAAGTTGGACTTGAACTCGCTGAGCTACCTGGCATCCCCGACTTCAGTGCTCAGGATTATGCATTTGGCATTGTGACAAACTGCAAACACATTATTCAAACTCATTAATTATGTTCTCTGAATTAGGTAGCAATAAAAACTGATATTTTTAAGTACGTCTTCATTATAATTACTGAATGATATTAGCCATTTTCTCATATTTTCCTTTAATCTGTACTCAAAATGTTCCATGATTGTTGAGCTTACAATCAGTGCACTCTGCATGGTTTGAAGCACGTGTCCAAAAGAGCGGAGTTGCATTAAGTGTGTAATAGGTGTAACAGCAGACTCATGTAGCTCTGCTTCAATTACCAACTTGGCCTTACTCTTTTTTTTTTTTTAAGTGAGGAGACATCAGCGAAAACAGACAATTAAATCCATTCATGTTGTCATTAGCAGAGTATTATCCTCCTTCCTTGCTCACACATATGCATTGGCATTGGCGTTGCTGTGCGTTAACTCTGAATCAGAAACACAGTCAATGTTGCTGTGTGAGCGGAGTTTCAGCCGGTAACCTGCACAACTTCCGTGAATTGTGCCCAATCTCCTAGCTCCGTACGGGACATCCTCATTTTATAATCAACTCCCTATGGCTACTGCGGAGTCTTTCCACAGGGAATCAAATGCAGGTTAAGCACATTTCCATCCATCTCTAAATGGTATTTTTAGCCTTTAGTTTGACATTTTAAATAATGGTGCTTACTCTGTTTTTGGGACAGATTTTCCTCCTCCTGTCTTACTACCTAAAGTTTAAATATGTGGCTTCGTTCTTAGCTTCTTTAAAAGTTTTCTTTGCAGGCTGTCTTTGCTTCTGACATTTCTAACCTTCCCGCAGGCGGCCATGTAACAAGTGCAAAGGAGATTCAAGTCACTTTGCTTGTTGCATGTTAAACGTACTGTAGTCATTGAGTCACCGCTAGAACATTTCCAAAGTACATGATCTAAGGACGATGTACGAAAATGATGACTGTTTCTGTGCGTGACGGCATCAGCCTAATGAGACACCCCGTTTCTTTTCCCTCTTTGATATAAAGAGTTGCCAGCGGACAGTACCAACAGACTCAGAAGAAACAGCCTCTGGACACTAGTGGATATGCATGAAGCCAATCAAAGAAATGGGGCATGTGACATAAACAGAAACAACCAGGCTGATATGAACACGAGACATCTAAAATATTGTGGAGTAGGAATGGCAGTAAATGTTGTCATTTGAGTCTGTGGTTGTCTTGGTGTTGGAGGCTCATGGAAGCTCCTGCAGGAGTCAACACATAAAGCCCACCCCCACCCTGTTGCAAAGTACCTATAGCTTGCCAGGCTAAGTAGATCCAACTTTAGCAGCAACATCTTGAAATAGCCATGTCCTTTATTGGTCTCTAACATCTTTATGGAGGAATTTCGGCCCATTCGTCTTTACAACAGTCAGTTCACTGAGGTCTCAAGGCGTCCACTTAGGCCCAGCTCTTGTAACATCCTTCTGCAGGTTTTAATTTCCTTGAGATCTGGGTTATGACTCAGCCATTGCAAAACCTTTTTTTATTTTCCTGCCACTCTCAAGCAATCGTTGTACTTTGGGTCGTGTGTGTTTTATTTTTTAGGCTGTTGTTACAGAGTGTATAAGGTATACAGATGCAGATGTAATGCTCCTTTAGTTGTTGTAGTAGAAGAATGTGCTATATATATATATATATATATATATATTTTTTTTTTTTTTTTTTTGTTTTTTTGGAAACTCTGCTAGTCAGTTAATGTAAGATGTTAAAGAAATCCTCCTGCTTTCTTGTTTTATGCTAATGCTGCTGTGGTTGTGTCTGTGAGCTATGTGCTTACAGCAGTAACTCATGCATAAGACTATCAGCCTCTGGTGTACATGTGTTTCACTGATTTGTTTAACTGCAGTTTCAGATGTAAATCTTTTATGTTAATAAAAGCAAAATATAAGATGGTATGTTTCCCCATCGTGTTTCACAACATAATTTCTCAACCACTTATGGATTTCTGGCCGTAAAATGTTCAAGTTGAAAAAAGAGGTGTAGATGCAGAACATACTGCATTCCTCCCGTGGGCTCACCACCACCATGTGGAGCTCTAAGGGGTCGGATGCAGCAGTCCAAGGTGTTTGACTTGATGTGCTGACCCCAAACTTGCTCATGAGTGCGCTGCACACCCCTCTTGGGTGATATTTTGGGCCAATCAGAAGAATGACCTGAGGCAGACCCAGGACATCCTGGAGGCATATTTCTTGGCTGACCTGGGCATCACCTTAGTGTCCTCCAGGAAGAGATGAAGGAAGTAGCTGAGGGGAAGGTTGGGCTGCTGCCCCGCCATGACCTGAACTTGGATAAGTTAATGGATGAATAGATGGACATATGGATTCACCTTGGCGAGCAGAACCACTCCTTCCTGCGTCACCGGGTCAGTGTTGATGATAACAATGGAGCTTTTTTCCAGGTCATCCTCCAAGCTGTAAGTCATTTTGGCATGAACGCCCACGTCCCCATCCACTGCCATAATCCGGCCCACGGTGGTGCCCACGGGTGCATTCTCAGGGACGGCAAAGTTATAGAGATCTGAAAAGAATCAGGAGTGGTTTTATGCATTTTTCACACTGTCCACACAAACTGGGGTATCACAAACGGATGCAAAATCGTTCGAAGAAAAGCAACAAATAGAAAAGTTTCTCCACAAGTTGTTAATGGCTGGTCAAGTGAGTTTGCTGCTGGTAAAAGTGATAAGGAGGGAGAACATTGTGATGGAGGGTCAATTTGTGTGAGTCACAGATAACTTGTGTCGCCCACACATAATCCCAGCCTCTAACTCTAATAGGAAGATGAGAAGATGTGATTGTGTCTTTTAGCAGCTCCTGGATGGCTGCCACCACTGGGAGGACCTTAACGAGTGGACAACCGCTCCCCAAGAAATACACCTGCTGATAATAATTCGCAATTATGTGACGAAGCACAAGGTATAGTTCAAAGTGAAGTGTGGTCATCCAATATTTATAGGAACTTTTGACTGAACATAGAATCGGTGGGATACGCTGGCACCTGCAACGAGTGTGACATTAATAGTTAAAAGCTTCATCCTTGCTGTCTTACTCTGGCAGAATTGATTTCCTCCCACTGCATTCGTTTAGTGAGGTTTATCGTGGAGAAGGCTCGGTTTGTTTCCAAAGGTCACGACAAATGTCCTTTCATGTGTGAATGATTAAAATCATCCAGCATGTGGCACATGTATGCGTGCACACTTGGATGAGCATGGCGTCCCCATCCCTTCTCCCGTCTCTTTCACTTCCACTCTCATTTTTCCAGTGTCTTCTTTTAATTTTGGCTGCCGGGTGAATAACACAAACCACCCACCCGCAGCCGGGGAAGCATGATCAAATAAATACCTTGTAGGTATTATATTAAACTCGTCCTCAAAGTCTGCAACGCTTTGTACTCTTTCATTGATTCCCGGAGTGTGTGTGGCTGAGCGTTTGCATCGCTGTGAGTCATGTAAGTGACTCACGGTGCTGGAATATGGGTCCGTTGTCGTTGACATCCGTCAGGCTGACGGTAACTGTGGTGGAGGAGGAGTAACCGCCGCTGAGGCCCAGCATATCCTTCACCTGCACCACCACCAGGTACTCCTCTTTGGCTTCACGGTCCATGTTCGCCCAGGATGTGACAATAATCCCTGTAGGTGGAGAGGACACACAATAACAATGTTGTATTTTGTTCCTATCAGGTTAAAAGTGCTTTGAAAGAAGTTATCATTGATTAACTGATTGTATTTGATTTTGGTTGGATATCCTTTTTATATTTGTGTATTTTTAACCTTTTGCCACAATGTTTGAATGTATTTTTATAGTTTTTACCATCTTTGAATCTTGTTTTGATTCTGTAAAAGCACTTTGAGCTGCACAAGTGTTTAAAAGGGGCTTCAGAAATGAAGTGGATGATAAAGTGAAAGTCTTTAAAACCAACCCAGTATGTTCAGGTGGATTTTAACAAACATCAAGGCTTTAAACTTGAACAGCTCGAAGATAATTGTTAAGTGGATTTCTGATGACATGATGTGTCCTCTGTCTGTCCGTACTGGAGGAAAATTAGATCAACCCAATAAACATGTTCCAGTTTTGCCTTTTAACTCATAATTACAAAATAAATCATCCAATCTTCTAAGGACTTTGTTTGTTTGTTGTTTGTTTTAACGCTATTAAAAGTTTGAATATAAAGCCAGCTAACTGCTGCATTTGTAAAGGATCGGACATGTTTTGGGGTTTGCACTGTTACGTAATCAGGATTGTAATGAAATGAGATTACAAAAATCAGTCAGCAGAATTAGACCAAATCAAATTGGAGTAATGTGATTAACATCTATTAATAGGATTACATTGGCATTACCAATGATTAATTGATGATTAACTGGATTTACTTGTTCCCCCTTTTTAGATCATCATCAAAGGAATATTTATAGAGCTAATGAACCAAAATCAAAGCAGACACATTGGCAAGGCCACTCTCCGAAACAGTTTTCTGTAAAAGTGGACTTATTATTGTTTTTTGTTCATAAATTCTTTATGCATTTTTCCTTTTGCTTTGATATTTTGATTGCAATTAGGTCGTCTTAATGTTGTTAATCTTTTAAAAAAATTTTAAATCTATTTTGTTACAAGGCCTTTTGTTTTTCTCTGTGAAGCACCGTTGAACGTTTACTCAAAGTACTGCATAAATAAAAGGCGTGTTATCGTTACCTTTACATATTAATGACTAATAATTTAATGATCATCCTTTGACTTCTTTCTCAGCAGCGGTTGCAGTAATCGCAATGATTTGTCACAGATTCAAGATGTTTCTGTCCATCTTGTTCAATGTTAAAGATCTTGTTGCTTTGAAGAGTAGTCTCATAGGATGAGAGACGAAGAGTTACGAGAACTACTTTTAATTGAAGAACCCCATTTTCTTGGAAACACTGACCCCCTGCAACCCTACCTTATTTACAAATTCAATGATTCGATTTTCTTTTACGCAAAAGTGGAAACACAACTACAGTCAAGGTGAGTTATCAGTGTCAGTTTTGATTTAGGTCTACTACAGACAGTATATGATATATGTGTAGGAGAGATACACTGTAGTTTTGTAGTTTTAACCTGAGTGTGTCCCTCTGTGGGCGTGGAGGTTAACGCTGTTTTCACCTGTTTTTTCAGTCTGATCTCTTGATCTGGTTTTTTTATTCTTCTATAGTTAGTTAGCCTTAGTTGCCTCTGCCATAACGTTGACTGTAGCTCTGTGAGTTAGTTCCATCATTGTCAATGTGTAACATAGTGCCATAAAACAAAAAGCAAAGGAGTCCAAAATGACTTTGGCCAGTTTTTACTGACCGTATGCATGGAAGACTGAAAGAACTAGACACTTTCCAAAGTAAGCATCTTTTACCTCGAATTTACCTGAAACTGATGTTTAAACATGACTGTAAGGTCCTTTGTGCTGCTTTTCTATGGAATGGGTTATCCTAGGCTACTACTACTACTACTGTCATTTAGCAGACACTTTTATCCAAAGCGACTTACATCTCAAAGAACAACACAAGCAAGACATCACTTAGGAGGGTATTTCAACTCAACACTTTCAATTTCAACTCCCGATTTTGATTAATTTTAGTCGATTTTGAGGTTATTGATGTGCTTAATACATTGGATTTACATTTCAGAATCAAAAGAACTAACCCTAACCCTAACCCTCTAAATGTGATGAGCGACAGGATGACTGGGCTAGGGTAGTGGAGCTACGGGTGAATGGCGTCCTGGACCTGCCTGCAGCTGATGCCCAGTATAACACCACGTGCTACAATGATTTTAGGAAGGTGCCTATTGACTCAAGTGCAAGTCTTAGTTATAAACCAGTTGATAGCTGCTTAGCTGCTGTCATTGACCACATGAATGCAAACAAGTCGGTGACCTGGACTGTGTCAGAGTTACACAATGTATATGAAGCTAATTCGGGGGACCTCTGCAGGAAGCAGATGCTATCCAACTTGTGTGATTATTATGGTGACACTGTAGTTGTACTGAGGGTTGAAGGGTGCCTGACTATTGTTGGCTTTAGACAGTGCGTTGGTAAGTCACTCAAACTAGTAAAACAAGCTGAAACCTCTAGTGATGATGATGATGTCACCAAGCTTGTTAAGAGAGTGCGGGCGGAGGTCCGGAATATTCCCTTGCCCCGTGAATATGACCTTGGCAGCTTCCGACATGACAAGGTCATACAAGACACAAGTCCAACCCTCCTCAAGCTTGTCTCCAGTCTCATGTCCAAGGAAGGAAAGGTGACTAAACCATCACTTACACTTGCTCAATGCATCCAGCAGCACATCAGTAGGAGCTGGAATCAGACAACTCTGGGGCTTGCTGTGAAACTCCACCATAAGCATGGTAGCTCAGACCTGGTTCAGAACCTAAATGAGCAAGGCATTGTCACTACCTATGAAGTCCTACGGTTCCGGAAGTCAGCTGCCAAATATGCTTCTGAGGACCCAGATATGTACCTGCGCGCAGTTGGCCTAGAGAAACGCATCGGCCCTATCCACAGTTTGGGTGATAATTTTGATCTTGTCGTCTTCACACCCAATGGTCGCCGCACGACTCATGCCATGGCCACTCAGTTTGTGCAGAATCCAGCAGGTATCCTGTTCACTGGAGGAGCCACTCCTGGTGGTGGAGTCATGTCACTAAAATTACCCCGTCCTTCGGCAGTTAATACGGCCCGAACCGTAACGTGCACCCAGGTGTGTTTTACATCAAAATGTGCTTCTCCATCCTGCCACTACACGCATTACTTTTCTCAGTCTGGACATGTTAATCTTGTGGCACATAGTTGGTTTGATGGGTTGCTGTAAAGCTCAGGAGGTAGAGAATGTGTTTGAGATGTTGCAGGACTGAGTTCAATTCTATGCAAAACTATCAGAAAATTAAGCCAAGGAATGCTCTGTCAAATATTAAATGTGAGAACTAGTCATTTTTTTTTATTTAAATAGGAGTACCTGCTTGTGTTGAGGTTCAGTGCCCTCTTCAACATGTTCTTTAACATGTTGAACATTTTGAAAGCTTGAAACAAAGGACAAAAGATAAAAAGTTTTCAGTGCAGTTAAACTTGGAACAAAGAGGCTTTTAATGCAGAGGTTATTGGACCAAACCTTACACCTGAACCACTTTTAAAATGACGTCCTTCTACTGACGATTGAAAACTGGCCAGGAAGCCTGGGAAAGAGGCAAGATTGTGGGGCCTCATGAAGAGACTGTGAGTTCAATTTCCGCCAGAGGTCTTCAGCCCGTTGACTTTAAGTAGCACAAATCCACTTTTAGAGTTCAACACACAAAATGAAAAGATAAATGCACTAAGAGAGATGACTTCCCCCAAGGTTACTGGTGGTGTGGAAGGTTTGCTCAGGGCTCTAAGGTGCCAATGAAATGGTGGTGCATGCTGGTTCAAACCATCCTCAGTATCTTGAGGCATCAGACCTTATAATAGGATCACTTTTTAAATTATGTCCTTCAACTGAGGACTGAAAACTGGCCAGGAAGCCTGCAAAGGAGGCAAGTATGTTGTGCACCATGGAAGAGTGCAGCACGTTGTTTAAGAGACTGTGAGTTCAATTCCAGCCGCACTTCTTCATCCAGTTGTCTTTAAGTAGAACTAAATCCACTTATAGAGTTCAACACTCAAAATGAAAAGATAAATGCACTATGAGAGATGTCTTCCCCCAAGGATACTGGTGGTGTGGAGGGTTTGCTCAGGGCTCTAAGGTGCCAATGAAATGGTGGTGCATGCTGGTTCAAACCCACACTATCTGTAGAGGTAGAGGCATCAGACCTTATACCTGGACCACTTTTAAAATGCTGTCCTTCTACTGACGATTGAAAACTGGCCAGGAAGCCTGGGAAAGAGGCAATAATGTGGGGCCTCATGGTAAAGAGTTGCACATTGTTAAAGAGACTGTGAGTTCAATTCCTGCCAGAGGTCTTCAGCCCGTTGACTTTAAGTAGCACAAAATCCACTTTTAGAGTTCAACGCTAAAAATGAAAAGATAAATGCACTAAGAGAGATGTCTTCCCCCAAGGATACTGGTGGTGTGGAGGGTTTGCTCATGGCTATGAGGTGCCAATGAAAGGGTGGTGCATGCTGGTTCAAACCCTCCCCATCCTCAGTATCTGGAGGGGTAGAGGGATCAGGGAGGATGAGAGGTTAGGAGTGCAAGGGGGTCAGGTAGGATGAGGAGGGGTCAGGTAGGATGAGGTGGGGTCAGGTAGGATGAGGTGGGGTCAGGTAGGATGATGAGGGGTCAGGTAGGATGAGGAGGGCTTGGGGGTCAGGTAGGATGAGGACGGCTAGGGGAGTCAGGTAGGATGAGGAGGGGTCAGGTAGGATGAGGAGGGGTCAGGTAGGATGATGACAGCTAGGGGGGTCAGGTAGGATGAGGAGGGGTCAGGTAGGATGAGGAGGGGTCAGGTAGGATGATGACAGCTAGGGGGGTCAGGTAGGATGAGGAGGGGTCAGGTAGAATGAGGAGGGGTCAGGTAGGATGAGGAGGGGTCAGGTAGGATGAGGAGGGGTCAGGTAGGATGATGACAGCTAGGGGGGTCAGGTAGGATGAGGAGGGGTCAGGTAGGATGAGGAGGGGTCAGGTAGGATGAGGAGGGGTCAGGTAGGATGAGGAGGGGTCAGGTAGGATGAGGAGGGCAGGAGGACTAGACAAGAAAGGCAAGGGGGATCAGGGTGTAAGAGCTTGGGGGGGTCAGGAAAGTTGAGGGATCAGGTAAGAAAGTAAGGAGGAGGGGGTCGGGTAGGATGAGGAGGGGGTCGGGTAGGATGAGGAGGGGGTCGGGTAGGATGAGGAGGGGTCAGGTAGGATGAGGAGGGGTCAGGTAGGATGAGGAGGGCTAGGGGGGTCAGGTAGGATGAGGATGAGGAGGGGTCAGGTAGGATTAGGATGAGGAGGGGTCAGGTAGGATGAGGAGGGCTAGGGGGGTCAGGTAGGATGAGGATGAGGAGGGGTCAGGTAGGATGAGGAGGGGTCAGGTAGGATGAGGAGGGCAGGAGGACTAGACGAGAAAGGCAAGGGGGATCAGGGTGTAAGAGCTTGGGGGGGTCAGGAAAGTTGAGGGATCAGGTAAGAAAGTAAGGAGGAGGGGGTCGGGTAGGATGAGGAGGGGGTCGGGTAGGATGAGGACAGCTTGGGGGGGGTCAGGAAAGTTGAGGTAGGAGGGATCAGGTAAGAAAGTAATTACCCTTTTTCAAACCTTTGATTTGTAAAAGGCCCTATCACCTGATCCACCTAGGCCTCCCACCATTTCTTCTTACCTGATCCTCCCAGCACTCCTACCTAGCCTAGTATCTACCCCTCCAGATACTGAAGAAGGGGAGGGTTTGAACCAGTTTGAACCCTTCTTGCCTCATGCCCCCTCTTACACCTCATCCTTCCTGGCCCCCCTCGCCCTTCTCCTACCTAACCCCCCAAGCCCTTCTCAACCTTCCTGATACCACCAAGCCCTCCTCTATACTCATACCCCTGGCCCTTCAGCTGTCCTCTTACTCCCTAGCCCTCCTCATAGCCCCTAGCCCTCACGCCCTCTCCTCCTACCTGACCCCCCTTAACCTTCTCATCCTACCCTATCCCCCAGGCGCTCCTGCCTTCTCATCCTCCCTGATCCCTCTACCCCTCCAGATACTGAGGATGGGGAGGGTTTGAACCAGCATGCACCAACCTTTCATTGGCACCTTAAAGCCGTGAGCAAACCCTCCACACCACCAGTATCCTTGGGGGGAAGACATCTCTCTTAGTGCATTTATCTTTTCATTTTTAGCGTTGAACTCTAAAAGTGGATTTTGTGCTACTTAAAGTCAACGGGCTGAAGACCTCTGGCGGGAATTGAACTCACAGTCTCTTTAACAATGTACAGCTCTTTACCATGATGCCCCACATTCTTGCCTCTTTCCCAGGCTTCCTGGCCAGTTTTCAATCGTCAGTAGAAGGACGTCATTTTAAAAGTGGTCCAGGTATAAGGTCAGATGCCTCTACCTCACCAGATTGTGAGGATGGGGAGGGTTTGAACCAGCATGCACCACCCTTTCATTGGCACCTTAGAGCCTTGAGCAATCCCTCCACACCACCAGTATCCTTGGGGGAAGACATCTCTCATAGTGCATTTATCTTTTCATTTTGAGTGTTGAACTCTAAAAGTGGATTTTGATCTACTTAAAGACAACTGGAGGAAGAAGTCTGGTGGGAATTGAACTCACAGTCTGTTTAACAATGTGCAGCACTCTTCCATGCACAACCAGATGTGTCAAGTAACAAAGTACAAATACTTTGTTACCTTACTTAAGTAGAAATAAGGTTTGAACACAAGCGCTGCAGTGGAAAGCCTCTTTGCATCCAGTTGAGCTACTGAAGAGTACTTTGATATGAGGTTTCAAAATAGTCTATCACAGGGCTCTTCAAGTCCGGTCCTCGAGGGATCAGGTAGGATGAGAGGACAGGAGGGGTAGAGGGATCAGAAGGGTCCTGCATGGTTTAGGTGTTATCTTGCATCAACACACCTGATTCTAATCAATGGTCATCACCAGAAGTGTCAAGTAACAAAGTACAAATACTTTGTTATCTTACTTAAGTAGAAATTTTGGTTATCTATACTTCACTGGAGTAATTATTTTTCAGACGACTTTTTACTTTTACTCCTTACATTTTCACGCAATTATCTGTACTTTTTACTCCTTACATTTTAAAAACAGCCTTGTTACTCTATTTCATTTCGGCCTTTAAAAAACACTATCCAGTTGAATTGCTCCATCCGGATAGAGTGAATTTGGTTGTGGTTGTTTCAGATGTTCTTGTCCAGTTTTGTTCTTACATCCGTTCTCTCAGATTCCCGCAACTAAACTTGGATGTACATTCCAATAAAGGTTAGGATAAATGATAACATGCCTCTGAAGTAGCTCGGCAGTAGCTCAGGTGGTAGAGCGGGTCGTCCAATGATCCAAAGGTCGGCGGTTCGAATCCCGCTCTGTCCCAGTTTGCTGTCGTAGTGTCCTTGGGCACCTTACGCCTCGTGGGAATGTGTGTGAATGTTGGTGGTGGTCGGAGGGGCTGTTAGGCGCGATATGGCAGCCACGCTTCCGTCAGTTTGCCCCAGGCTACAAACGTAGCTTACCACCACCAGAGAGAATGTGTATGGATGAATAATGATTTCTGTAAAGCGCTCTGGGTGCCTTGAAGGGTGCTATATAAATCCAAGTCATCATCAAGTTTGACTTTTTGCACCATTACAATACTTATATTGTTACTTTTTACTTATTACTAAGATGCATTCATTTTCCATGGCTTTTGTCCTTAATGACTTTTTCCCCCTTACATTACTTTTACTTTTATACTTTAGGTAGTTTTGAAACGAGTACTTTTATACTTTTACTTGAGTAAAAAACTTGAGTTGATACTTCAACTTCTACAGGAGTATTTTTAAACTCTAGTATCTATACTTCTACCTGAGTAATGAAGGTGAATACTTTTGACACCTCTGGTCATCAACAACTTGTCATCGAGGTCTACACAACTCCATTAGTGACAGTTTACAGCCAGTGGAGGCTCAAACTGTTGAACTTGTTTTTGCTGCCGGTAAAACTATGACCACAAAATAACGTTTATGCATGCGTAATCAAAATCTATGACTCTGTTTCTGGAATTGACGCCTTTTGAAAAAAAATGTGCTTCCATACCTGTGACCCAAATGAGAATAAGTATGTATGGATGGATACACATAAAGTTTGACATAAAGAGTCGTGGGTGGTGTGATCTGACTTGGTATTGAGTCCTTGACCTTCATTGGCCTGAATTAGCCCCGACCCTTCTTCTGATTGGTTGATATCTGATAGTTCCTACTTTCTGCCATAACTTTTGAATGGTTTGATATAGAGAGTCATGGCTAGTGTCATCCGCTAAATGTCCAGGGGCCTCATCTATAAAGCTTGCTTGCGCAGAAAAAGCGCCTGAAAGTTGCGGAAGCCGCCATCTACGCAAAGCCTCGGATCTAAAAAGAAAAAACTAACCGAAAAATCTGCGGATCCCTACGGCAACCCTCACCCTCCCGTAAGAATCTACTTAAGACATGGGGAACTGGCGACGCATGCGGTGAGGTGGTGAAATGCAGCCAGATACATGTCATACTCCCAGTGACTGCGTCCACATGCACTCAACAACCACTTTAAAACGCGAAGATTGGCAATAACACGAATGTGGACTGCATGTAAACATAGTCAATGTCATCACATATCAGACTTACAGATCCATTTACACCCAAGCCGGCACCATCATAGATCCATGTGTTCCACGAGTAAGTCATTACGCAGGCATTTGCAGGACGTACATATATCATACTCCCATCCTCAAATGAGTGGTTAATAGCAGCGGTCTAATCATCTAATGATCAATCGTGACAAGGTGTGTGAAAACCGTGTCTAATTGCTGTGTAAGAATATAAAATGCACTGTGACAGCCGTGCGTAATGCTGCACAATGTATGCGCTGGCACTACTCGAGGACCACGGAAATGGTTGGATCAGGATGGAGAGACAATTCAGAGATCATGCAGATTTCCTGGCCCATGATGATGACTGGCTAATAAGCCGATTTAGATTCCCAAGAGCAGTGCTCTTGGATCTATGTGCTGAATTGGGACCAGCTTTAGAGAGACCGACCCGCCGGAATCGCGCCATCCCGGTGCACCTGCAGGTGCTGACGACTCTCGGATTTTAATCAGAAAGTGTTCTGATTAAAATAAGGTTGGACTATATAACAATTGCGTTCATAAGGATAAAGTTTTAAACAAAATAAAAATTAAAGAAATAGTCTCTTCTCCCCGTGTGTATCTGCCTGTCATGCCGGGTGCGCGCATGTTGTGTTTACTTTTAAGCCTGAATTATGGTTCTGCGTTACACCAACGCAGAGCCTACGCCGTAGGGTACGGCGTATGGTGCACGTCCCCGCGTACCCTACGCCGTAGGCTCTGCGTTGGTGTAACGCGGAACCATAAATCAGCCCTGAGCAGCTCTGAGGGGAGGAGGGGGAGCGGGGCTCCGCTCCCGTCTTCGCATCGCTTTCGCACAGACAGTCTTGAGGATTTGCAATCACAGGCTGAGCCTACCTAATCGATTCCTGCTGGAGAAATGACAGACTTGCCAGCAGACATTTGCAGAATAACCCATTTCAGTGTCATTTACGTGGCAAAATCAGAGATGGCCACTGCGTCTAGCCAATGTTGGATTAGTAGAAGATGCTGACTGCTCAGTTAAGCTTCGTAAACAAAGGTTAGGACTGAAAATGAAAGGATGACTTGTCGTTGGACAAGCCGGCTGCAGGTCAGAGCCCCTGATTATAATTAAATGTAATGCTTCATATCATTTTAACTCATGTGGTACAAAAAAGTACTTTTTGATGTATTCATAAAATACGAAATGCATAAATTCCCAGCTTTTTAATGCAACTGGAGACAATACTGTAACTGCAAGACGACTGCAACAAATACTGAATAAGATTATTTCATCATCACAAATAATGAAACTAAGTTACAGTAGGAAAGCTTAGACGAAGCGTGATTAACGTTTCCTCCTGGTATCTTAATGCTCGAGCTAAACACCACAACTTGCAGCGGTTTGGAGTCGAGCTCCGCCGGCTCCTGCCTGAGAGAATTAACAATAGGCTCCTTATAAAGACCGAGCTGGCCTTTTACATATTGCATTCATTTGCATTTAAAAATGTTTTTCAACGTCAGTGATGCCCTCCTGAGCCATTTAAAGTTCAGGCCAGCAACGTGTGTAGGAAGTGCTGCAACCGACCTCTGTATTACACAAGAGATCAGTGTGCATGTCCACTCATGGGCATCCGTTCAATTAATTTGTTGCGAATATACTGGAAAAAGTAGCAAAACCTGTCAACAGTTGTTAGGAGAAAAGATTAAAAAGAAAACATTATATTTTGTGTATTAGAGCAGCAGTTTAGAGTCTTTATGGACTGAATGAAAGGATAGTGCGAGTATGTACCTGTCTTGGGCTCTACAGAGAAGTAGGGCTCCCCCGTCAGGATGGAGTAGATGAGCTTAGCGTTGCTCCCGAACATGGGATCATCCGCATCTGTGGCTGTCACCTGGGCCACGGTGGTCCCTGTTGGGGGGGAGCAGATTGCACAGTCAGAATGCGCTCGGGCTGCAGTCCTGGTCGACGGGGAAATAAAGTGATTATGCCACAGTCCCGCAGGGTCCGTCTGACTGACTCAGGGGAGAGCAGTGGAAATAGAAAAGTGGGGAGAAGGAGGGATGTTGACAAAGGGGAGACGGGGGTTGGGAGATGCGTTGGCCTTTCACAACTCTGCGCAGGTGTGCGTGACAACCTCTCTAGCCCTATAGCTACATCTCACTGTCCACCTGCTCCTCGTTTTCTCTCCTTGATTCAGTGTACCTCTCTATCTTTCGCACAACTCTTTTCTCCATGGAACGTATCCTTGCCTTCACCTTTCTGCAGTGTTTGTCTCCTCCTAATACCTCTTCTCAATCTTATTCTTTTTTCCCAGAGAGCTCTCCATCTTTCGCGCGGTGGCAGGGATTTACAGTACAACAGTTTTTTTTCTCTTTCTTTTTCAATTTTTCAATGCCCTCCCTCCAACCTTCCCCATCTCACTTTCACTTTCTCAGTCAAATACATCATGATTTATTATGAGTGAGATATTATGCTGCAAAAGCAGATTACATAGAAATTGAAATGGTAATGTGTTTGGTATGAAAGGGCAGTGGTTATAATATTATTTAAGAGATTTATCCACAAAGGCATCTGAGGCTCGATACAGAGTCCAATACTTTTGACTTCCTGAATGGGGACAGATGACAGACACTCATATAACCTTTTGTTTAATATCTTTAGCTCAGATTTAATATAAGAGAACTTATTTTTGTCAAGGAAGCACATTTATTTTATTTAGAAAGGTTGGATCAAACTCATTACACCAGGTACCACCAGTAAACGGGGAATGCAATGTTTTGCTGCAAAACTAATGGTTTGGGGCTTTGGTCAACTTTTCTTCTTCTCCTTTGTGGACATAAAAACAAATACCCTAAAAGATATAGGGAAAATAATCCTTGATGTCAAAACCCACAAGCATCATTAACCAGTCATTCCTTTTCACTTTGCAAAAATTCTTCCTGTGAAATGGGCCTGGCGTCGGCCCCATCCACCGGTGCTGAATGTACTGCAACAAGGCGGAGGAGGGCTCTATCCAATGATAAAGATGAAAGAAAAATAAAGATGGCAAACCCATGCTGTTGATGTGGACTGATTATTCTAAATAAAAAAAGTCTCAACTCCGTTCTGCGTGACCATGACATTGTGATGTCCGTAAGGCTCCCTCTCACTCGCTGCATCCCTTTCCAAGGGGACCCAAGTTTCTTTCCCATAAATACATAAATATAAACAATACATTTAACCAGATAACGGTAGCAGATGAAAGAACCCCTGAAGAAACTCCTACCGACTTCCACCCTGACTGGATGACTAACTCAGCTTTTTGACAATCTCCCTGGACATACTACCTTCCCAAGATGCTTTGGATATTGTTGAGCACACCTATTCATAGAAAACAAATGGGATCTATGAATTGCAAATGATTCGACACTTATACCAGCTGTAACTTTACATATTGATGATGAAGATAATTTGGATGGCTGTCCAGCCTAGACACTTCCTGCACACGCTAAAAAAAAGAAACAAATGGGGTGCACAATAAAATAAACTAATTGTATGTCTATTTCACAATTTATAAGATTGCGCATGCCACACAATACTGAGTGGATACTGAGAAAAGTATCCTGTAGAACAATGGTTCCTAGAGTGGGTAAAAATGAAGAGAAGCTGTCCATCTGGCAGTGAGAAACGAAAGGGAAAAAAACAAGAGGAGTAAAAAAAAGCTTCAAGAAAGTGGTAAGTAGTACCGATGATACATAATCTAATTTAGCTCAGAGCAGCTGAGTCTGTTCTGCTAATGTTGGGTGCCACAGTATAGACACCTGTAATCAACTTGTTTACTCAGCTAGCAGGCTGAAAATAAAATAGCTGTCTTGGATGAAACTCGTTCTTCAGCTATCAAATCAAAGCTGAGTCCAGTTAAACTTAACTGTCAAGCTGAGAGTCATTGGCAAGGAATTTAGAAAATGTACTGCTAAGGTGCATGGATGGAAATAATTGTGTGTTGCGTGCCAGTGGTGTTTATATTTAATTTTGAAACAATACAAATGTGTACTATATATATAAAAATAAGTGTTAGTGTCAAATAATTAACAATATGAGATTGATTAATTAGTTAGAGGGAAAAAAAATGTTCCTACAGTATAAACCAAAGGGAGGGGCCGGGCAGAAAATGTTTTCTGAGTATTCTTCCTGTAAACCTTTCATTTCAATCATTTGTTTATTAAGGGAGCCATATTTTGGCCTTAAGTCATATTGAGATATCTGCCACGTTTTTGTCAAAACAGCACAGGGCTAAAGAACTAAAAGCTCCCTTTTCATCCATGTCCTTTCAGCTGGTTTGAGGGGCCAGGGTTACCATCCTAACTCCACTCCACTCCGTCTTGTATAGGTTGTGGCTTTGAAATCATCACAGTTTTGTGCTGACCATTCCAACTGTTGAACAAAACTGGGTGGAGATAAAGATGAAAAAACAGATCTGGGTCTGTGAAGTCACTGAACCACGCCTATGTGACCAGCTCACTGAATTACACTTTTCATGGGCCCCAACAGTGTTTAAAGGTTGTGTTATCAAAGTTTTTGTGGTCACTTTAAACACCACATTAATGCTCTTAAAGTGCAGAATACAACCCCTTTAAAATGTGCAGATTAATGCCCAGCTGGAAGAGAGAGAACAGTTTTTGAACAGTAAGGGGAATTTGGTAAACTGACCTTTTTTTAAATGTAGTGTATTATATTCTATCGCTTTATTTTCAGTAGTTAAAGGAAAGGTTTGTCTTCATTACGCTTATACATACCAACTGGACACATTTCGGGGATGCTGGACACATACGGCTCGTTCTGGAACTGGGGGACGTTGTCATTGATGTCCTGGACCTGGATTATGAACTCTGACTGGGGCTCCTCTGGTTCATTGGTCTTCCTGTTTATCGCCTGAGCTTGAAGGGTGTAGAATGCTTTTTCCTCACGGTCGAGTTTCTTCAGTGCACGGATTTCACCAGAATACTCATCGATCTCAAACACGTCTCCAGCTCCTTCTCCTGATAACACGTACTTGATGGAAAACTCCCCGTGGTCATAGTTTGATTTGAGCTACAAAAAGAGGAAAAAAGGGAACAGAGGCACAAGAGGAGGGTTTTTGAACAGGAAGCAGCAGTATCAAGGACATGGCGGACATTCAGGGCAAAGCTTTACCTGGCCAATAACACGAGGAGTGGGGTCTTCCTCCGGGACGAACAGCTGTTTCCAGATCCAGCTTCTCTTCAGGCGACGGTGCAAGAGAGTAGAGCTTGGGGCCAGTTGTTGGGCTTCCAGACCTCGTGTGCCTCTCGTATCACTCAGCACCCCGCCGGGAGCCATCAAAAACACCATCAGCACAGCCAAAACACTTGGGGTGCTCATTTTTACAGTCCATGCGTGCATTTTCTCTGGTCAGTGCACAGTGGATGAAAGGTGTCACTGGTCCAGCTCTGCCAATTCTTCATTCACCAGCACAATAATTCATGATCTCGGCAGCGCTGAGTCCCATCTTGTTATGATGTTGTTTGTATGCATGTTCACAGCTCTGAAATAAAAGTTAACAATTCAATCAATGTGTGCAGTGAGTGATTTCTGGCAGGGCACGGATATTGAAAAGGAAATAGAATCTGCATTATTGTGTTAGTGCTGTAAAACAGAAAAAGAAGTATAACCACAGAAGTAATAAAATTAGAGTTTGGTGTATCAAATGAAATGTTAACAAATTGGAAGATATTTGCAAAGTGTAGCCGAGCAAAAGACACTCATATTCTATTCATGCGTGTCAGAACAACGTAGACTGTCTCCAGCTCTGAGCATAGCAGATAATCATAAATGATAAATACAAACTGAACAGTAAAACTTAGCACTGTTCAAGTTTTTATCTCTCAGAAAGTAAAAGATAAAACCTATAGCTTAAAGTTAATGAATAAAATGTTGAAATAACTACAGTTATAACACTTTCAGAGATCTCCAGTATAAATATATAATATAGCAAATATAGTACTTGGTAAACTGTAGATAACATTTAAAAAAACTGTTAAGTCAACGTTTAGTACTTTAACTTTTTAAAGTTAACATATGAAATAATGCACAGAAAATCCTCTTTTTAAAAAGAAAATATTATTATAGATTGAAATTAAAAGCACTCAATCTTCTCTTTTAAAGTTAATAAAGTTTTTGTATCATAATGAAAACACTGGATAATTTATCTGTTTAGTTATCTGTTTTTTTTTCCCATTAGCATTGTGAAAGTGGAGCAGAGGTTTCAGACTTTCATTTATCATATATCATCCAGCGTTACGGGGTTAAATATTATAGAATCCCAATTGTAAGTAGTTGTGACACTGTTCTCATGAGCTGATAAACCCACATTTTTATTCATTATAGATCATAGGAGGCATATCAAGTGTTAAATGAAGCGAAGCCTCTCGACAAAACTGCGGCGTACCTTCCTAGCCTTTTTTAACAACAGTCCATAAACGTACATCAGGACGAGCTGCTGGATCTCGGAGAGGGGAGGGTTATCCCTCTGATATAGGATTTAAGCAGTTCAACAGTCCTGCCTTGTTTTGGTCATTTTTTTTATTCTTCCACTTCATCTTGTGCAAAAGGTTTTCAATTGGTGAAAGGTCTGGAGTAGACGACCTGTTTTGCGACAAAGCCAAGATTTTCTAATAGATCCAGTATGTAGTTTAGCGTTATCGTGCTGAAAGACGCAAGACAATGTCTGGATCCGAGCAGACGTTGCTCTAAAAACTGCCAATTCTGTAAGAACCCCTCTTTGATTCCCAACTATGCCAATGTCCCAATTTTTTAAGAAGTGTTGATGCCACATGGAATGACTTTACCCTTTAATGCCAGATGTATTATATTTGATACATGAATTTCTGAGAACTTTGTAGCATCCACTTAATCAAAAGAGGACAAAAGAGTTTAATACAAACCAAAAAACTAAATAAAAGCATATGTAAATTTACCCAATGTATTAATAATGAGGAACATAATTATCCATCCATCCATTATCTATACCCACTTTATCCTTTTCAGGGTCACGGGGGTCTGCTGGAGCCTATCCCAGCTCATTTCAGGTGAGAGGCAGGGGTTACACCCTGGACAGGTCACCAGTCCATCGCAGGGCCACATAGAAACACACAAACCATGCTCACAACCACACTCACACTCACACCTACGGGCAATTTAGAATCACCAATTAACCTAATATGCATGTTTTTGGACTGTGGGAGGAAGCCGGAGTACCCACTCGGAGAAAACCCACTCAAGCACGGGGAGAACATGCAAACTCCACACAGAAAGGCCCCTGCTGGGCCTGGGAGTCGAACCGGGGACCTTCTTGCTGTGAGGCAACAGTGCTAACCACTAAGCCACCGTGCTGCCCGGAAAATAATTATATTATATGAAATTGTTTGTATTATTTCATATGGATTTAAAGGGTTAATGGTGTTCATGAAATTGAAATATGTGTCACTTTCAAAATTTTACATTATTTCTTGTGTTCTATTATGAATAAAATATGGGTTTCTGTGACTTGAATTTCACTGTAGTTTCACTTGAATTTCACTCTTTTTATAAAATAAGTTTTTCTTTGATTTAATTACCTAAAAACTAACAATTGATTGTGTTAAGCCAAGGCAAGTTTATTTGTATAACACATTTAATGTACAATGCAATTCAAACTGCTGTACGTAAGAAGATTTAAAAACAAAATGCATTACAAAGTAATAGTTTAAAAGCAGTAATTAAAGACAAAGCTAAGTTAAAAAGAATTAAACAAATGAGATGCAAGAAATAGTGGTTGCAGTGCATTATGGTGGATTATTGAAATGCAGCAGTAAATAAAAAGGTTTTCAACTTTTACTCAAAGCAATTTAAAGTTTCAGCAGCCCTGATGCATTCTGGGAGTCCGTTCCACAAGTGATGAGCATACAAGCTGAATGATGCCTTACCGTGTTTGGTTCTCTAACTCTTGGTATAGAACGTATAACCTGGGGGTTGTGGTTGGTTCATTATGGACCAGAACATCACAGATGTATTTTGGCCCGAGACCATTCAGATACCATAAAGTCCTGCTGAGACATCAGTCCTTTAATCCTTGATATGTTGTTGATAATAGGCTGACTCCACTACTGTCTTAACACGGGTGTTAAAATTCAGGTCTGAATCCAGAACCACTCCCAGATTTCTGGCTTGGCTATTAGTTTTTAGTTTTACTGCTTGAAGCTGAGTGCTAACGTTTAATCTTTCTTCCTTGGGTCCAAACACCCTTATTTCTGTTTTGTCTTTATTTATCTGTAGAAAATGTCACTCTTTAATTTGATCACTGCATTTGATCAATGTTTGAATTGGATTATAGTCTCCTAGTGAGATGGTTATATAGATTTGTGTGTCATCTGCATAGTTATGGTAACACATTTGTTCTTTTTCATAATTTGAGCGAGTGGGAGCATATAAATGTTAAAAAACATAGGCCCCAGAATTGAACCTTGAGGAACTCCATGTGTTATTTTTGTTAACTCAGATTTGTAGTTACCTAAAGACAGAAAATAGTCAGTGTATTTTAGAAGTGAGTTTAACTAGGCAAGTGCTGTGCCAAAACGTCCCACCCAGTCTATCAAGATGTTGTGGCTGACTGTGTCAAATGCAGCACCAAGATCCAGTCAGACCAAGACTGAAATGGTAGCTCTAGTAAAGGTCCTTAATGATATCAGCTTCAATACTGACAGTGGTCTCTCAACAGTGGTTATTTTAAAGGATCTATACAAATAAAGATTGATTGATTGACCTGTCTAGACTATTCTTTTTAAAAGTGGTTTAATGTTGATGGTCTTTAGGCACTGAGGAAAGATACCTGAAAGCAGAGATGTATTCACAATGACTAGCAAGGAAGCAAGTGGTGTAATTCAGATGAATGTCATCCCGGTTCTTATGAGTAAAATGTAATAATGTTCCCACACAATATTTTCTAATTACTAGGAGGGTTTGAAACAAATTGCTACTTGGGAAGTTACAGATGACAAGAAAAGGTTTCTAAATACTGCGATGCACCTTCCCTGAATTCTTCTGGTCCAACAAATCTAACACAGAACAACCAAAAGGCAGATGTGCAACAAAGTGGAAAAAAGGACTGAAACGCATTTTACAGAAAAAAGAAAAAAAAGATGAGACTCTGTGCCTGAACACCCATTTCCTCAACTGGAAGCTGAAAGCAATCCTTTTGTTTTGAATTCAGACAAGGCCCTGCATTGTGGTTTATGGGAGGGGCGGATGGAGAATCAGTAGATCATTCCTTAAACATGACACTGCACTCTGCAGCTGACTAATGAAGACTTCTAATTAGATCAATGTCTCCCCGGACATGGAAAACAGAGACACACATGCCTCTGACGGACTATAAGTCGATGCACCAATTATAATGTGCAGCGGGATCAGGGTCAAGAGTGGAAGGACAATGAACGTCAGGACAGATAGCAAATGTGTCTGGCCCTCACATATATGATGGCATCCAAGAAGGTTGCGATGCTTTTAGAATTCCCTAATACCCTCCAAAAATTTGAGCTGCAACACCATTATTGTTCGGCATTCTGACAGTGAACTTATGTACATGAAAACTGTCCTTGCTTTGAATAAAATGGGACACCGATTAAAACACTAGTCTTATTCTTCTGATTATAGTTACACTCAGTACGTTTACATGCACTAACAGAAAGTCAAATTGTTGCCTTAATTCGACCGATATCACATTTTTAAAAGCCATGTATACACCTTAGCCGGGCTGTAGTCGAACCAAACTCAAACTCTTGAGATCAAGCTGTTAGTGCCACATAATGCAGTCTTAATTCAAGTTATTCCGGCATGTAAACGCAACCCACGCTTAGCCGAGCTAGTGATTGCCCTGGGACTCCCCCTTTCGGAAGTGATGACAGAGCAAAAACCAGAATATCAACGCAAGAAGAAGAAAAACAAAGAAGGAACCGGAAGAATGCCAACGCAAAAGTGCGTGTAGCGTAGCAGAGTCAAACTTACCTCACTCAATAATCGATTGTCTTCTCATACATGTATACTTGGATTTCTCATGAACTCCAGTTTAATCCTTAGCTAGATTGTTGACAATAGCTTGATTTAGATGTGCATGTAACCACACTGATTGACTCTGCCAGACTTGTATAACTACCTGGAATTAACTGGATTCATTTTCCCCAAAGTATGATTCCACTCAATAACAAATAAACACAACGTTGTTCCACTGATATATATATATATATATATATATATGACATTTCTTGTATCATTATTGAACACACCCAGTACCAGAGGGAAAAGAAGGTGAACACCCAGACCAATCACCTGAGTGGGTCAGTAGTTTTCACACTTAGAGTTCAGCAAATACTGTAAAATGAGTCCGGATGTGTGACTGCTGGGAGGGATAAAAGCACTGAAATGTTTTAAGGTTGTTTTTCAAACTGTAAGAAGCACGATGATTCACCTTTTGGAGTGGCCTGCTCAGACCACAATTGATTTTGCTTGCAGATGCTTCCCTAATTTTTGTGTTTAGACGTGTCCAGTCAAACTTCCTTTGCTTATCCAATGCTGTGACCTTGGACAGCAATGTCAACTTTGACTGGATATTGTCCTCATTTGCATGAAGATTGGCCAAGCTTAATTTTTTGACCGTCTGCCCTTCTGTAATGCTTTGCATCGACACCACGAGTCTTCACTTTCCGTAAAAAAAATTAATGGAATCTGTGTGTTGCTATTACATTGCCGTGTATATTGGAAACTCTTGGAGGTTCATACAACTGTTACTGCTAAGGCTCCGCTTTCTTTTTTTTCACCGTACCAGTTATTTTAAATTAGTTCATACATTTTCTTGCCACTGTGTATCAATGCCAAAGCTTGTAATATGATCGATCAGTAGTTCCTGCTTCAACATTTCATGGTTGTTTCTTTTTCAGCACCACTGATGCTCTTTAACCTGGCTAGCCTCATGCGTGCTACCCCTCTCATTCAAAGTTATTTCCACTGGTACAGAACGTACCAGTCATACTTAAAGGAGCATGAGGCTCCTTTTAAGAAATGAGACTCTCTAGCGCCACCCTTCGCCACGACGGCCGTCGGGGGTACTGCAGCCAACAGCGAAGCCGGCACGGGAGAACGGGGAGAACGCACATGCAGCGTCATTTGACGTCACATCCGCAGGACAGCGCGGGAAAAGCGGCCCCAGCCTTGCAGCACATTTTGCAGCACACAGCCTGTTAAGGCAACGGACAGATATACTAGAGGGCTCACTCTTTTTGGTTTGGAACGCTTCATCTGACATTATTACTAGAAAAATTAAAACTTATACAATTTTTTTTCATAAATCCAGCCTCAAGCTCCTTTAAAAACTGTTTTTATCCTGAAGTCAGTTTCTGCACTGGTGTTTCAGCAACCACAAACACCTACCACAAACACCTACAATTTTCATTTTTTTCCTTCATGTTTGGCTAGTTTGTAAAGGGAGAAAAATAATTTGGGTTTAAATACTTCTGTATTTCTGATTCTCACAGTGTCTTTGTCTTGAAATTGTGGATACTTATTGACTGACTTCAGTTGCAAAAGCAACAAAAATATCTCTTGACATGAGTGTCTTTTTACAGCTCTTAAACCAAACAGGAAACATTTTTATCTAAGTCATCGTTCTAAACCAATATAGCGCAGCTTTTGAGAGAGTGTAACATCAGCACACATACTAGATGGTCCTACTAGTGGATTTTCAAATCCTTGACTGCATCACAGGAGCACAAGGATTTGCATTTTTCCTATGTCAAGTCCCATTTGAAATTTCAAGCATACAGTATACTGCGGGAGGTTGCCTCAGCAGTTAAGAGTAGCTGCAGTATTCATACTTTAACAGCTCATAATGTTCATGTTTAATCTTGTAAAAGTAAATTAGCTGTCAGGGCCCATTTGTAATGAGCTGGTAAAATCAATTACTGATGCAGGAATTACTTCTTAAATTAAATTTCGATACAGGACACCAATGAGAGTATGTATTTGTGCTTATGTGCGCCTTTACAGGCTGTATTCATATCACCGAGAACTGTGGAGTGACACTCCAATTAGTGGCCAGTGAATCGTGAGCCGTTGTTGTCTTTCATAGGGCTGCCAAGCATGAGCCCAGACTGAACGCCTTCAGCCAAAACCTCGACAACAGCCCTCGGTGCTGTTACCCTCAGCAACTGCCAACATGCCAAGTTGTCTGGCTCGCAATCATCCTGGGAATATCAGCCTGAAATAGTGCACAGGTCAACAGATATTTAAGTGTCAACCTAACGAGAAGTGGCCTTTTCGAGAATAATAGATAAAAGTATGCCCCAACCCTAAAATTTAAAATAAAAAAACCTCTCTCAGATAGAGGTTTGGAAAGACAAACGTTTTGATCCATGTGTATAAACTTTAATGATACAAGTGTATGAAGGTCCACTTGCATGTGTTAAGTTAAAAATAGATTTGTCTGCACTCAGTGGTAGGTTTTCTCTTTTCAAAAGAAACTCATTGTACATGACATGCAGAACACGCAGAGGGCCCTGTGGTTGACAGCCATTCATTACCTCTAATAGGCCATCCCCCAATTTCCAGCAGGCCTCCCGTAGCCGATATGTACCGAGCACCGCTCCGCCACATGACAGAATGACAATGAGCTGCTGTCTCACAATGTTAAGCACTATATGCACTGAGACCATCCCATCATTTTTCTATAAGACAACGTCTTTTAGCTAATAAAATGTCGCTCTTCTGTAGGACTCGTTCCAGGATGCTATTACAACGGGTCTAATGTGCCAACATGAATGCTGAAACACAGCAATGAAGGAGAAGAAGCTCTTTCTTGACATTGACGGTGACAGATCAATATCAGAACAGGCTGCTAACCGCCAAGTAATGCTAGCTCAAAAGAGCATTAACTGTTTTGTTATCAAGTGTCAGTCTTCCTCTTACTTTATCTTACAGTGGGTAATTGTCTAAAATAAACAAACACTACTTTAGGGTATGTGAAATAAGAAAAGTTGAAAATGTGAGAGTTACACTGGATTCTGACCAATTTTTTTTTAATTCAACTTCTTGAAATGTTGAATAAAAGGCCTCCGTTAAGCCCCACTTCTTTAATATCATGCTTCTCAGACAAAAATGTTCTTAATTGGTCATTTGGGAGTGTTCTGTGGGACTCGCTGTTTACTGTTCAATAACAATAACTCTGACATGGAGCTTATGTTTTCTGACTTTGGGGCCTCAAATGAGTCTCGAGACCGAGTAAAAACAACAGGGGAAATGTCAAGCCATCATGTACTTGTTTGTTAGTAATTTGTTTGATTTCATTAGAAGCGCGAGAGGAAATCATTTCTGCTTTGTAAAATGTCACAGATTTGCACTGACATTAATCAGCAATGACACCACATCCTGTTATTTTCTTTTCTTTTCTTTTTTGAGGAAAACAACTGCTTTTCTGCTAAAGTTCTTACAAAAGAACAAAGAAAGGGTCGGTATATTTAAACTGTTGTCTAAAAATAGTCAGTGAGATAGCAAGTTTGACAAATGTTTTGAAATGAAATGAAATATTGATTCCAGACAGGTTTTCAAGCTGTGTAAAATGTAAAAGAATGCAATAGATGTTATATCTTTTAGACCATACATGTTACAGATCTAGAGCGAAGGTCACACATCAAATATTGAACTTTAAAATATAAAAATAAAAACAGCCAGAGAGGAAAAAAACTAATTGCTTTTTTTGTTTTTTACCCATAGGCTGTGTACGAAGATGTGAACAACCCCTCTATCCCATCAGTCATATGTTTCTGAAGAGTGGAAGCCACTTTTTTTATTCATTTTTCTTTTTTAGACCTTTAAAGCGCATCATGATAGCAGGAAGTGATTTTTGGATCAACAGTTGATCTAAAAATGGGCAAATAGACGGAATGAAAATAGACTGTATAAATAAAACTGCTCAAACCCCCTGTGATATCACCGAACAGTTCCTGGAGAGAGTGGTGTCATGTTGGCTGGAGCTGACTCTGCTGGAACCAGGTATTTTGGTTGGACCGGTGGAGTGAACAAGCCTGGAAACTCAGTGGAGCGAGACAGCCTTGGCTCAGTTACCACCAATGAGCTATTTTAGCTTTGCTTAGTTCATGCTGACTCATGCCAACCAATGACGTTGACTAATGTTTACAGTCATTCTTTCCATCCATCCTCATTTTTCTAACAAAGCAACAAAAAGAATTGAGTGCTGTCAAAGGACTAGCTAAGCTCAGCCGGGACCCACAGACGCCGAGCCGCCCTCAGAACCCTTCAGGACCCTTCAGGAACCTCCAGGACCCTTCAGGACCCGCCAGGACCCTTCAGGACCCGCCAGGACCCTTCAGGACCCTTCAGGAACCTTCCATTGATAAACAGGACCAACAGCCACCAGATGGCCGATCCCGCACCGGCATCCTCGGCTACCTGTTGGCTGGTCGTCTAGACCCGCAGTCTGGTTGACACCACAAACTGCCACCCATAAGACCACTCCCCTAATTATACATAGATGTGTGGCTTTGTATAATTTTACCTGACGAGGTACATATAAAGTCACCACCCAAATATTTGTTACGGACATGGGATCTAGCGATGGAGATCAAAATTATTGTTTTGAACCAGGCTGTAAAGAAGTTTATTTCTGATTTAACGATACATATTTAAACATGTAGGCCAATGAAGGATGACTCGCGTTTGGTTACAGCCGCTAGTGGTAGTTATTTTTAGGGACCGAGCACTTACAGTGCGAAGGTCTTATTGTATCTGTAGGAATTTTTTTTTCCTCTTTTTTAAAAACATTTTTTTCCGACAAAATGAGGGCCTTTTTGCCCCCCTAAACGTGCCCCAAAAGTCACCAAATTTGATATTTCATGGTTTACATTAATGGGCGTGGCTTAATGGCTCAACAGTGCCCTCTAGAAAACTTTGTGCCTCAAGTCCCACAATACAGTTTGACGTACATGCACGAAAATCAGTACACACCTGTATCATGTCGCAACTTAAAGAAAAGTCTCTTGGCGCCATGGCCGAAACCGAACCGGAAGTCGGCGATTTTGAATTAATCGTGTAATTTTGGCGCATTCTTCGCCTAAACCGTAACGTGCACCCAGGTATGTTATACATCAAAATGTGCGTCTCGATCCAGCGACGATGCACATTACTTTTCTCAGTCAAAAGCGTTACCGTGGCGACGATAGATGCCAAAAAACGCGCCGCCCCCTTCATCTGATTGGTCCATATTTGATAGTTCCTACTTTCTGCCATAACTTTTGAATGGTTTGACATAGAGAGTTGTGGCTGGTGTCATCCGCTAAATGTCCAGCCCTGAAGAATCTACATGCAAGTCATACAAGCTTCCACTGCAGCACGCCTGAACGTGCACAAGGGTGAGAGGGCCCGTTCATCGCTGCTTGCAGGCTGCTTGTAGGAATTGCACTTTTGAGGACTCCCAGGGTCATGCCAGTTTGGCGAGCCAGATATTACCCCCTCTGTTCGACCAAGTATCTGTATGTTTTTTATCTAGCCGTCATCTGTTGTTTTAGAGTGAATATTTTAACCATTCTTGTTTGAAGGACATTGTCAGCAAATCAGTACTTTAGGGCTTCTACTCCCAAATGTTTAATTGGGTGACAGATCTGGAATACAGGCAAGAGATTTTAGCTATTCAAAAATCAAAAAAGAAATTACAATTTATTTGACCTTTCAGACCACAGGAGTTGTGCACTTCACTTTTATTTTTATTTTTATGGGGGACTTCACGCTTGGATACAGCGATGACCAGCGTTTACTGATGATGGTTTTGAGGTGTATTACTGGACTCATGCTCTGATTTCTATCACAGAATCGTGTTTTTTCAATGCAGCACTGCCTGAGGGCCTGATGATCACAACCACTCAGGCTGTGATCTCAAACCTGCTCCTTGCATACAGAAAATTATGTGGTTCTCTAAATATTTGAATTATATTGTTTACTCCAGATGGCAAAGTCCAAAAGTTCTTTACAATTTTACTTTGGATAATGTTATTTCAAGATATTAGCGTCCTATCTAATGGATATTGCCCCTAAATTGTGATTAAATTCTGCCCACGTCTACTTTTGACAGACTCTCAAATTCTCCCTCGATCCAATTAAGCTACTGACCAACTGAAAACTATTTAAATTAATTTGGAGATTCTCCACTAGACTTTTGTTTACTTCATAACCTTACATGAATATAACATTTGTCGTTCTTTTTTCCCCCCTGGTTCCCTTCCTCGAAAAATGTTGCCGGCATCAAACTCGAAGTGAGCGTACATTATTAAACATCAATATGGTTTCTCTATTTCAAAACCAGACATGCTGTCTTTGTAGTATTTTGAATTAAATATAGGCATTGTCTGCTATGCAAATCAGTGCATTCGGCTCCTCTTTGCCTTCCACATACTTTAAATACACAGTCAACCTTGAGCTAAGTGTTATATTTTGTTTCTTGTGGTCTGAGCTAGAACGATACTCTAATATCAAGCTATGCTTTTGACCCTTTCATCACTGAAGATAATCTATAATAGAAGATGGTTTAATCTGTGTATCAATGTGTTACTGAACGACAGGACCAAAGTCATGTACTCTCAGTTTTAGAGAGAACCTGTCTGAAAGTTTTTGGTCATCTGTTCAGTACGTCTACATGTTTTGAGGGGTTTGTGTGAGTTTCCAAAGTTGGAATTCAGTGAAAGCTAATGTTTCGAATTTATAAACTATATACATACACACGTTTTAAATAGATGAGTAAATAGGAAATTAAGCTGAGATTCTAGTATCTATCCCTGTGGTTGTGTTAGTCTTTGTCTCCTGTACTAGAAAAACTACATACCGCAGAAAAAGTTCACCACACGCACCTGTTCGTCATTCTGTCATCCCCCAACACACTTGAGTCGAGCAGCCGCCAAGAGAGGACATCTCTAGGTGTGAAGAAGCACCATCTGCTTAACTAAATACCACGGTACTGGAAAGCAATTCAGTCGCCACAATAGGAGAAGCGAGTGCCCGTGGTTCTCGCTACGCGTAATCCCTTGCACTGACGACGTCCTCTTGTCTTCCTCTTCTTCTCCCCTTCTCTGTCCTCCTCAAACTTCCCGGGGCAGAACAAACACAGGCTCTTTTGTCTGAAACTCATATCTCAGTCACTGCAGAACACTCGGGGCCTTCATCGCCATGCAAATAGACACAGCCCAGACTTACAAATGGATTTCTATCTGCTTTTTTGTTTTTTGTTTTCTCTGATTTTCAGTGAACAACCCTGTGCTTTTTGGTGCTCAGCGAGGGCACTGCGCAGATGATAATTCCTCCACTGTAATGTCACCATGTTTGCCAGGGACAGGACAGCAACAATCTGTTTTTTGCCACTGAAGTGGAGTGAGCATGGTGTTCCTGCGCTCTCCTTCCTGTTTTTCTGTCACATTGAAAAAGGGACTACTCATGTCACTGACTGCAGAATCGCTACAGAGATTTCTTGTCCTCCTTATTCCCCCAGTTGTGTGCACGGCCGGGACTAAAGCTGTAAATAAAGACATGAACTGTATCGTAGCTGAGCTTTATATGGCCTTTTTCCTCATTCGCAGTTGTCACGTGAACGGGTCACCAGTCCTTCACAAATCAACCTCTGCCGACCGTACATCAAACGATTCCATAAATCCTCTAGAGAGATTTTGAAAAGACTATTATATCAATCCCTCTCACACTTAGACATTTGAAGCCAGAGTTTAAAAGTTGAGCATTTGAGCACTGGGTTGAACATCTTCAAGAAGCTTTTTTTTTTTGTTTTTTTGTATTTAAAATAATTTTTACATTTTAACAGGGCGCTGTAAAAGGAAATGATTTCCTCATCTGGACTAAGTGTGTACAATGGCAGTTTCGCAGAAGCGAGCCTAACGAAGGGAGAAGTGCCGGCACCAGCAAGTTGCACCAGTCCACTGAACCGGTTCGATAGCCAAAAACTCACCAAAAGACCTTAGTGAATCCCCAAAGAGTTGGATTGTTGAGGGCTGTTTAAGGAAGTAAAAAAAGAGTTGAAGCAACACCGACAATTCTTTATGTTAACTTTTCATCTACAATTTCTTTTGAATTTGATGCTCTGTAGGACAATCGAATTTGTTTCTCTATATGTGCAGCCCTCGGACAGGCTGGTGAGCTGTCCAGGGTGTACTCCTGTCTCCTCGTGACCCTGTGCTGGATTAAGTGGGTATAGAAGATGGATGGATGTCCGTAGGAACTGTTATCTAATTATTGGAGTCTCACTACTATCAGCAAAGATCATCCAGAATAACTCTGGGCCTCCATCCCTGTTGTTCCCCACAAAAGCTGTGTATTCATCAACAACGATGGAACTAGCTCAGTAGTTCATCCTGCTGCAGTGGACAAGGACATAACAAGGGACAGCGCAAGACCAAATAAGAGGGGGTCGCTGTCGGGAGGGAGAAGGAGGAGCTAGCTCTCTCGTTATGTTTATAAATGTCTTTGTAAAAATCAATAATTGTAATGTCATCCAGAAATTGCTTTCCTTGCCTTTAAAGGGGACCTATTATGGCATCTAATACCTATTTTAAACAGCCCTTGAATGTCTTAAAAACAAGCTTTTGATTTATTTTGCTAAATAAATTAGAAATTCAGCTTCTGAGCCATGTCTTTATCTTCCCATTCTCTAACCTCATTATCTATGCAGGATTCTGCATGGGCGGGGAGGCTATGATAATGAGGCACTGTGCTGATTGGCTGCCTGAATGACGCGAAAAAAATGGCGGAAGCTCCGGCCGGCGGAGTTGTTGTTGTTGTTCCGGCCAGAGTTAGTTGTGGGCGTGGTTTCATGCATCAGACGCCAACCTATGTAAATCGCTCCTGTCGTTACGTAACGACGGGAGCAGAATCTGAACAGCTCGTAGAAGCCACATCACACTGGACGGCTCATCCGGGCGGCTGTACAGACACTGCAGAATTTGGTTGCTTTCCTCCTTCTCTGAGTTGGCAGGCTGAGGGGAGACCACTTTATATATGTTAAAGCAAGAAAATAATAAAATAATAGGTCCCCTTTAAGTTTACGGTCAGCACAACATGTATATTTCTTGATTCTGGGAGGAGGAATACCTGGAGACCTCCTAAGTACACGGAGGACGTGAGAACCCAGGTGATATTTGAACTGGGACACTTCAGACTTTCTTTAGCAGGTCTACTGAAGATTGATGTTTTTTTCCTATACCTTTGGCACTTTTATTATTATGCAGTTTAAAAAAAACTGGTGCTTTGATAATATGAGCGTGGTTTACTACAGCCTGATGTAATGACATGCACACGTCACTGGAAATAATTATGAGAATATAAAAAAAAACATACTTCTGAGATCAGAATCAGTGTTTGGTTATTGGGAGTTATTCATCCTAAACAGATTATAACTGAAACATGCTTCAGGTTGGAAAAATATAAACAAATACAGAATGAAAATAGAAAATGTTCAATCAATACAAACTACGTTTCTCAACATACAGTAAAACTATAAAGAATTTGCAGATTTCATTATCTATGGTGGGCAGTATCAATAAATGATTCATTAAAAGATTTAATACAGAAAAATGTCTCTCCCTAAGGGAGACATTTGAAATCCAATATCGAATAATTGTGATTTTCATGCTGTAAAAGCAGCGCTGCATTAAATACAGACATGAGTCTGCCATGGAAATGATTGCCTTAGCTCAGGAAGACTGTCAAAGAAACCAGCTAATCACTGTTTCCACCACAGAAAATGAAGCTCCGCTTTCAGAAAAATCCCACGTATAAAACATATTTAAGCAATATCCAGAAACAATGGTCCTTTTTAAAATCAGCATATATTGAGTGTTGAAAAAAAAATCAAGAACAAGTCTCACATTTAACTGCAGTCTCTTCATACATTTGTTCATTTTTTTCCTGTGGCATCTGGGGTTTCAATGTACTTTTTTTTTTTTAAACATTTGATTATGGTAAGTCATATATTAAATCACAATGCATGGAAGCACAGTTCTAGATTGTCTCAATGCTAAGGCTAACAAAGCTAATATTGCTCTGACTGAAATAAATGGACCTCCAGACATATTCCATGAACACAAAGAAGCAAAAAATACAGCATTAGTGTCCTTCAATATTAACACGTTTCTTGGCATTTTTCATGCTTTTCCAACTCTTGCTCACAGATTGTTAAGTGAAAAAACCTGTCAAGACCAATCTAGAAGTGACATTTACTAACTATGTGGGTACAAAAGAGTGGGTGTAGAACACTTATCCAACGTTGCTGCAGCTCATGGGGTTTTTTTGTTCCAGGGTAAATGCTCGGCAATCAATTCTAACAATAAAAACCCTTTAGTGGTGGTAGTCTTTCCATGTCTGGGTATGGGAGGCATGGCATGGGAGGACCTCCACGATCTGTTAGAATGGGTCTTAGGTATTAACCAGTGGGTCCCAGCTACCCACTGGCATAAACTTGCTGTTCCTCCCCTGTCATCTCCAACACACACCCTCCGGACAACCTGCTGTGAGGGATCAAATCATTCCGGTGGTCTGCCGTTCTTGCCCTGGCTCTCCTCCACGCAGCTCTGGGGTAAGAGGGCTAAAACGATCAACACTGAAGAATTCTTGTTTGTGACATGAATAGGAATCCAATTCAAGATACAATGTAATCACAGGAAGATTTGTAAGAGTCAACATCTCTCAGTGACAGAAATGCTCAAGAAAACATTCAGCAGACCTTCTTGTTGACTTTTTTCACAGAGACAAAAACATTATTATTGTTTAAAATAAATCTTGAAACACAAAATTAATCAATATTTAATAACACCTTAAATCCCTATGTATAACCTGAAGGTCTCTCCAACGTAGCCTATCACTATCTGAACCTTGGAAAATGTAACAGTGTCACTACAAAAGCTTGTGCGTGGGAGGAAGTGAGCATAGTTCACCACTGAAACACTAGAAGGGACTGCAGAGGAAAACTTGTGTATCCACAAGCAAGTATAGTAGAGTTGAACATCAAATCTGGAATTGGCTGGCGGTTAGTGACAATTTAAGCAGAAATGTTTTCCCCAAAGAAGCTAGAGTGCAAAAAGAAGGGCTTTAAAGGAGCTTGAGGCTGGATTTATGAAAAAAAATTGTATACGTTTTAATTTTTCTAGTAATAATGTCAGATGAAGCGTTCCAAACCAAAAAGAGTGAGCCCTCTAGTATATCTGTCCGTTGCCTTGAACAGGCTGTGTGCTGCAAAATGTGCTGCAAGGCTGGGGCCGCTTTTCCCGCGCTGCCCTGCGGATGTGACGTCACATGACGCTGCATGCGCGTTCTCCCCGTCCTCCCGTGCCGGCTTCGCTGTTGGCTGCAGTACCCCCGACAGCCGTCGTGGCCAAGAGTGGCGCTAGAGAGTCTCATTTCTTTAAAGGAGCCTCATGCTCCTTTAATTGTACATCCAATACTGAATTTGTTTTTGGAGTGCAGGAGAGCTTATTGGGATGAAAGTAGAGTTTTATTATTGGAAGTGCAGTGCTTTGAGTGAGAATAGCACAACATGAGAGTGGAAAGGAAGGGAAGCCTTCTCTCTAGTCAGAAAAGTAAAGTCTTAATTACCCCCCCCCCCCCCCCGAATTTATTGTATCTATTGTCAATCTATTGTAAATGCCGTATAAAAGGTTAAAAGTGGCTTCAGTCACTTCAACTTTCAGATTTCTCGTACTCAAGACTTTTTTGATTAGACAACTCAATTATTTTATAGAAAAAAATACCACTAGAGCTTTCATTATGTGCTTCTCATGAACACGCCAAGCTCAGAAAGCTAATTAGCTACCTAAACAATGCTAATGGTTGCCATCATTAGAAAGATCTAAGAGGGCCAAACCAGCAGCGTTGGTGTAAATGTCTCCAAAGTGGCCTCACACAGCCTTCCCTCGTAGCTTTGTGACAGGGTGGAATTTGTTATTTCGGAGGTTGAGATTAGTTCTCTGCGTGAATTCCACTCCCACTCTGATTTCACATCAAACAGAGAAATGTCAGGACCTGCACGGTGACATTTAAAACCTCCGATGTAGACCTTGTCTAATTGAGCTTTCCTCATTATAATGGCTAATGATGGAGTGCGGCCTAACCACCGAGAAAAGAACATCAGAAATGAAAGCCACAGTTCAGAATTATTTACATTCTTCTCTCTGAACAAAGCCACGGAGGCGACTATCTCTCAGTCTCCGGTGACATTTCAAATGCTGTCAGAATAATAGGCACAGAGTGACGGTCAGCACATTGGCAACAAGATAGAGGTGAGCCTGGACAGATCAGCATTCACCGGGACATCATGCTACATAAATAATGTATGCAGTAATTGTGATAAAGTGCTTGCCTATATCTTGTAAAACTATCAGTGAAGATATGTTTCTTGTAGCAGGAGGCACAAAGGCCAGATAATACGGCTTTTGCATTAACAGATCATTTTTCATATTTTCCTCAGGATTCAGCTCTTCGGATAAATGCCTTTGAATATCTTTTTGAAAACAAGTCATTTCCTAATCAAACACAAAGCCAATATAAAGTTCACAGGAGATGGAACACTGTTTAAGCTTTAAAATGTTCGAGGCAAATGCATCCGACTTGTCCCCTTATTGCTGGATTGTCTCTTTGTTACTTGAGGAAGACTGAAGCGTCATTGGCATTCTGATCAGTCTGCTGTGGTGAATCTGATGAGGATGTCACATTAAAAATGCATGTTCCTCATACGTTCTCTGGCCTTTGTCTTGGACACTTATGACAAATAAGGGCAGCACAGGCGCCGCCTGAGGTGGCTCTCTGTATTCGACAGGAAACATCGGCATCTTCTTGGTACTCCACGCGAGAGGAACATTTGTCAGCCACCAGGCCCAGCCAATGGAAAATTAAAAAAAAGAAAGCAGGGTAACGAAAAAGGGGGAAAAAAACATTGCTTGGAGTAGAATATATCAGTCTGGGGTGAAAAACCATTAAAAGCAGAAGTCCACGCCTAATAAACGTTTAGAATTGGCATCTACATGCTGCAAATCATGACACAACTCCTGTTAGAGTTGGGCCGAGGCGAACTTTAAACATCATTGTTTAACAATATTTTCAGTAACTTGTTAATTCTGAGATTACAAAGAAACAAACAGCACGCAGAAGTAAATGTCAGCTGCCAGCCAACTGTTGGCCATCTGCTGTCCAATTACATGCTTGCCTCCAATATCCTCTACTTATCTGCCTCTGAGTAATTATTCACTCCATGAAAAGAGCAAAGAAATATACCAGAACCACACTTTAACATCTTTTTTCGATTTACTAAAAAAAAGCATCTGCAACTTAACCTCTTAGGACACAACATGTTTCAAGGGTGTATGAATGCCTTTCGTCTAAAGACAGACCCCTGTGACCCTGAATAGAATTAGTGACTAGTTCTTGCAGCCTCTTGCTCCCAAGATTTGCTAAATACAAAACTAAAAACAAAAAAACCCACCCAAAATAACTTTAAACTCCATTCTCAGTCATCTCTTGTGACAGTTAATATGGCATTATGGGATGATATGCGTCTCATTGCCAGCAATGGAGCTAGCTGACAGAGCTAAGGTGGACATCATGGGAGAGAGGATTAAGAGACTCAAGGAAGTAAGTAAGGATGAAATAGAAGATGAGAAAGTGACCCAGTGAGTGGGTGAACAAGAGCAAATCTCAGACAGCTATTAAAAACCTCCACATATATAAGGGTTATCTTTCAAAAAAAAGACTTCAATTTCTCTCTGTAATTTTATATCTGTCTCTCCCTTAGATATAAGGTGAGAAGTTCAGTCATCCAGAAAGAATTGAAGTAGAGTCATTGCTCCTTCTCATTGAGAGATACTTTACATGCCCAATAGTACCTTGTGCAGGTTTGCTCAAAGGAGGGTTGTCCTACATGGCTTGTCTGGCATCATCCATCCAAACGAGGCTTTTGAATTGCACCATGTGGGGCATGTCATCCCAGGAGCAATTTGCTTTGGGAAACAATACCGAGGGCAAGCAGTTCCCAACAAGATTGGGGATCACTGATGATTCAAGTAAAGGGAATAAGCTGCTTCCTCAAGTCGTTGAGCTCAAGTATCGTGGTCTTGTTCACCAGTTGGGGTGGAACAGAAAGGGAGACAGATGGGTTTTGGCAGCGTATCCCAGGATGCAGGTGCTTAGTTGAAAAGCAGAGATGTTGCTTTACGAGCCAGCTATGGTCATCACCTGTGGCTAGTGACCTAAAGATTATGATTGGGTAGGGAATGTCTTAGTAATAGCCTGTTAATGATTGAGGAAGTGGCTTGGGAAAGGGAAGCAGCAGCCTCAGGGTCTCTGCTTCAGCTTCAGTCCTCCAAAATGGTCCAAGATGATGGTTCGAACACCACACTGTCAAACCCATAAAACTTAGATGTTAAGGTCTGCTCCACTATTGTCAACAGGCAACTGTTATGAAGTTGAATAAACTGATAATTTATCTGCTCCATACATGTATTCAGCTTTTGGCGTCAGGATCAATTTTTTAGTTTCAGGTCTTCTGCATGTTTTTTACGAGGGTAGCTCACATTAGCTACCCAAGGGATAAAGGGGGAGAACATGCAAACTCCAATCAGAAAGGCCCCTTCGCCAACCCCACCCAGGGTGTGGGCACTGAAGTCATGGGGGAAGTCAACACGCACTCAGCACGTCAGGATCAATTTTGAATTGATTCAAAAACTGTGGTGCAAATTTTGTCCCCAACTGCTCCTAACCAAGTGTTTTTGGATTTGCTGTACCTTTTTATTTATAGTCCATGTATCATTTTGTAGTAGATGGATTTGTCTGACACGTTCAACTCAAAAGAGATAAAATAAATAGGGAATGAGTTCGACTGAACCCTAGCATTGATTGAACCGCCAAAACCTAATCTTTGTGCATTAAAATTGACGTATTTAGAAGTATCCAAGATATCCATCTATGGAATTTTAATGGGTGATAGGCATGGAAATACCCTGCGGGAGATGTTGCGCTTTTTTTTTTCCAATAAATTCTGTGTCCTCTGTGGTTTGAATGCTGCTAGGAGGAGGACTGAAGAGATTGAGCATTTGACCGGAGGGAAAACTCTGTAAGTAAGCCAATGTGGTAAGAGCCCATATGACTTTTTTTTTCTTTTTTTTACCTTTTTAATGCCAGCAAATCTTCATCTTCTGAACTGACAGCATTTCTCCAAGGATTCGCTCAAGGAAAGTGAAGACTGCTTTCTGATCTCAAGGGAAATATAGTTTTAAGTTAAGCATGTGGTATCCATCACGTTGATGAAATGCATAATTAAGTCTCATTATTCCTGTAATTCCTCTCCAGCCTTGACCGCGGAGATGAAAATTACGAACCAGGCATCCACGTCACGACAGACTGGGTGATATCTGTTGTAGTTTTCTCACTCTGCGGCAAGGGAAAATGCAGAGATAAATCAGCAAGGTTAAAAAGAAAAAAAAGAAAGAAAAGTATTTACACAAATAAGTTGAAAACAATCGATCCAGTGCATCACACTGTCATACCCTTCGGGATGTGGTTCCCCTGGAAGAATGCACAATCCCCCTGGCCAAGGTTCATTTTAGAAGCAGATTGTGTCTGATTGATCAATGAGAACCACTGCCGAGCCATCAATCTAACAGGAGCAGAATAGGAAAAAGGGAACATTAACATGTATAAGCTACCGTGTCCTAACAATGTCCTCTACCTTGAGCTGGTGGGAAAGCAGCCACCTCTGAGGACACTGACAAAACTAGAAAGTCTAAGACCTGCAACAAGAATGCGTTATATGAGGACAACAAGGACAGCGTTGACGTCTGAGCTTGTTTTTTGATCCCCTGTCTGTTAAAGCAGAGGCTTTTCATCTCTGTACCGCACAAAGAAAAGAATCAGAAAGCTGCCGCTACTCCTGCCAAGCTTTTCTCTGAATTGTATAAAACTTGAATATCACTTTCAAGTGCCCTCCAGGTAATTATCACTGTAAGCTGCTAATGAAAGCATAAAATTGCTGGCACCTTTTCGGCCACCTCCCTGCTGCAGCATTTTTTTTTTAAAAGCAAACGGGTGATTAATGAGTGGTTTGAGCTGGTATTGCTGGTAGACAGCTGTTCCATATTGCAGCTATAATTGGCCGGTGCAGTTAAAGAACTGTTTGACAATGTCCTTCCATAGAAATATAACATAATAGAGATCCATGACAAAGAGCATACTGTGCTGAAGTATCTGACGACAGACATGATAAGCGTCATTATAAAGAAATCTACAATAACCCTAGATCCAACTGGAAAGTGAGCATGAACCCAAAAAGTTAAATCTTCAGTTTTTCATTTTAAAGAAAGCATTATACACACACACACACACACACACACACACACACACACACACACACATGCGCGCATATATTTAATCTATATATGTATACACCTGTTCCTAGTGGATTCATTTAGTGTAAAGGCCTTTTTCTTAAGTTAGAAATGTGTTAAACATTTTTTTAAGGATATATTTTGTAGTCTGAGTTCTTGTTTGGTTTTGTGCCTCATTTTGGAGCACATCTCTGTCAGATCAACATGAAACTTGAGTGCATGGCGAGTCCAAATGGCACGTTTCCACTAGCAGGAGTTCAGGCTAAATCTGCCAGACAGGAACCTCTAACAGGGCGGACCGTCTCTTCGTCCCTTTCGGCCGACGTGTTTCCATTACACTGCAGAGCCACAAAAAAAAACCTTTTGACTGAAAAAAATAACACAATTCACCACCAGGTAGCAGTGATGTGCATTAATGCTGTTCGCAAACAGCCAGCAGCATAAAACCTATAGAGGACCAAAACTGAAATAATCCAAAATAAAATCTGAAATATATATATATATATATATATATATATATATATATATATATATATATATATATATATATATTGTTTTTACTTTTCCTAATACGTGCATTTTCGTCAATAAATTTGTATATTTTGTTTTTCTTTGTCCTAATGCATTCATTGTTTTTATATTCTCTCATTTCCTCTTTTTACTTTATCTTATGCATTTCTGTCTCATTATGCAAATGAGGAGGGCTGCCCTTCTTAGTCCAGTTCCTATACTGTACCATTGGTCAATAAACGCGAAAGATCCTACTTTTTCCTGTTTATGGACGAAATAGTAGATTGAGATAATAAGAACCCCCCCTCCCCGCCGGACATCTATATTGGTATATGGCAACAAGAGCTGAAGTGACTCGCCGGTCCATCAATCGTTTTTTCATGTAATCGCCAACTTTATAAAATGTAGCAAAATGTCTCTGCTCCACATGCTTAAAGGGGACCTATTATGAAAAACACATTTTCTCTTGCTTTAACAAAGTGGTCTCCCCTCAGCCTGCCAACTCAGAGAAGGAGGAAAGCAACCAAATTCTGCAGTGTCTGTACAGCCGCCCGGATGTCCAGTCCAGTGTCATGTGACTTCTACGAGCCGTTCAGATTCTGCTCCCTTTCGTTACACAAGGATGGAAGCAGATTTACATAGGTTGGCCTCCGACGCCCACAACTAACTCCGCCGGCCAGAGCTTCCGCCATTTTTTCATAGCGGTGTATCGCGTCATTCAGGCAGCCAATCAGCACAGAGCCTCATTATCATAGCCCCGCCCACTCAGAATCCCACATAGATAATGAGGTTAGAGAATGGGATGCTAAAGACATTCCTCAGAGGCTGAATTTCTAATTTACTTAGCAAAAACAATCAAAAGCTTGTTTTTAAGACATTCAAGGCCTGTTTAAAATCGGTATTAGATGCCATAATAGGTCCCCTTTAAATTATTTGTTGTCACATGATTTATGTTCATATGAGAGTGCTGAACGTAATTTAGAAATCCCGATCAGCAGAAACCCCCTTGCCAGGAGCTTCCTGTTGGCCAACATGAGTACCTTTCCCACAACAGGGACATTTTTTACCATTTTTTTTAAAGGTTCCTGAAGGCCAATTTTACAGGGCTGTTCCTGGTAATGGAGACACGCACAAAAGTCCCAGCCTGGAAAGATCTACCCAGAATTCCCGCTGATGGAAATACACCTACTGTCAGTGATGATAGCAGTTAGGTGATGGCACCTCCTGGTTCCGCTGTCCCACGACTTCTGCTACGTTGAAAAGGTGGGGTGCATTTAGGAATGACATAATGCTATAAAACAATATGCAGTTATTGCAAGAGATGACCGAGATGGAGGTCAAGAGTTATTTCGGCTAGTTTTTCCCAAGAGTAGGGAGGGGTCAGCAAAAGAAGTAGATAACATTTTACTTAAAGTGATCAAAGTATTTCTACAAATTAACTTGAAACTGATATTTTGACATGAAACAATTTTTTTGTGCTCCCCTGAATTGCCTGACTTTAAAGATACTGTCAACTCTGAGGCTTATTGGCAGCAATAATGATTCAAAGAGCGCTTTGATTTCACAACTGTCTCATTTCAGAGCTCTGGCAGGATCCTTCTCAATGCTGATACAGGCTGAAAGACCAGAACAGACCCCAAAACACGGTTTAAGCACTGTCAAAAAAGGGTTTTATGATGATCAAATATTACAGAACATAGGGGACTTTGGGCAATTTCTAGTCAATTTTGATTGTGTTTAATTTTTGATAAATTTAACTCCAAAGGCCAAGACAGATGAATTCCAACAGCTACTAGCAGCTCGTGTTAATGTCCTGGAAGTTAAACTGCTGGGAAAAAGGCGCCTTGGCACCAGTTAACAAGTGGTGAGAACAGCATGTACTGTTCGTTTGTTGCCGCCCTCATTTTAGCAGCTAATCTTGGAGGTTGAGAAGGTGCTTCTCCAACCATCCTGTCAGTTTTTACAACCTGAGAAAAGATGGCATTTTATTGCACTCTGTACAGAGGAGCATTACTGCAATCTGAGTAAGCAGTTAATGTGTAGATATAAGTCTGGCGGGTCTATGATAAATAAAATGAGTTTACAAATTATTACTGATTCTGACATTATTTTTATAAGCTGCAATATATCTACGGGGTGAACAAGAGCCAGCTCTGGGGACATACATTATAAGCTTAAATACTGATAGTCAGATTGCAGCAGGATTGGCCTTCTTAGTCGCCAGTCCCAGTAATACTCAACTCCTGGCATTATTCATTCAGTCCCACAGTTGTAGATAATCTCTGTCCCCAAGGCACTTCAGCAGTAATGCACCTGTTAAAGCAAAATCCCCACCTGTATCATTGTGAATTGTTAAAAGATTAGCTAATATTTTATTATAGTTTTGGGGATTTGTTGGACATTTGTGGGTTTTTGTCAGGCTTGAAGGATGTGAACAAAACTCCTGAATTTTAAAGAAAATAAAACACTGTCCATGTTAAAGGAGCATGAGGCTCCTTTTAAGAAATTAGACTCTCTAGCGCCACCCTTCACCACGACGGCCGTTGAGGGTACTGCAGCCAACAGTGAAGCCGGCTCGGGAGAACGGGGAGAACGCGCATGCAGCGTCATGTGACGTCACATCCGCAGCCCAGCGCGGGAAATTCGGGACCGAATTGCAGCACATTTTGCAGCACACAGCCTGTTCAAGGCAAAGGAGAGATACACTAGAGGGTTCATTCTTTTTGGTTTGGAACGCTTCATCTGACATTATTACTAGAAAACTTAAAATGTATACGGATTTTTTTCATAAATCCTGCCACAATCCTGCCTCAAGCTCCTTTAAATTTACTAAAGATATTTCAGACATTTCTATCCTACAAAGCCAAAACTTTGCAGTAACCATGACATCTCAGCCCACACCAAGACAAAGAGCCAATAAGTCAACCAGTTTCAGTACAATAAAATGATTGGAGGTGTGGGAACATGATGTAGATTACACCTTCATTTGTACATATGTAGCCAGCTGTCAGTGAACTATAATGTAGATGTTAGTGTACCAGCTAACCTGTAGGCAACATCCACTAATGGCACCTGCTTGATGTTCTTCATGTTGTAGACGCTAATCCAAATGTAGTTGTGCAGGTTTCTCCTGACAATGTTGGCCGACTCCACTAAACATGTGACGTAAACAAGCTGGAGTTAGCTAACGTTAGTTTGCTCGAGCAGACCAATCATTTTAACATGTTGGTTTAACAGGTGGGAGAACTAAGAAATAGTTCCTCAGTCTCACTGTTTGAGTAGATACTGCACTCTGCCTTTTTATGGCCGAGTTGACACTATCATTGCATTGGTTTTGTCACATAACTCTTTCCTGGTATATCCCTTCACCCCAAACATCATGATTCCTTCTTTTATTTCCATTGATAGAGATATTAGTTTAACCTTAACCAAGGTTGTCGCTTTTAAGATGATGAAACCAGTAAAGACGCATTTTGCTGATACCTCTAATGAGGACCTAAATGCACATGAACAAACAATAAAGCAAGCATGAATATAATAGTCATTATAGTTTCCCCTTAAATTGTGTGTTATTGTTGTAGATATGTGGCTCAGGCTGCAAATTTTTGTAGGTGAAACAATTTGTTCATGTGTTTGAAGCTCGACTAATCAATTTCCATCACGGACCTGCCCTCCCTCAGGCATTCATTGCTTCTACAGTTTTATCTGCAGAGAAAATGGAAGATGAATTGAACTGTGGTAGTCAAATTCTCACTTTGATATAGATTACCTGTTTGGCTTCCAAGCTGACAAATGTTCTTAGATGTTCACAAGAGTAATAATGAACCAAAATCTGTAAGCCCAGAGCCAGCTATGGGGTCACCCAGGAACGAAATTGTGCAACATGTGGGTGTGCTTGATTCGATTTGAACTTATCTTGTTTTGTCCTGTTTTTAAGAGCCACAAAGGAAGCTGGGTCATCAACATTGATCTCTGCGAGCAGATTCCTGATGACAGTCAATGGCGGATCCACTGCAGGTGGCTAATGTGAGAACTGCAGGACAAAATACAGATCAAAAAGAGAAAGCATGATTAATATTGCAATGAAATGTTGAAAATACTAACCCAGAACACCAACTGGAGAAAATATGTAAGCATGTAGCCTCTTCTTTATTGGGCCAATGTTTGCTTAGTTTAACACGCATTCTGTGGTAAAAGATTAAAGATATAAACATTTTAAAAAGTATAAGCTTTTGTACCGATAAAGGATTCTTTTGTAAACATTTGAATGTCTTAAAATAAAAAATAAAGGAGGAGATTTAATTTGAGCCTATACTATATTTCTGTGTTCTACAAACAAAATTAAATATAATTTCTGTTAAGGAAACCTTGTGATAGAGTCTGTTGCAAGGCTTTACAAACCCTAAATATATAGTTTTAAGACAAAAGATATTTCACACTGAAGCAAATGCTCAGGTATTAGTAGATGTATTATCACCAAAATTATACAATGAAACTGATATGATAAGAAACAGCTGATTAAAAACCTACAAGGAACGAGACTTATAGGAAGCAATAATTCATTTCTGTGTTATCTAACATACATAAGTCTAATTGCAAATGATATGTGTTTTGTGCAGTAAAGTATTACCAGAATTGAATGGCATCATAACAGATGTTCATCAGAGTCTTGAGCTATAATGGTGGACTGGAAGTTTGGTACGCTCCTAACATTTTTGACTAGATCTTTTTTTTATTATCATCTCCAAGACCTGGGTCTTAATCAAGCTGGGCTGGCAGATTGTTTTTTCTAATCTTATTTTGCTAAGCTATGGGCATTTTGTAGATATGTGGCATGATTTTGGTAATAGGGTAATGTTTTGTTAAAAAAATGCACCTGTTTATGCTGAAAACCAGCAGGTCAATTACTTACAAAGTGCTCCATCCCAGGGATATTTGTGATGAGGGCGAGAGCACATGTAATTACGAAAACTCTCTTTCCCAAATTTGCCCCGAGGAGGCATAGCGAGGGCTGAGCAGCTGTAATGAGGCTTTAGCAGCACGTCCAGTCATACAAGTCCTGCAGACTTTCTGCTACATTGTGAGATTTTTCTTTTCATAATTCCAATTTGCACAATTTCCAGGGTAATAAAAACCTAGCGTTTGACCTATGCAAACACAAAAGTATCAGATCTGATTGTGAAAACAAAAGAGAAACTTTCTTCAAATGGGACGATAGATAGAATTTTGTCAAAATTGGAGCAGAAAGAAAAATTATATATATATATATATATATATATATATATATATATATATATATATATATATATATATATATATATATATATATATATATATATATATATATATATGTGACAGGGACCTGCAAAGGGGAAAGTAGTTATTGTTGTAATGAATGGAATAGAGGTGCTTGGGACCGGTGAGAGAATAAGTTACAATATCTTTACTGTTAAAATGTAGGTTTTGGTATTCTATAACACTATATAAAAGTCACAGCCTGAAGTTGCATAATAAGGAAGTGAGAGATAAATATCCAAAGGTATAATCCAGTTTGTGAACACATTTTACCCAAAAGACACACTCTTGAGTAAAATAAAATACATGTAATGATGGGTATCCAGGCGCTGGCTGGATTTTGAAGGAAATTCCTGTCGACCACACTCGGCGGGAGTAAAACTCTCTGAAACCGACCTGCATGATGTGGATTTAATTGATAGTTGGAGCTGTTCAGATGCCTTACAGGATTCTGCATCTTGGTTGAACCACCAGTTGTCGAGCCTCCTTTGTCCTTGTTAGAGTTGCCACTGTATTCAGGCAAAATCCACAAGGAACCGAGGAGGACCAGGGAAGTAAAAAGGGTAAGTGGTTTTATTTACGAGCGAATCGAGTGGCGGAATCCTGCAGGGACAAAAAAACAAGAACAGGAAGCAAAGGTCTGAATATCTGTTGAAGTAGGTCAGGGTCTCAGAGGAGGAGTAATAATTAGAGTCTGGTTTTCCAAAAAAGAGATGTAGAGATGTAGGGGCACTGAAGTCTTGGGAGTCTCCACACAAGAGAACATGAACCTTAACACGAGTGAATCCTTTGGCCGTTGTTTACCACCGATGGAACGCAAAATTTAAGGAGAAATTAAACCCGAGAAAGAGGGTTAAACGCACCTGTTTCAGAAACTAAGGTAACTTGAACAGAAGTTAGTGATGAACTAACGTGGAACGATGCATTGTTACACTAGCAAACATCCAAAGTCCAAGGAAACTTTGAGTTTGAGCTGTAACCGTTGGATATCTGACCCCCAAACAACTATGATGGTCAGAACTGCTTTCTGTTTAATCTGCATCCAGAAGCAGGAAACTTACTGAAACTTTAAAGTGTTTTAATGTGTAAAGATGACAGTACTGAGATGAAGCACTTACTTTTTATGTTGTTCATATTGCAGTCGTAAACAAATCACCGCAACAATATATGCCATAAAATCCCATTTTACAAATAAACTGGAATTAAACAAATGCTACCAACAAATGTCAAAAATAGCCAAGAGAAACAGCAATAGGTGTAAAACAGTCAACATAACAACTAAGGGCCTGATTTACTAAAGGTTTGCGTGCGTAAAAACGTGTGCAAACTTGACATCACCCGCAAACCAATGTGTAAGCTGATCTACTAACAGCGTGCAAAGAGGACTGTGCCTCTCAAATGAGCAAAATAGCACACGCTATTCATTTAGTACTTTTGCCCTGATGAATAATCAATATGGGGCGTACCCGCCAGAAATCGCTAAATACTGGGAGGGGAAAATGCAAATATGTCCATTTACCACGCGGAATGAGATTTACCAAGCCTGAAAGTTTTTGCGGGGATTGTGATTGCGTCTGTATTTAATACGTTCGAAAGGAAGGTGCTAATCTGCCCAGCATTACGCACCGATGCTTGTTGGTGCCTGATTTGAGGACTGGGGTGGGGATGGCTCAACTGTTAAATCGAGTATTATTCAGCAAAAGGTTGCCACAGGAGGCACATTCATTTTTTTATTTGTGATAATAAATAAATCACGTGTTTTCATGGAGAAAAAAGTGTTTCTTATTGTGCGCCTATACTTGTTCTGCAGTTGTCATACCCCGGTGTTGTGCCGTATTCAGCACCCCTGCCGTGAAAAGCACCCCCTCGTCTGACAAAAATGATATTCTCATTCCATGTCACGTTCTGTTTAACGTCCAGTTTTGTGTTAATGATTCATGTTTAAATGCGCTCATGGATTCCACAATAGTCATACTTTCCCACAATCACAGTCACAGATAACAAAAATCGGGTAAATGGTTATTGATGTCATTAATTAATAGCCTGCTTACTGTGGTCTTCCATAATATTTGTAAATATATATAATATAAACTCCTAAGTATGTGTTTGTGTGAGTGTGTATATATAAATATATTGAAGTGTCAGTGTGTTGTTTTTTTTCTTGGTCTACTTATCATTGAATATACGAGTGGGTGCTTTTCACGGCAGGGGTGCTGAATACGGCACAACAATTTGCCTCTTCCACTAATATCTCTAACTCCAACTCGTCAAATTTCATTTTGCGCTTGCGATTATCCTGCTTTCCATCCAAACTCTCCATGGCGCAAAGTTTGCGCCGCAAACCGTAAGACAGGCAACACCTCATTTAAATACTGAGGTTTGCACCTGTTATCAATTGCGCACGCAATCTTAGTTGATCACTCGCAAAACACACAACAACAGCACGCGCAAACTTTTTCAGTGCACACGCAATTTAGTACTCTTTATTTAGGATCTTAGTAAATCGGGCCCTAAGTGTATAAGCAAATGAAGCATCTGTAATATTGATGTTACTGAAATAACCTTTGTCTATCAGTGGGTTTGTCTTAACACATTTATCTTTACCAGTTTTGTCCACTGGCAGCGTGATGCTAGCTCACTGTGGTGAGCTGGCAGGACAAACCCTGAACAACTGTTATGATCACGTGTTTGAAACACATCGTTGTTGTGCAACTCATAGGTAGCTTGGCTGTCCAGTTATCAAGGCTAATGATAATTCTATTAAAGAATTATTAATAATTAATAAAGTTGACTATTTATCAAATTGTATTATCAAAAATGATAATTCTCGTAGGGGCACCACCGCCGGGGCCTTACTTCCGGTGGGATTCGATAACTAACAGCAGAAAATCAGTCTCATTATGATTTGAATTATCCTGCAGAACAGCAAATCTTACAGAATAACAGTGAAGGCGTGATATCCGAACACTAGGCTCTGCTTAAACAAATCAATTTGTGACCAAATCTTGCATGAAATAACACAACCACTCATAAAGAAATCAATCAGAATTTATTTACATACGGGTGTCAAAAGATGATAAACGCAACACCCAAATAAACCTGATGGCAGAAATGGCTTAAGTATCCATAAAACAATTAATTAACTAGAAAAACAACAATCAATAAAATGAAACATAAACGTTAAATGCATGGAATGAAAAAGAAAAGAAATCAAGCAATAATAACGAAGATACAGAACATCTACAGTTCAAACGAGGCTCCTGTGGTCTTTTAAAGATGGACGCGCCCTCTTGGCCACGTGCAATTAGAACGGATGGTGATCCCGGTGTTAAACCGTGATCAACTGCAGAAAACAGCGCCTTAAAACGTGAATGACTAGCAGAAAGTAGTGACTACAAATTAATGAAAACAGTCCTTATAATGATGGTGGTGTAATCTCAGCTCTGAACACAGATTTAGCTCTGTAACACTCCCAGTTAAACTCATACACCCAGGTCTCAAAATCTCACGCCTCCTCGGGTCTCCGGGTGCCGATCAGGGGTTCCTGCCGGGTCTTTGGTCGGAGTCCGATCCCAGAGAGTCCTCCCGCCTCTCCCGCTCCTCCTCCTGACTCTGGAATCACGAGAGGACGGGGGTACAGCTGAAGCAGCCGGCGCTCCAGCCCCGGTCCGGAGGCTATCACGTCGTCTCGGGGGCGCGCGGGGCCAGTCTACTTCTTCTGAGTGCTGGTGCCCGTCGGCCTGAGCGCGTGGCCCCGGGACGGGCGGCGAGATGCGTCTCGGTTCTGCGCGGGGCAGGCTGTCCACAGGTCCTTTCAGGTGAAGTTTTAAGAGCAGAGAGAGAGGTTAGGAAAGAAGAACGGGTCTCACCCTGGGCCGGGGCCGAGCTTCGAAGCGGCTTCCCCCCCCTTTCCAGCTCCCAGGGACCGGGGACACGTGAAGCAGGACTCTGGATGAAAAGTTGAGACCGAGAGCTGATGGGGGCGGCTCCGTGCACCGCGGCTTCAACGGGCTGCAGGTCTAACGGAGCGGCCCGATGGGGCCTTACACCTCCCCCCAGCCGGGGGGAGAAAGGGAGATGGGATCTTGGCCCAGAGCCAAACGATCCAGCTCGGATGAGAGGGTGATCGGAAGAGCGAGAAAAAGGAGCAGCGGCAGGGGTTTTGATCCTACGCGCGCTGCGGTGACGTCATCGGTGCCTCATTGCGATTGGATGCGCGCCGCTTGTAGGCGACACTCCCCCCACGCAAGGCATGCTGGGGGTTGTAGTTCAGGCAACAGCGGCCATTTTATGAGGCACATTAAAGCGGAAAAGGGGGGGTTCAAAGAAGCAGTACCATTTTGAGGTCTGGTTTTGGGGTCCGCTGCATCCGGCTCCCCCCCAGGGGGTGTCGTAAATCCCCAGGGAGTCTGTTTCCCTGGCAGAAACTTTCCTTGCTGGCTTTGATCTGTTTTGACCCCCCCTCTTGGGGTCATAAACTTGCTATCTCGGGCTAGGCAGTGGGGTCGCAAACGGACTATCTCGACCCAGGCCGAGATAACCAGGAGTTAGCAGCAGGGGGTCGCAGGACTTCAGGAAGAAGGGGCAAAGTCTGGTTTTACAGGTCCTCATAATCACAAAATATTCATACATTTATAAGTCCAGATGATCACTGGGTGCGGCCCAACATCGTTATGCAATTTGTTTTACCTTGAAGCACATGCCACACTAACAAGATGGCCTACATTTCCCAGATGACATCCTTAATCACACATCGGCCAGAATAGCAAAACCAGCCTGTCCTGAACCCCTTGATTACCAGGCATGTAATTTGAGAAAAGGCTGGTATTATTCTTATTCTTATGACAGTCAAAGTTGAACATGCTGAGAAATTTCTTTTGATATGTTACGCGAACAAAGATAGGCAGTTATGAGATACTTTTAAGCAACAACAATGTCCAACATCGCTTGCTTACTGTATTATTTTGTCAAACTCATCTTCATTTCTAACTATATATGTTAATATACATGTGAAACTACATTGAATTGTATCTACTTAGACCAAGTGCAAATCAAAAGTTATTAAAGTTATTTTTAAAAATCTAGCAGTGTACTTTAATTTCCTCTTCCATAGAGATACCCATAAATACAAATTAACAATACGTTTTGATTTTCTACATCATTTATACCTCAATGATTTGTATCATGTATGGCAAGTTAAATGGGGAATTATCAAATGACTTTCCTTAAATGCAACACATTTGTCCAACATTCATTCGTCTCATTCCTTTGAATCTCAGTGGTTCATAAGAATTTCAGACCTAAGCAGCCGTATGGATTCTGCTGGAGGCAAAATCAGGTTAGAGTCCTTTTGGTCCCGTTACATTTTACACTTTACTAATTCAAGTTAACCAGGTAGTGAAATGGACCGTCGGGACTAATCAGGGAAGCTGTGTTGGAAAGGGTGGCCAATCAATACTGTACAAAACAAGGGGTAGATGAACCCAAACTTCCATCCACAAACAAAATTAAAGCTCCCTTGGGGATGGGTTATCAGTCATTTCCCAGGTTTATCTGTGTCAAAATCCTGTAAAACAAACAAAAGAAGAGATTAATATAATTTTCAAAAGGGATCTTTCAGGGTTTTCTCATGAGATAAGATGGACAGATTAGACCTCCTGGGCCAGGACCATCAGCGCAGGCATTTCAAAGGCTCATTCTGTTTTATATACAGTATTTTATATATATATATATATATATATATATATATATATATATATATATATATATATATATATATATATAAATATATATATAATGTGTATATATCAGGCCTGAGCCTCCTGTGAGCTCCTGTTAATTTGCTGAGAAGAAGGCTGCTGTACTTTGGCATGGTCCTTTTTATCTGCATTCTTTGAAGCTCTTGAACGGGTTTAGTGAAAGCTTTAGCTGCACTAAAACAACCCTGGTCACAAAGGTCAGTGATTTTTATTTTCTTGATCTTGATTAATCTCCATTAGGTAGCATCGCTGCGCTTTTTTAAGGGCAATTTAGACGGTGGCCGAGGGCATCATCTGCTGCAGAGCAGCACTGCAGAAGCGGGTCAGATTTATCTCAGCAGGCGTTAGTGCAGAACTCTGCCCCCTACGTGACTTTCTAAGACACCTGGTAGGTGCTCACTGTCAAAGCTGTCATCTGTACTCTTCTGTAATATCATGGTGTTGTTTTTCTCTAGATCTTGTTCACTGGCAGTGGAAGCACATTTATGAGCTAGATACCAAAATGCAATTTTCTTTTTGTCTGAAGCATGTCATCTGAAGCATGTCATCTGCCTAAAGATGCTGCTTCTCAACAGCTGATAAGAATGTTGTCAAGTTCAGAAATCAAGTTTTTCTGAATTTGTATCCTTATAGTTTAAGATGGGAATTGACAATGTGAAGTGTGACTAAAACTGAACACCTGATGGTTAGATATCATCTTTACTTGTAAAGAGAGGGTATAAACTGTCAGACTCAATCTACCAGAAACTGTTTTATGGACAACGCTATGTCCAGCATGTTAGCATTAAAGTGCTGTAAAATTCAACTTGATGATATGTAATTGAAAATTAAGAAGAAAAACTGTTTGTATAATCAACCACTAGACAGAATGTCTTTTTGATTTTGATTTATTGTTCAGCGTGTTACCAGAGTGAACATGCAGCTGCTGGCAATGCTGCCGCCGTAGTGTGCACAGTTAGTGCTGATGTAGTTTACCACACAACATGCTGCAAAACAAAGAAGAAGAAGAAACTCCCCCCCTTTTATTTAGTTTTGGCTGACCTATCATATCAAACCCAGTTACATTCCCTCTTTTAAAATGCATCTCTTATTGACAGCTTTTTTTTCCCCCACTGGTACAGAACGTACCAAACCATCACAGGGGGCCTGGCTTTATGCCCTTTGGAAATTATAGTTGCTTCCAGGTTTTGGCAGCACGTAGCTTTAAAACTACCGCGGCCAGAGTTTGATTACAGAGAAGAGTGTAAGAAATAAGTACATTGTTCTCATGGTTTTCAGTTTTGTTTTCATCTTTCTATCACCACACACGTGTATCAATATCTATGTAAAGTAATATTAGTTATTCATTACAATATTGACAGCTGATGATATCCATGGCAACACTGTTCTCTTCAGCTCTCTTTTTTGGGGTGGGGTGGGCGTATTACCCAACTTAAATGATGGTGGGCCTTTTCAGATGTGACTCAAAGATTTGAGGACTGGTGGATTGAAAATCCAGAATTAAAGAGCTGCCACTCTCATCCCTCACCTGCTTCAGTGGTGGGATAAAAGGATCATAAAGTGCATCGTGTGAGCTTCATTCATACATTTGACGTGCCCTACTTACACAGCCAACCCTCACTCTCCATACTTTCACTTTAATCCCCTTTTCTGGCCTGATTTTAAGAAGACAGTGATTTTCTTTGTTCTTCCCCCAAATGAATTCCTTGTGCCTGTTGAAGCCCTGATGTAGTTTTTTAGATTTTCAACTGAGGGGTGCGAGGAAGGCATTGACTTGGCCCCAAAACTTTGCTGTGCCAGATGCAAAAAACCCTAAATCAATGGTGGGGGGGCGGGATTATAGTAACCAACCAAAACAACACAACAACCATAATAATAACCATAATTCAAACAACCTCTGTGCCTTAAGTTTAGTCACAATGCCAAAAAAATGGCACCATGGATCTAAATTGAAACACCAGTGAAGAGGACATACATTGTCTCCTTTCTCTCTGGTCATCTCTCCACTCCAGATTTTGAGGGCCAGGATCATACCTGTCAAGTCTCCTGTTTTGGCCGGGAAACTGCCATATTTTACCCCTCTTTCCCACCGTCCTCCCGTATTAGTATTTTCACGTAAATTTCCAGTTTTATAATATAATTTTTAAACTGCAAACTGAATTGCCACAAGCCTCACAAGAACTGCCACCTGCTGTAGCCTGGGTGGCAGTTCTCGCGAGGTTAGTGGCGACAACAGGAGCAAACTCAGAACAACAAATAAGAGATGGATGGATGTAACCAGAGATAAGATATTTCTTCCCAAAAAGCAAAGACTTTGTGTAAATATCTCTAAAAATGGGATACCGAATTTACTTTCCTAAAGAGGAGAAGGATGGTGCACAGTTACACGTTCTGAAAGACGTGTAACTGCGATTTTAGTTTCTCTAACGGGGGAAGGAACGATGTCCGTCAGCAGCACAAGACGTGTCTGTGTGATCAGTCATGAATGCCAGAGAGCCACATGAGTGAAAAAGTAAATGTTTCACTTGAAGACAATCAATGTGTATATGAACTGAAAATATTTAAAATAAATAAATGTGCTCCTTTGTGTTTTCATTTAGCCTCTATTATAGGAATTACATACATAGGAATGTCCACAGCATTTAAGTGTCAACAAAGGTCACTATCAAGTTCTGAGCACATAGTTGTAGTTTGTAAGGGGTTGACAGGTAGATGTTTTAGATTTTTTGTAAACCTGTCCTAAAATTTAATGGATGCTGGACCTCGTTTGGGCTGATTGGACAGCGGGTGGCCAAATTTTGACAGGTATGGCCAGGATCAGCGTCTGCACGTACCAACATTCATCTTCCATTGTTGTTTGTCTTATACTGTATATTTGACTCTTGCAGATTTCTTACTTCTACTTTGGTGATGTAATAAAAGACATAGGGTCCTGGCTCTCCGGTGCTCTCTGGCCAGTGAAAAAAAACAGCTCACTGAACCTGTTTGGAACTGTCTCCAGCACCGATTTTGAGTTGGTTGAAAAACCCCTACGAGAGGCCCTAGGGCCTCATTTATAAAAGAGTGTGTAGGATTCATACTAAAAGTGTACATGCGCTCAAAAGCCGAAAATGGCGTGCGCACAAAAAAAATCCTGATTTATAAAACCGTGTGCACGCACACCTGCACGCAATGAGCTGGAAGGTTGCGCAGGTGAATTCGCCTCATATCCCGCCCTCTACACGCCCACATTATACCATGAATGGGCAATGCAAAGTACTTCATGACTGTTTTTGCATATAAATGAGCCTGCTGATCAATGGTGTTTTACACTCAAAAATCATGGCAGGGAAGACCAGAAAGCGAAATTTCACGGAGACTGAGATCGAGATGCTTGTGGATGAGGTGGAGGCCAGGAAAACAACATTATTTGGTGGTCACAGTAGTCGCACCACTAACAAAAAGAAAGCGAGTGAGTGGCAGCACGTTGTTGCTGCGCTAAACGCTGTGAGTGCCACGGACAGATCTGTGGCAGAAATAAAAAAGAAGTGGTGCGATTTGAAGGTAGAGGCCAAGAGGAGAGCGGCCCGGCACCGTCAGAGCGTGTCTGCGACAGGTGGGGGCCAGTGCACACCCGAGCCCACTACGCTGGACACCATAACAGCCTCCATCCTTGGGACGGCCAGCGTGTGTGGTGTTGTGTCGGAGAGGGAAGGAGACACTGATTTGGTGGAAACCACAGAGGAGAGCGGTAAGTACAGTTTTATCTGTTTATTAATAGACATTTCAACAACAACTTGGGAAAACGCACATTGGACTTATTTGTTCTGTCCTCAGTCACTTTCCAGTTGTCGCGGTGGGTGACGAGGAGGTTCCCAGCAAGGCGTGTCCTGCACCGCGGCTGCAGCAGCAGCAGCACCAGAGTCCTGACTGACGTTGTGCTTCAAACACAGAGGGACACGATCAGCGCTATTATATTATAAGTCTGATATGTGATGACATTAAAAGTATGACATGAATCTGGCTTCATTTCACCACTGTCTGCGTCGCCAGTTCCCCATATCTTCAAAATGTTTGTGCGCTAGGGTCAAAGTTTGCGTAGAGATACGCACATTTTCCCGTTAAGTTTTTTTTTATAAATCCCAACCTTTGCGTAGAAGATGCCGTGAGCATCTTTTAAGCCCTGTTTTGTGCACACGCAAGCTTTATAAATGAGGCCCCTGGTCTGCTAAAAGTCTGTTGTGGGGTCAGCCACAGTTGAGCTGTGGATATTTATACATAACTGCTATGTTATGATGAGGAGAAGAGTTTAACCATGAAAAATGAGTGGTTCATTTTAAGGGCTGAAAAGCACTTTTCATGTGTCCTCACTCATCCCTCTCATACGGATAACAGCAGAACAGACGAGAATTTGTAAGAAACAGCAGGACTATGTAAATCGTAAAAAAAGGTTTTATTTTTTTAAAGGCATAAACTCTGAGGCCGCTGCTGATGCTGCGTGTCCGACGGCCCAGCAGGAAGAGTTTAAATTATATTTCAGGATGTCCTTCTGAGTCCAGTTCAGCAAATGACTGCAGAACTTGCAATACAGCAATTCATCAATGTAGAGACGTCCCGAGGAATGTCTCAGGTAGGTTTAGTTGATCTGAAAACATTTCATCTTTCAAGTTTCCACTCTGTTTTTAACAAAACTTGCACAAAAAAATGCTTGTACAAAGCTTGGTGGCAAACTCATAGATATTGTTACAGACAGATTAGCGCTGGCAGCGGCACAGACACTGCATTTGATGCCAGAAGCAGGTGAGAAAGATTCCTTTTACGTTTAAGTCTTGTGCCTCAAGTGGTGTTTCTTTCCTTTGTTTTTAGTACTTTTTATGATTCCATCACAGTTAAAGTTTTTAGTCTGGAAGGTGAGTGTAACATTTACATATTTAAATTAGCAGATTATCACATGGTCCTCATGTGATCTTGAAACTAAAGTCCAGTCCAGTCCAGAGCAAAACTGGGTCAGAGCCAAAACGTGGCATTTCCACACGCAGTTTGACCAAGGGGTTTGGTCTCTGAAACTACCAGTGCATGATGGGCTAGCGGTGGGATTTTTTTTAAACAGCAAGCATTGGTTGACAAGTAGGCGCTAATTTGCTGCTAAAAAAATCAGTAAAGTCGTGGGTGTAATTGTAATTGAAATCAAACTATTCCTACTTCCTGCTTCAAGTATTTTATACCATATGCCACATAAATACCATCAATGGTCTGTAAAAAATGAAACACTACCGTCATTAAATCAAACCTTATCAAGCAAACATTCTTGCACCAAAAAAAAACCTGTAGCCAAACTATAACACAAAAGTTGTGAATTTCTTGGTCTAAATTTCTATGAACATGAATGACTCTTATCATCTCAGTTTCTGTTTTATGTCAACTTTGAATTATCAACATTGATTATTTACTATAGCTGACTAAACCAAAATGATATAGATATTTAGCCTGAGTAACACAAAAAGATAAAAAAATATTTTAAGAAATCGTACTTCTATATGAGAAAGTGTGTCTCAACCTTTGACTTGCAGTGTACATATTTAACTATGTGTTGTTTTTTTCTTTTTCTTTTTTAAATCTTCCAGGGAGTGGTTACACAAATAAGCTGTGGGACTTTCAGAGGGCTATGTAGAGGTCGAAGTGACGGCCTCAAAGGATGACATGGGATTTTATGCTGGTTTAGAGTTCACCTCACAGCCAGAGAGTCCTTGGTATTAGTTTCTGTGTTATCACTTTGGTAGAATTGGCACAGCTGGTCATTCTGTCTTCAGGATTTTTATTTGGAGCTTAATGATGAGGACACCAACCTCCCTTATACTCAGTCTATTCATGATTAAGGGTTAATTTACTTAAATTCAACACAAACTTTGCATTGTTAACCGTGCAAGGTGCTAAGGCTCGGGCCAAAATGACCCAAGCCAGAGCGGAGGAGGGCTCCTCAGAGCGCTTGCCTAACCCTTAATGCCTTGCAAGGGTGGAATATCTTTATTTCCAAATATTATTTAGAGATAATTTAGTTCATTTAGTTACACTGATACCTAATTGTCACCTTGAGATCCGGTCCAGTGAATTTTTTTCTCATCCATGACAATACTGCCAGGTCTTACACTGAATGTCAGTCTGGACAATTGATGTGATAAACCCAATTGAAACTTTCAATCTTTGCCCAGCTGATAAGAAGCAGAGGGAGTCTGTAAGGGGGAAGAAAGAGAAGGGGAGCCTTTATTTATTGATGGCTGTGTGCCAGTAACAGCAGAATCTCCATTAGCGTTACGGGAAAAACAACATTTGTGAACACATCTCCTGCGGTGAAGCTCAATGCATTTTCCAAAGAAGTTAAGTCTTTGAGTGTTAAAAGAAACTGAAGAGAGGGAACCTTTGTGATTTATTGCATTTTTTTCGTGAAGTCTGATTGATGTTCTACAAGCAGTTTAAAAGGTCCTAACAAAATAGAGAACATCATCGGATCGGAAAACTATCCACTAATCAGTGTAAGGGATAATGAGAAGTAAATGGTTTGAGAAAACCTAGGGGGCCGTCCACCAACTGCAGATTTCAAAGATTTGTCTATTTTTCGAATCACAGGGAGTATTTCTCAGACTGAAAAAAAAAAAAGTTTATATCTTATGTAGATCTAAAAATGCATTTTGAAAAATGCTTCTAAGAAATCAAAGAGTCCTCGAAGAATCTTCAGTTTAGAGCCAGAAAGTGTGAGATGAAACTGCAGATCATTTTAAAAAGCAAACCTCTGTAGCAACACGACAGTATACACATACATAGAATAATTTATACATACACATACACACACACACATATATATATATACACATAAATAAGGTCTGTCAAAGGTAATGCAAGTTCTGTTTACCGTGAGAATAACGGACGCATGTTTCAGGAAATATGAATATGTCGCTCAAAGTTAGCTGTGGCTAGCAGTTCTTACAGATGACCCACATCGAAGGAGCTGCAGAGCTGCTGGTGTACGTTTACAGCAGAATACCCTGCTTCACATGTGTCGTCTGAAATTACTGCAACATTTAGTGGACGCTGTGTTAGTATATATTGACGGTTATGAAGTGACGATGTCTAGCCATCGGCTGAGCTGACTGTGTATCAAAAGGCTATGCCTCATTTTATAAATGCATTTAATTCTTTATATATATATTTACGTGATGTTCAGTGAAATTAACCCTTATTAGAGTTGTCATGGATGTGAAATTTTAAGCAATAAAAACTTTTTTTTTAAATGAAGCTGTCAATATGAACTACTTAAAAGCAGCAAATGTTTAAATAGACATTACTTTGTTGGAATTAGTCGGATCAAAATTAGTTGTTTGTTGAACCAAAGTTCATCGTTCTGTCCTCTGCTGCGTTTGAGTGCAAGTCGGAAGTCATCAACACCAAAATGTTTTTGTACCGTGTTGTACCGTGAACCCCTTGAATTCACCACAATACCACGACTGAAGAGAACCAATGTATGCGGTGGCCTCCGTGAATATCTGCCCATTGTTCTACTATGAACAATAAAGCTACACTGTATACTTTTCAATCAATGTATAGCTTCAAATTAAATTTAAAGATTGACGATCTGCAAGTTGAAAATGGAGACTTCAAACATGCACACGGCCGTGTTGCTGGGACCCCTCCCAGCCCTCTCTCTCCGGGTCTTAAGAGCTTGAGTATCTGAAGCCATCTTCCCTGGCTGCTTTGTTGCACTTTTCCAATGCAGATATCTTTTTATTTTTTTATTTCTACAGTTTCTACTACAATTAAATTTAACAGTTTACCATGCATTGACATGTAAAGGGGCTTAAAGTGTAGTACCAAATTTTAAAATCTCTTTTTTTTAACCCCAGGTGATTGAAAAATATATTATCTCTAGATTTTTACTTTGCAAACTTTTGCAATATACATGAGTAACCCTATGTGGGAACTCAAGCGTGATGTCTTTAGATTTTTTTCTTCATCTTACTTTTATCTTACTTTGGCCTTAATCTTCTTCTGTAAATGGATACATTCCATAGCATTTAAAAACTTATACCATAAGAGAGGAGGAACATCAATTTAGTATTTTTGTTGATCCCCAAGGAACTTAAGACATAGTTTCATCTATACTGAACTGATAAACAGTTCATTAAAGGCACTGCTACAGAAGTTGAAATATTAAAAGGTCGTCTTCAAATAGCACAAACTTGGAAGCACTATGGTTTTTATTTACTGCTGCATCGTGGCGTTTAGGATATGCCTTAATTGGAATGGTCAGAATTTTTCCTACAGCGGAAATTCAAAAGTATCTCAGAGTTGTTGTGCTTTAATAAATACAGTTAGATGTTTTCAATCTCTGTGAAATGGTGACTTGTAACCTGCAGAACTACACACTAAGTACATCATTATTTTGGCAGTCAGGAGTTCAAGGGAACATTGTTTACTGATGGTGTTTATTGGGTCAGTAAGGCTCCAAGTTAGCAGGCTAACCCTCTAACAGCACAGCACATCAAAAGATCCTGCTGGGTGGTTGGGAGTACATAACCACAATGCCGCTGTCACCGTGTCCATCACGGCATCGATCCAGAGACCTTATCAAACGGTGTATCTGCAGCTAACAGGGCGGTGAGGATTGACTTTGCAAATCTCTACCCGCTTTAACTTTCCTTCTGATCTTAACATTGGCTTCTCGGTCGGCCTCATAATCATCTGAGTTCAACTCGCCGACGCCTCTTTCTTGCTACGCAAGTTAAGACTGGAGCAGAGGTCTTCTTTTTAGGGATGTCAACCGTCACGTGAAATTATTTTACCCAGTTCCGTCAGCCTGTTAAATTTCTGGTTTGGGAAAAGACAAAAAAGAGAGAGAGAGAAAATGAACGCATTGTCAGTCAAGTTTCAAATCATTTGAAAAATTTAAATTGATCTGAGTCATTTGCATACGCATATGTCATTCAGCTTGTTGACTTTTACGTTTGTGTCATGTTTTATTCATGCAGCCCGTGCAACTATTGCATCATACATTACAAAGAATAAAAGCGTGCGAACATCAATATCATCAGCATAAATTGGATAATTGCAATAGTTGCACCGTCTCTTGTTATTTGACGGAGATGAGACTGAAACGCACATCATGTCTCACTTCCTCACAGCATCCCAAAGATGACACGGAGTGATAACAAACACAGGCAGCCCCTTCTGTAGAGAGATGACATCCTTCAAGCAGAAGAGAATCAAAGGCAATGAACATTTTTTACAGCTATACAATAATACACGGCGTCAAACGGCAAGAAAATATAAGGCAATGTTGCTGGTGGTTGGACGATGGTTCATTGTGTTTTGTTTTCTGTGGTTGAGTGATTATGGTTCAGAAAATGGATGTATAATGATATTGATTACATTAATTTGAAATTAGAAATCGTAGCATATCTTTTCTTACTGGTGTTACAACTTATTTGCTCAAAATGGGAGATTTGGAGTCAATGCAGTCTGTTGGGTTGCTTAGCTAAGCTGTTTTTATGAATTGGCATTACGTTCGGAGTCAGTTGGACTGAATTGGATTCTAACTGAATTCCTGTCTCTTTTCACTCTGCTCTCTTTCCACCATTTTGGAAAAAATGTATCTTGGTTTCATCAGTCCAAATGACCTTGTTCGATAATGGTGTGTACTCTCGTGAAGTCTAAGCCGGCCTTTCCGTGCTGGAGTGTGTCTACTCTCTGTATTTGCTGTTAGAAAGGCGTCATTTGATTTTAAGTCTCAACAAAGATATTATCACCTCCTTCAGAATGTTCTTGAAATATTGAGGAGGATTTTCTTTGCCAAGAAATTAAATCTGTGATCAGCCACTTCAACTTTCTTTTTCAGCGGGTCTTTTGATTCTGCTGAACTCTGCAGTGCATTCCTTCTTTTGATTCAGCCTGAATCTTATCTTTCCCCATTGGTTCGTGTTGTTATTTCAGCTTAACGAGGTTCACCTCCACCTGCATCAGCGCCTCTTTGGACCACATATTGAGTCCCTGTGAACAGCAAATTAAATTAAACATTTGGAATTAAACTTGGTCCTTTTATCTTCTAGATGTGTTTATTTATCTTTTATTAACAAAGAAAAAGGCCTGACTTGGCTTTAACACAGCTTTTCAGTCAATAGTCTATTAGTGTTATACTTAAATAAAGGCTATTTGTAGGAATGGCTGAAATGTTCAACATGTTAATGCATGTTTGCTACATACATGTATGCTACTGCAAAACAAATCTACCTACGGGTATTAATAAAGTCAACTTGAACTTGAAGTTAATATTTAACCACCTAACCCTAATCCTAACCTATTAACCTTCAGTTAAAGCTGAAAACTTGCACTTCAGTTACAATTCCTGAGTTTTGTGTCACCTGCAGCTTTAGAAAATGATATCTTCTGTACAATAATGTAAAGTACACCTCTAAGCATGGCATTTGCCTTAAGTGCAGCTAATAAAACGTCTTCCTAAAATTAGTATTATGCAATCTGTATTTCCTGATCTGACTGACTACAAAAACCTCCACTGACCTCCATCCTACACATTTAAAATGTCCAACTTTACTTCATAAACAAACTTGAATACATGTTTTTCCAGTTTTCTGACACCGCTGATGAAATTTAATGTAAAGCTGGTTATAAATTTCCCGACTATATCAGAAATCCAAAATAGTAAAATGAAAACCATGCAAGTTCTGACAATTAAGTTGAAATCTGAAGAGATGGTTTCACAGCTCAGTTCCTAACGGCTGATTTAAGGGGTGGGGTCAGTTTGTTTGACCCCATACCTCCTCTCTACGGGGTGTGCATCTTTTGAAATCTTCATTATAGCTTTGTGCTACTGAGCAAAGGCAACATCTATGTGAATTTCTGTGGCGATAAAGATGGAGAGGCTGGGCGGTTCCACTCAGGTCTGGGTCTGTGATGTCACAGAACCCTGTGATTTGAAGAGCTCACTGAATTACATTTTCAGTCTTTGGCAGCCTAAAATGAACTGACATAGTTATGCTAAATTGGAGTTTTCACTTTTGGTAATCCCTTCAGACACATACATACATACACGCACAGAAAAAGTCATTTTTTCAAAAATAGGTTTCCCCTCAAATACGAAGAGACTTCCGATGACTCACGCTGCTTGCATTCATGAAATATGCATGGTTATAGTAATTTCAGAATAGAAGACGTATACATAAAGATCAAAATGTTAGATTCCACCTTTTTTTCAATCAGGTAAATATAAGCTGGCGTGTTTCAGCCTTTAATGTCTATTTTTCCTGAGTTGGGATATGTTATAGAGATCCCTTTCAACTTCACTTTCAGCCTGTTCTTTTGGTTCTGCTCACGCTTTGCGTCTGGCCAGTCTCCCCTGTGTGCAAAAAGAACGCTTTTTAGCTGTTGTAAAACATCTGAAAAAGCATAAATCAGTACTGCGAATGCTCAGGGGACGGCTCGCCCGTGTTAAGTCACGAGAGCAACTCAGAGTGAAGGTCAGTGATCTTGTATTTGTGTTGGGAAGCCGGGAATGTTTCAGCACAAAAATATGAAGCCTGTACAATGGACACAAAGTGCTTCTCATAAAGTATGTGCTTCACATAGACCTTTTTTTATGACTCCTGTCTTGACTATTCAGTTGTTATTTTTCAAGGGACGCAGTAAAAAGTATTAAATTGGGACAAGGGCAAACACATTTTTTTACCACACCAAATAAACGATAAATGATGGAAACAAATACGATTTGAGATCAATGATTGTTAGGATGTTGAGATACTGCTCCTTAGGGACCGCTGCAGCAGATCACTTGTTGCCAACTTAGGTCTGGGATATCCTTGCAGTCTGACCGGGTGTTCACATCCATCGGCATACAAAACCAGCTGTGTTGGAAATGTGTCTTGCTTCAGTACTACGTGTGCAGTACACGTGATACCAGATGTCTCCACTAGGGGGAATAATGCAGACCCAGAGTTGAGAATGCATCTACTTCCAACAAGGTGAGATGTAAGCCGTCATTTTTCAGATGAGGGAGATCAATGACGAGAAACACCAACTGTATGTGTTTGGCAACATTTGACGACATGTTGAATTGGATTACTACCCCTTGTTCAACACAACACCACACGCAGCGAGCCCGCACCTGCAGCAGAACTCCCTGACGGGTGACTTTAGCTCAACTTTAGCTCAAGTGCTGCGCTGACCCACAATAGCCCTTTAGCGTCTTATGTATGCATTGCAAATTTTTTCGAAAATGTGCATGACCAACATGCAAAACAAACAGGATACGTATGGCAGTCATGATGCATCCCGTCATAAACAGCAAGTCTATTCCAGGCCCTACCATGTGTTATTCTTCTAGCGCACCGACCTGCTCCATATCCTCTTTCACAACACCCAGAGGGCTTCTCTTTGGTCTTAAGAAGATAAGACAGTGAGCAACAAGATGCCTTTATTATGACACCTTTTCCATAGATGTTTACTCACTTTCAACAAGGGAAAAAAAAAATCACATTTTGCAGACGTTGCAAGGAATGTCGGAGAAGAAGCACTGGACTGAAATATATGGCATCAACTCCAAGGAGAATGGCACAAAATAGCACCAAAAATGTTTTATTGTGTGCTATTCCTGAGGCTAGAATGCCTCATAAGCCAATTAGGAAGGAATGGCAACATTACCACAGTTGTGCAAGATTTACTGCCCATTCCATGTAAGACACTGAAATGTATGAATTGCATTTCTTTTGACTTTTATGTCTCAATAGTCTCGTCTCTGCCTTTTCACTTTACCAGACCATTTATTCTTCTGCGGACTTCCAACAATAACAGAACCTTTCGAAGGACCTTTCTCGCGTGACTTGAGGAAAAGAACGAGTGTTTAAAGGTCACATCACATTTTCTGGCGCAGGGTGATGGTGGCTCATGAACAGTTGAAGAGAAAAACCGGTGTCACATGTTCCTCTACACGTCTGTGTGCCTGTTCATCGTCAGCTCCTCTCCTCCTTCCAGACAGCAGATAAAGCCAAGCTTGTTAGTCTTCCCTAGCATTAAAAGATGCACTTTTAGTCAGTTACTATTCCCAACATTTTACTTGTGCTGCAAACTATGTTTTAAATATGCAAATGATTCATTAGTGCACTGTCGGCTCCCATTTATTACTTTTTTTATCTGTCTCATTTTTGCATTATAACTTGTTGCATGTTTGCTTTAATATCCAATGTTGTTAATTTTGTATCATATATTCTTAATTTGGAACCCTTTGTTGCCTTTTTGTTATTTCAAGCCTTAATAAGATTGTTTTCTGCTCTCATACGAGTTATTGGACATCTTCTTGTGATTTTGTGCCATTTGGGTGGTTATACATCCATTGAGATTTGTTCTTAGCATCATATTTTGTGTTTTTATGTGTTTGGTTTGTGTTTCTGGGATGGAGATTTGCTGGGTTCCTGGTCTGTGCACAACATGCCAGCTCAGGAATCTGTCCATGGAGATCTCCTTCCTAAATGAAGATGTTCAGGTGCTCAATTTGCAGTCATGATGTGTGTACAGGAATGAAATAACATTTTTGACATAACTGTGATTCCTGTGCTATTAAATAGAACATCTGAGTGGATATCTTCCGAGAGGGGGCGTGCATGTGTTTGCCAGAAGTTGGACATTTTGCCACTGCAGCTTGTTTGCAGCAAAAGTGACATTTCCAATTCCCAGCATAACATTGAGACCGTCAATGTTTCCGTGTCTGTCCGTATTTGGAAAAAGAGACAGGAGTGGACACCATTCATCTCCTGTTCATCCCTGCTCTGCCAAAACTCATTAAAAATGGCTAGTTTCAACAAAATTAGAAGACTGATCAGTCAAGAATTCCTGTCAAAAAAAAAAATTCAAAAATATATGTTTGCTTGAATTAACACTTTTGACAATATTGATGGAATATTGTGCTGTTTTCTAGAGTGGCTGTTTCTGCGCTGTATAAATGCATCCTGAACTTGGTCCAGTAGATCCCGACAGTTTACTGACTGTTATCTTCCTCTGTGTCTCCGAGGCGTTTCCAAACCAACACATGATGCTAAATATCAGGACACTTCCAATAAAAACACAGAAAAAACAAGTTAGGCATTGTGGGATGAAAGCTTCATCAAAAGATACATTCTAAGTCGTGCGTTAGTGTTCAGGCAAGCAGTCCAGGATGCCCACTGCAGTCCTGACTGTGGATCATCTCTCCACTAATGAAAGTGGTTTTTCTTTCTCAACTCGACAGACTTGGCATTTGCAGTGTTGAGGACGAGGTTTGCCCTCGTATGCCATTTAAGGAAATGGTCAAAAACTGGCCTATGACCCGTGCTCTTCCTCTCCCACGCGGAGGAGGCTCAGAAAAACCATCATCTGCATGCTTAATACAATCTGCTGGGGGAAGTGTAAGTGCAGGCATTTGCACACAAGATTGAAACAAATGCAACAAAGACTGAACAGAAAAAATACTAAACTGTCTGCTCTAACTCTGTCATGCACGCCAACCACGCCACCAGCAGCTTTTTCTGAAGAGAAATTCAAACTAAATAGACTCCTTCCTTTGAAATGAAACAGCCATAATTCACACAGCGAAGGAAAATAAGTCAAACTAAAAAAGGTATTTCAACCCATCCAAAGAAATGACCAGTGGCGGACAATATTGCCACTCATATACAGGTATATGTCACCTGAGCCGAGCGGTTTCCATGTTAACATGGTGGAACGTCAGTGAAAACCTCAGTCATACGCTGACCTTTGGCTCCTGTGGCGTCAGCCGTCACTTCTGCTTTGCTGCTCTCTTGCTACTTCACTTCAGCTTCTGTTCTCTTTCAGTCACTGCATGAAATGAATCCCTTTTTTTTTCTCCCCCACCATCTTAATATATCCTGCCTCCATTTTTCATCAGCCTGTGAATAGGGCAGCGTCCCTGCGGGCATAGCTCCGTATCTCTTGCTCTCCTGCTTTTGATTGGTGCCATTGAAAAGTGTATAAATTGAAATTACAGGCAGTCTTAAATAAATTTTGAAGCCATCCCCTTAATTGAATTATTAAATCTACGATTACTTTTGAATCAAGGCTGCTGTGCATCAGTGCCAATCCGGTTAAATGCTGAAAAAGTTTAACGGTGTAGCTTGCGCAAGTGGAAAGCTGACAAAATCATTTCATGACATTTAAATGATCTATAAGAAGTTTCTCATTGATATTTTCTGTTTTTATCGCTTTGAGATGAGGGATTTTTTTCTTCCCTCCGTTTGGTGTGTCTGTTCACGTAAAACTTTATTTTTTTTTAATATAATTACATAGTTTGAACATGGATCTTGCTTAATATAAATGGTACAATCAGCTATAATCACCTGGTTTTTGGTGAAAAAGATGAAAAAAAAGCTCCACTTTATCTTCAAATCTCGCCGCAGCAGATCCTCGCGGCATCCAACGAGCAGCCTGATCAAAGCACCGAGGTAGAAGCCTCTGTGCATCCACAGGTTTGTATCGCTGAAAACCTTTGAAATATCTGTGGTTCTTTGAGAGAGAGGGAAAAACATAGAAAACATTACTTCTCATGTTGTTACAGAGTTGGAGGAAAAGGAGTTGTATCACATAATTGTGCAGACCAGACTGAACTTTTTAAGCTCTGTCAGTTCCTGTTTGAATTGGATGCAGTGTTGAAGATTGAGGCGAATGTGAAACATTATGCTTAAATTTAGCCTCTAAATTGGTCCAACGGTGTCCGTGCATTCGTAGATTACCGAACGTCTGCATTAAAATAACTATGACTGCGGATTTCCTCCAGCATGAGGGATCATCGCGACAACGTGGCAGATCCTGTGCTTTGTTCATTGACCCTGTGGGGTCAATTACGTTGGCTGCGAGAAGACAGAGAGAGCGCCTCGGGTTTGCGGAACCATAGTTCTGGCACGTTGATCGATGGCGGGGATGCTTATCAGCTGCAGTGTGTTAGAGACACCTAATTGCAATTGATTCCCCCGCTGCTGTACCATTAATTGTAAATCCTCTCCCAATCACAAACTCCACACACACCACACGTGTTGAACTCCAAAACTCAAACTTCATTTATCAGCGGGCTCTGCATTGGTTTCCGATACGCCCGCGGGCGGCGCTGAGAGACACAGGCTCGCTCAGCGGTGTCAGGCCTTACCGCTGCGTGAGGCGCCTGCACCGCCGGCTTGAAGGTCACGATTGATAACCAACAGCTGAAGCCTGTCATCAAGATGTCAACACGCTGTTGTCAAAACGCCGCTGTGCAAACCGTTTCAAATCCAATTCAATCCAATAATTGATGTTTTTGCTCAATGAATGTTGATTACTTGCTCAGTTCCTTGGCTCCGCACTGGAATGTCTAAATAAATGAGCAGAAGTCTCATTAAGGAAGCTTCTCCAGACTTCTCCAGACGTTTTTCTCCCCCAGAAGTCATTCGTGAATTTGGATTAAACAGACACAACAATCTAAATGTTTGTAACTAACACAGTGCGTCGTTGTCACTTCAGAATTGAGAACTTTCCCTTCGTTGCATCTTTGGCAGCAAAAATGTCTTCAGAAAGACTACGTTGTTGAAACGTCTCATGTGGACCTTTGCACAGGCTTGAGATCTCACGCACACTTGAAATAAAGACTCAAGATTGCCCAGTATTTTCTGCATCTATCGTTCTTTCATCTAGATACTCTTTTGTATCGGCCTCATTGTTGGATTTTGCAGTTTTATGTTTATTTCTTTAAGGTTCTGCCTCTAAAAATTAGCTTTATTTTAATTTGAAATTAATCTAAGTGCAGGTTGAACAATTTAATAGAAATTTTCACCCCAAAGCCCAATCAAATGTGCTCTGACCTCGATGTTTTTTGTTGTTTTTTTTTCATTTTAATGAAAATATAACCCATACAGACGTACCCAGGTTTAGTGTGCGAGAATGTTGGACTGTTAGTCTGCTTGTTATGTAGTTGTTTTAATCTCAGAGGTGCGTGCAAGTGTGTGCAAGCACAGGATGATGCTTTCTATTTAACCCCAAAGTTGGAACTGGGAATGACGTTGCACCCGAGAACGACGAGAAGTTTCCACGTCAGAAAGATGTTGGTTGCTCGTTCAGTAAGCAACGCATCATAAAAGTGATATCATGACGATAATGTGTTACATTTTGTTGTGATGATGTAATATGGTGAATTGTTGTTAAAATTTCCATTATATCTGTTTCCATTTTAGTAATGTATGTTATATTTTATGTTTGCCTGAAATAAATGTCTTTTAAGAACTGGCTGAAGAGACATTCCTGCACATTTCCTGTGGGTAAAATAGGCCCTTTTCCCTGTTTAATGGTTGAGTTTAAAGAGTTAAAGAGAACCTGTCCTTCCAAAGCTGGGAGGCTCCACAGGAAAGGCCCTACGTACCGTACTGCTGCCCAGCTCCCACGCAGCGTCAGACCCCTCCATGCTGAGCCCTCACGCTGCTCGTTACGTCTTTCCGCCCGGGGGGATCTCCGCAGTCATACGAGGCTCCGTCTGCCTTGCTGTTCTGATGTGAACCAGAAAGTTTTATTTTTACAGCCAGCAAGCGAGGACGTCTGCTTGTTGTTGACTGTGTTGCTACGACGCCATTCATCCAGCGTGGTGTCCATGGATCTTGTCTGAATCTCCAAGTCAAAATCTTGACTTCAGTGGCTACTACTCAGAGGTGGAAAAAGTACAAAAATATTGTACTTAAGTAAAAGTACAAATTTTCTGCTTGAAAATTACTTAAGTAAAAGTAAAAAGTACCCATTAAGAACATTACTTAAGTAAAAGTATAAAAGTACCTCAACTTAAATATAATAATGTACCAAAAGTACATGGTGTAAAATGTACTTAAGTACAAAAGTAAAAAGTACAAAGTACAAAGTACAAAATTCAAAGTACAAAATTATTTTCAAAAGGATTGCAAACAAATGAAGAATCCAAGAATTTGCTTACAACTCTAAATAATGGTGATATTATTCTGACCCCTTTAGCGTTTGTTTCCATTACCCCATTTTAATTTCTCCCTTTGCTCATCACTGCTGCTGTACCCCAGTGGCCCCGCTGACAGGTCCACCCCCAGCCTGTAGTATGCAGTGACAACATTAAGCAACCCCAGCTGATAAAGGATGAGGCTTTTGAACTTTTAAATGCCAAAACCACCTTAGAAGTGGTGGAATCAAAGAATGGTTCGCATGGACACGCGTCGGCTGCCGCTCAAGGCTGATTTATGGTTCCGCGTTACACCAACGCAGGGCCCGTACCCTACGGCGAGGCTCTGCGTCGATTTAACGCGGAACCATAATTCAGGCTTCAGTCCTCCTCGGTACTCGACGCAACGGCGGTTCCTCCGGCCTTCCGGCCCGCCTCTGCGGCGCAACTCTCCCGGGAGCTGCGGCTCCTTCTTGCTATATTCACGGACCCCCCTTCCTTCCCGTCCGCCTCATGGTTCCGCGTTAAATCGACGCACACCCTACGCCGTAGCTCTGCGCCGGTGTAACGCGGAACCATAAATCAGCCCCCGCTGTGCTGTTCTTTAATTTGTAGCGAGTAACGACGTGTCCAATTTTAAATATAGCGGATTAAAAGTACGATTTTTTCCTTGAAAATGTAAAAGTAAAAGTACAGAAAAATGAAAGTATCAATAAAAGTACAAATTCTCAAAAATCTTACTTAAGTACAATAACGAAGTACTTGTACTTCGTTACTTTACACCACTGCTACTACTACTACTACTAGTACTACTACTACTACTACTACTACTACTACATAGGATGTCCAGCTGGATCAGTGCAGGTCAGACTGCTGAGAGTCCAGTTGGACACAGGTGCTGTCACGCCAGTGCTAGAATATATATCTCTTTTTTTTCTCTCAAATACATTTTTCCTCCAGTTTCCAGTACAGTCAACCAAAGTAAAAAACACTTACATAGATGACAACCAGATGTCTTTTTTTCTTGCTTCTGAAAGACATTTGGGCTTTTATCAAAATCTTTCATTTTCAGTTATAAAAGCCTGAATTTCAGGCTTGGGAAGGTGGTTTCTGAACCAGTCCCACCTTGACACGCTGATCAATGAAACCTCCCAGCAGTTTATAAACTATTTGAAACTCGAAAAGTCAGTCAGAACTGAAGAAAAGAGGTGAAAAGATTCTGCTAAATTAGGGCTGTGTGTCTTTTATGTGATGGCAGGCACAAACAATGGCCAGCTTCCATTACTTTTAGATACTTACAGTAGTTCCTCTTCAGATTTCTTTGACTGCTTCAGAAATGTGAATAAAGACCTAACAGTGGATAGTCATTCAAGAGAATATGGATTTTTGCCTTGTTGTTTACTAACAGTCCGCTGAGACTGGTTTTGGGCTGTCAGTGGTTTGTCCAGTTCTTCTTATACAGTCTATGCTGTCATACTATACCGCTTCGCTCTCTGCTGGATGTACAATGACCTGCAAATGATGCTGATGATGACGATGATGATGATGGAATACATTTTAGCAATTCAGAATACTCACTGATTTATTGTAAAGGTTATTGTTTTTGAGCAGTGGTACATAGATTCATGCCAAGAAAGAGCTCTACGGCTGCAGCGTTTGCTTTGCGAATACTGATGGAAAAGCACACAGAAGGTCAGACTGCAGTGTCTTTGAGGATTTGGAGAAACAGCAGAGTGCTGAGGGAGGAACTGTGGTTTTTCATGAAGCAGTCTGGAGTGGCTGGAGTGGTACAGGACGCGTACGACGGGATTGTGACAGCAGTGAGATGTTCTGTAGGAGGAACAGAGAAGTTTCACGTGGAACTGGGATTGCATCAAGGATTGTCCCTGAACCTCTTCTTGTTTGCCATGATGAAAGACAGGTTGAGAGGAAACGTCATACAGGAGTCTCCACTGTGATATTGGCAGCTCACACTGTGATCCGTGGTGAGAGTATGGAGCAGGTGCAAGCAAACCTGGAGAGGTGGAGATATGTGACGGAGAAAAGAGAACTGAAGGTCAGCTTTAGCAAGACAGCATACTAGAGCAAAGTTGAAGAAGGTGCAGGAGTTAAACACTTGAGATTAACTGTGCAGACCGACTGGAAGTGTGGAAGAGAGGTGAGGAAGAGGGTGAAGGAAAAGTTTGGACTTTTGTGACTAAAATAAGACAGGATTAGTTGGGTTTAGGCTTTGGTTACGTGAGCAGCTAAGCTGGACAGTTGTTAGATTTAACACCAGTCTGTTAATAATGCATTTATTGTTTGCCGTTTATTAACACCAAATTGTTGTGGGTAGAGATGTCTTTCTGCTTTTTCCAAAAATCTACAGTCATTACATCAAATATGACATTTCCAAGTCCTCTGGAGATTAGATCATTAGATGAAAGTTGAATCCTACAAAGAGCCTCAGCTCAAAAAAAGAAAAAGTATTCTGAGCCGCATAGTTGAAATAAAGAAGAGTATTGAACAAATACAGTGGATAAAACCAGAGGCAGGACCTAAAGTTCTAAAAAAACGTTTTTGGGTGTCATGCTGGATGAGAATTTGAATTGGAAATCACATATCAATTATACAAATATCAAAAACAATTGCTCTGTTACACAAAGTTAAGGATTTATTGGACAACAAAGCATTGTACATTTTATATAACACTCTGATTGTTCCATATCTGACCTACTGTGTTGAAGTTTGGGGAAATGCCTGTAAAAACATATATTCAATCAATTTTCATTCTGCAAAAAAGAGCCATAAGAATAATCAGTAGAAAACGATATAAAGATCCAACAAATCCATTATTCCTTCAGTTAAATTTGTTGAAATTTCATGAACTAGTAGACCATAGTATTCTGCAAATTATGTTTAAAGCTCATAAAAAAAACTTTACCAATCAACATTCAGAAAAGATTTGAAAAAAGAAAAAGCAAGTATAACTTAAAAGGAACAGAGATTTTTATAAAACCAAGATGCAGGACAAAATTGATGGAACGTTGTGTTTTTGTGAAAGGAATCAGTTTATGGAACAATCTGAACAAAGAAAACAAAGAATCCAAATCAAACATTACATTCAAAAGAACAATTAAAGCCTGTACGTTAAGGAAATATAACGAAAAATGTTGAGTTTGATTGACATACCCGTAGGCGGTGGTAATTTTATTTAATGTTATTTTAATTTTATTTTAGTTGTTTTTATTCACTTAGTTGTTTTTTTTATTATTATTTTTAATTTATGTTATTTGTGAAAGGGGCAGATCAGATAAGATCCTTCTTCTTTCTGCTCCCTTTTCATTCATAAGTTAGGAACATTTGTATTTGTGTTTGTATTAAATTGTTTTGTTTTTTGAATGAAATAAAGAATAAAATGAAATGAAAATGAGAAAGTTAGGATTTGAATTAATATGACTATTTTTTAAAGGCTGATTAGATTAATTATAAAAACATTTTAGGAACATCTGTCCTCCCTTTTGCCGCTGCCTCCTCCGCTGTATTCCAGGCACCTTCCCCCTGTGAAGCACTTCCCCAAAGCATTATTGAAATAAACACATTAGATGGTGGGGCAGGCAGCGTGCAGCTACAAGGCTAACAGCTGCGAAGCCGCGTCGTCCCTCTGGCAACATTGTCTACATAACTAAGCAGCAGACTCTCAGCAGCAAAGAGAGGCTTGCCCAAAGGAAGAACTCCTCCAGGAAGCCTTGAAAGAAACTGGTTATTAAATCAGGCAGACCGGAGATAAAGATGTCATCAGTAATAATGCTTTTCATTTTGACTGTGATCTTATTTGCAGAGAGGGGAGGGTGAGCTGTGCAGTCTCACCGAGTTGACAGAAGGGATTTTCCTGCCGCCGAGAGACTGATCTGTCAGCAGATACATGGCAATGCCATCTTTGTCGCCATGCCCTGGTGAGGATAAACTAATATCGTGGAACTGCAGATGTGGCGCTTTCTTCCCAGCACACCTAATTCTCCGTGCTCATAGGCAGACGGACCTGAACACACACAATAACAGTCCCTGCTGATGGAGTCTTAGGTGGCTGAGGTGGTAACGCTGAGCGTGGCCCATGTGTTCTGCCGTCTCACACGCGTCAGCAGCAAGCTGAAGTGATGGGACACGCTGTACTGTAGACTCATCCAGTCATCCATCTGTCCACAACCGAGAGTCCAGCCTGCTCTCACTGTATCCCTCTCTCTTAGCGTCAAGTGTGTTTCTGCTAGCGCGACGTGAGCTTTTAAAAAAATAAATAGAACTTAATATGAAGCAGGAGAGGGAATAAAACATGCAGCAGGCTTAAATATTGTTGGTGCTACTTGTTTGATTGAACACGATCATGTGGGAATCACATAATCGGCTTGCTTAAACACTCATTACACTCCATGTCTTGTATTTTCTGCTATTATCCTTGTCACAGTACAGCAGGCCTGCAAGTCGGCTGGAACACGCCCTAATTTTTTAAGTCACATCAAGTTAGCTGTTTAACTTTACTGGTATGATAACCTTACGATGGTAATTAATATTACTTTACATTCAACCTTAAAGGGGACCTATTATGAAAAACACGTTTTTTCTTGTTTTAACATATATAAAGTGGTCTCCCCTCACCCTGCCAGCAGAGGGAAGATGAAATCCCATGAATTTCTGCAAGGTCTGTACCCCCGCCTTGCTGAATCTTCCAGTGTCATGTGGTTTCTACGAGCCGCTTAGATTTGTGCATTTTCTTTACGTCACCAAAATGCAAACCACGCCCTCGGTCTCCTCGCTGCTGAACACATGCCCACAACCAACTCTCTCCGCCGGCTGGAGCTTCAGCCATTGTTCAGCAGCGGTGGCTGTTTCCTCAGCGAGGGGACAGTTAAGATAAGGTTTTGCATCGACACTTACCCTCATAAATGGATCAGTTCCCACAGTAAGAACCCGACAACTGCACACGAGTCAGCGGTAAGTGACGTTATTTTTTTTATGTTATTTATATTTGTCTACAAGTATTTAGCTTAGCTCCGGAGCTCCGGAGCACCGGAGGCCACACACCGGACCGGACCGGTGAGGAGCTCCGGGCGCCGACGGCTCTATTAGTACCGTAATACATTTTTCTTCTGTTTATGATTTCAGATCTTCCAAGCAATGCACCTGGAGCTGTTCAACGACACCTTCAGAAGAAATGCACGGTCCTTCCTTGAGCCAGCAATAGTGCATAAATGTTATTTATATACAACTTGTGTTTTTAACAATAAAGTTGCCATTTGTGAAAATTCAGTGTTGTGATTTCTTGTAACATATGAAATGATGAGGAATCTGAGTAACTGTGGTGTACCTGTTTAGAATTAAAAATTAAATCTTCCTGTGTGAATTAGTGTGAAGACGAGGTAACTAAAGGCTGATTTATGGTTCCGCGTTACACCAACGCAGAGCTTACGGCGTATGGTACGCGTCGATTTAACGCAGAACCGTAATCAGGCTTTAAGATCCGTGTAACTGCCGAGAGCGTCCGACTATCGCGTCGAACTGCGTGACATCGGACGCTCTCTGTCCACACTGAAACCGTTAAACTTGCGGACAGTTAGGATAGTTCAATACAAAAAAAATAAAGCAATGCAATTTATTTTGTCGCAGAAGCTTCTCGCATGGGACACAGTTTGTGTACGACGCAGCCGGCTGATCTGGCCGGAGCGAGGTTTATTCTCCTCCCCTCCTACACGTCATTCAAGCAGCCAATCAGCACAGAGCCTCATCATCATAGCCTCCCCTCCCCTAAAATGAAGCACAGAAAATGGGGTGAGAAGCGGTAAAACTAGAGACATGGCCCACAGGCTGAATTTCTGATTTATGAAGAAAAAACAAGCTTTAGATTGTTTTTAAGACATTCAAGGCCTGTTTAAAATATACATTAAATACCATAATATGTCCCCTTTAAGCGAGCTACGTCCTGGCACCCTTCCAGGCCAACACACTGCTAGTTGAGGCAGACTGTTCAACTAACAAACAACTAAGCACATTGTCTTTAAAATATGAAAGAAATGTTAGGTCTTTATGCAGAAGTTCAGACAGTGCTAAGAGCTAAGTAGTTGAAGCGATCACAACTTGCCATCAGCTATGCCTACTATCAAGACCTCGTCCTGATGCTTATAAACAGTCATGCTGATAGCTCAGGGTCTGTCAGTTTTTATCTTTATTTAAAATTTTCTTATTCTTTCAGCAAAATTCTTTAAATCTGCAAGTTTCTTCCAGCATCCTTCGTGCTCTGCCGTTTGAAGATTCTGTTTGGGGAATTTCAGTGACATTTTGTTTGGAAGACTGCCAGGGTCGAATCAAAGCCTTCAGCTTTCGTTTCTCCAGGTAGATCGGATTCTGAAAATGTGTTTGGGTCCATGTTTGGAAAATCCAAAAAGATCATAGCATTTAGTGCACAGCTACATCTTTTTTTGTTCCTTCTTTAATTGCATGTTGTCAGCCTAAAGGTATTTCTCAGTCAAGCCTGAATTTTTATTTATATTTCAAGCAAGCTTATGAGTAGTTCTCTTGAAGAGTTTCTCTCAAACATAAACGAGATCACCATGACAACACTGTGGTATATTTATTAGTCTAGCTTTTTCACACTTAATGGAAACAGCTAGACAATCTGTTATTTTGATTTTCAAAGTGCTAGTCAGCTGCTGTGAGGAGCTCGTGGCTAAAGATCGTTGGGGCAGTGCATCCAAAACAAGAAATAACCTTTTGGACGAGTAAAGTAAAAACCAGGGTGCCCAAATATTTGCAGGAAACTGTAAGTGGCATTCACTGAACACTGTGGATCTTTAAACGCTGTCGATTTTGTTGAACATCCGTCCCAGCGACAGCTCCTGCCTTCTTATTGCTTAAATGTTTACACCTGAAACACTTCACGGAGTTGTTAATTCTTCTTAATTGTCTCCGTGGAAACCGCAGCCTGTGGTCTCTGTTGAATTGCAGCATCACAATTAGTTTCCAATACTTTGTTTACCCTCATTGACCAGAGGCTTCCGTCTGTCCAAATACCGACGACTACAGGTGACAAGGGCTTTCATCCTGCCGGAACTTAGGCTTTGTCGGTACTTTGTCCTACTCGACCTGCTTCTCTGTCGTTGTACTCTACTTTACATGGGTTGCATGATCATTTGGTTGCACTGGTATAGCAACTTTACAATTTTTTACTCTTATGTGTTTCGTGTTTTCATTATATTTGCTGGTTTGCACTTTGAATGTATTGTAGGACCAAAGTGAGTCGACTTTAATCGGCTTTTCCCATTGCCAAGGTGTGGCTGCAGCAGTGTTGCGATATGTACATCATTGAGCTTTTCTGTTGTGTGCAATCCACTTACAGTGTCTTTTGACACGGTGCTGCCTTTGTTAATGGCCATAAATGCACAGAATGATGTGTACTTTCTGGTTGACAAGGTTTGAAAGTCAAAAAGATAAAATTTTTGGACTATAAACCAGTCACATGCGCTTGAACAGGCCTGGCAACTGCTCTTAGAATTAAAATGAATCTAAACACATATAACATCCCATAAAATTACAATGGCAAGTGGCTGAGACCTTCATGTCACTCAGGGTGCATGACACGCGGAAGCAGTGCGACCCACACGCAAGGTTAACATGGGCGTGACACTGAGTGCACACCCCCGAGACCAAGAAGGGCATGATAGCAAGCAAGCTATTAATTTATGCAAGAGTAATTGCAGAGCGTGCAACAGAAGCATGGTACACGGTACAGATAATGCCGTCTTATTTGACAGCGCAAATGAACTGAAGCTTGACGGCAGGTCATGCTCACGGCAACCAGTGAGTAAGTATAATTGCAACATTTAAATGCTCAAAAAAACAACATCTGGGCACTCAAATTGAAACTGAAATATACAGATATCAGAGCATTTGGGTCCAGCTCCATTTGTACTGCAGGGTTTAGATTTAACGCTCCTCAGATCCCTTTCAAACACATCCAATACCATAAATGTCAAGACGTCTACAACTCATCTGCCAGGAAATATTCCCTAACATGGTCTCCTGCTTTCCTTGAGATGCATACAGTTTACATATAAGACCTCTGCACCGCAGTGGAGGAGCTACTGCAGAGGCATGTCTCATCGATGACTATAAATTTCAGCTACAGGGTGCTTTTGTGCCATCAATGACTTATTTTATGAGGACATCAAGGATAAGACCTGGCATAAACATAAGAGGGCTCATACGTGACCTCAACTAAATTCAGGTTGTTGGTTTTTTTTTCTTCTTTCGATTTTATTACAGCCAGGCATGATTTCATCATTTAACGTTTGTAATGAGTTACAGAACAGCTGTGTCATCATGACACACATTTGGTACGGCACGGTTTAACTCCAGTAATTTTTCAGAAGATGGAAACGCCTGATTTAAATACTGTAATTATTCCCAGCTTGAAATTGAGCATCAGGAGCAAAACAAAAACAGGTTTTGGCACATAGCGTCTTAGGTTTTTAATTTGTAAATAATCTCCACCACTTTTGCTAATATGTTTTGAGTTGTTCTTTTATACCAATATTAAGGCTTTCTGCTCCCCTGTGTTTAGATTTTCATTTAGTTATCCTAGACCACACTCTTCCCTCTTTATGTATTTGTGCAACTTCCAAAGGGCTTGGCGAACTGTTTATCAGTACTCATTAAGATAGACTTGTATTCATCTCACAGTGGAGAAATTCCCATGTTAGCAGCAAAGATATCTATCAAAAATATAAATATATACACAATGATACAGACTAAATATTTCACTGTGGGTGATTTTGTGTTGCTGTTAAATATTCAAGTGTCTATTAGTCATCAGTGATTCACTGGGACCAGCTCTGATTGTGAAGTCTGACGGCAGCTGGAAGAAAAGCCCATCGATATTGTTCCTTCAGACACTTGGGATGTCACAGTCTGTCACTAAAGGAGCTGCTCAAACATGACACTGCGTCATACAGAGGGTGGGAGTCGTTCTCCAGCATGGATGATAGTTTGGTTACTATCTTCTTTTCTCCCACCCCCAGTTCAGGGGCGTCCCCAGAACTGAGCTGTCCTTCCTCACAAACTTATCTGTAGACGACATGCAGATGCACTAGCAAACCACTCCATAAAGGATGGCCGAGGCCATAAAAAGTCTTCAGTGCATCTGCTGTATCTGTTATCTGACCCGTCCAGTTTATTGTTTACTGTTACAATGTGCTTTCCCTAAACGTTCACCGGGGTAGTTACAGAGAGTGAGTGGCTGCGGAAGATTTTCCCCGCATTGATCTGAATGCACGTCGGCTGGCACCAGTCTACGGAGTCCTGGATCAGTTTTCTGTACTCTGTCGTTGTCATCTGTGATCGGGCCGATGACAGCAGAGTAGTCAAAGAACTGAGCTGAACGTGAAGTGTTAAGGTTCGGTTGTGTTCTGAACTCAAATGCAACACTCAGGAGACAGGAACGGATTAATGCCCTGCTAGGCGTTTTTAATTGTCCAGAAGAAACCGGAAAAAAGTAATTATAATCCATGCTTGTGTAGGTCTGTGGCCAAACAAACATTCCAGCCCAGTGGCGGTGGTGAGAGGTAGGCACTGCAGCTCTGGGGTGAGGCAAAAGACAAGCAGTCAGAAAAACAGACAAAAATGCTGAAAACTACTCAAAAATACCTGAACGGCACATCTACGTCTCTACTGATACTTGCCAGGTGATTCTATGGGATGATCTGGCGAGGAGTGTAAGGAAAGCAGATGACTTGGAGACTCTTTTTCGCCAGGCCTGGCTTGCGTGCAAAATTTGGTGACTTTTGGGGCATGTTTAGGGGGGCAAAAAGGCCCTCATTTTGTCGGAAAAATATAAATGAAAAAAAAAAAAAAACGAGAAAAATTCCTACGGATACAATAAAGCCTTCGCACTGTAAGTGCTCGGGCCTTTTTCGAAGGCCATATTGTATCTGTAGGAATTTTTTTTCTCGTTTTTATTCTTATTTTTCCGATGAAATGAGTCACCAAATTTTGCACGCAAAAATTTGATATTTAATGGTTTGCATTAATGGGCGTGGCCTAATGGCTCAACAGCGCCCCCTAGAAAACTTTGTGCCTCAAGCCCCACAATACGGTTTGACGTACATGCACGAAAATCGGCACACACCTGTATCATGTCGCAACTTAAAGAAAAGTCTCTTGGCGCTATGGCTGAAACCGAACAGGAAGTCGGCCATTTTGAATTAATCGTGTAATTGTGGCGCAATTTATGCCATTTCCAAGTGGTTCCAATGACTGGATCAATAGAGGACCGAGATGGGTGAGCACCAGCCTCTGCATCATCTTCATCAAATGCAATGCCACCAGTCTGTAGTCCCTGAAGTCTTTTGTGCAAGACTTCTTTGGTACCAGTACCATGCAAGATGTCTTCCACATCTGTGGCACCCTCCCCAGTTTCATGGCTCAGACCAAACATGTACAGCGATATGCTGCACAATTGGTCCACAAATGTCTTCAGCAGCCTGGAGCTGAGGCCGTCTGGGCCTGCAGCCTTTCTGGCCTTGGTCCTGCTGAGCTCCTTCCTCACCTGGGCTTCTGTGAGGGGCAACGAGGCATGAAGGGACTGATGGTTGGTGTGAATTGGTCGGGAGGATGGGCTGCGAGCTGATGGCCGTGCAGAGATAGGCATGGCTGGAAAAAAGCTCGCTGTGGGAGTAGTGAAAGGGGGTTGTAGCAGGGGAGACTGGGTGGGGGCTTCAAGTCATTCATCCTCCTCGGATCCCCCTCACCTCTGATCCCTGGGCCAGTGATGGTTGTTCTGCTGCAGCTGGTGCTTCCTGTATTACGGATAATTGGCAGTTTTCCAGGATGTGGTATGCACCATGAAATTATTGCAGCTACAAATAGTTGGAAGTTTTAAAAAAGGTGACATTAACCTGACATGAACTTTTCCTAAAAAGCAGATTTATGAAACAATTTCTGCAACACGTATTGGTAAGTGAGGCCCATAAACTATGTTTATTTAATTTCCTTTGAGGCTGCTTGACATATAATCCAATTTTGCACAGCCAAACAGGAAAGTTGAACAGGATAAAACAATAACAAAATATATGCGTAGGTAACTGACTGAAACTGTTTTAGCTAGTGCTAAAAAAAACAAAACCTTGCATCATCTTCCATCTAATGGTTTTTGTTCAACTTGCATTGTTTTCTGTATAAGAGATCAGAATCATAGAGAGACAATACTACTATACATTTTATTCTTTAAAAAACAAAAAACAGAGGTATAATTGACATGGGAAGAAATGTAATAAATAAAGGACCACTGAGAACAGACGACACTGAAAGTAGTCGAGACATTAACTCTGCAGAAGAAAACCACCTCTACCCGTTAATCAGCCGGTGACATGCAGACTGGCTGGAGTTTTAAAACACTTTTACTGGCACACTCTTTGCCGTTCCACTCAGAAATTATGGCAAGAAACCATGCCACAGCATACATCACGGCCGAAAGGGTAAACACAATTCAGTATTGAACAAGCCCCTTGTATTGAATAGAGGTTTCTTTTTCTTTCAATTTTATGTACACCACCAGCTCCACAAATAGTAAAGTTGAATGATCTTCAAAGACCCGTCTTCTCCAGGCCTTTTGTAATTATTATTATCCCAGTAATGGATTGTCAGTACAACAACAACTACTACACCCTTTCTCATTAGCTGTGTTGTGTGTACATGTTGAGTCAGTCTGCTGAGTTATTACGGTAACTATTACCTTGCCTACATCTCCAGAAAGAGTCCTGGCTGTGCAGTACCTTTCTGGAGGGAACACTGACATTTCTGCTGTGCTTTAATTCTGGGGCTGCATCCTTCATGACTATTGAAGACCAACTTCATCACAGTGGCGCAACATTGGCTGTCCGATTTCAACGCTCCTCCAAATGCAGAATGCAAAATGCATTGAACCTTTGTGACCTAGTATATCCAGATTCAGTGTGCGGTTAGTGGTTTGGAGACATGGCAGATGTGTTGAAGTCCTGTCCAGGGTTAGATTTTTTTATTTTTTTGCCCACCCGTCACAGTGGTCGATGGATTTCAAAATCCAGCCAAATTTGTCAAGTGTGGATGCTCCTGGATGATTGAACCCCTCCCTGTATATCTGAGAGTCCAGCCATCCTGAATTAGACCTGCTTGAATCTGTGAACCTATTCTTTTGTTAGGAATATAGATTGACCGGTAAACAGAAAGCCTTACCATCTGACTCAGCTCTGTCTTCTCCCCAACAGACAGGGACAGGGTCTGCAGGGTCTAAGGTTGGATCTGACATCTGACACAGCCATCATATTCAGGAGTATAGCGTCGTGATCTGGCGTTTTTGTTAGGGTTTAGTTTTTTCTATTTGTGTGTTTTCTTGGATTTCTAGTTTGGTTTCCTGTTTTATTTTGAAAGTCTGGTTCCTTCTGCGTTATTTATGATTGACTTCCTTTGCCCAATCTTTTTTTCTTCTTCCCTGATTGATTGCAGCTGTGTCTCATCAGCCTCAGACTGCATACATTGACCATTTCTCAAGGTGCGTACATGTCTATACTTGTGTTCTTGTTAAACGTTATCATCTGTAGCCAAGCTTTTAGAGTTTGCATCTCATGAATTCCAGTCCAAATTCCCAGATAGACAGTTTAAAACTTCTCATTTTTAAAATTTTTCTTTGCTTGTCACTTCCATCAGTCTTTACTTCTCACCTGGCTGCCTTACAAAAGCTAGAAAGCCATTAAAAACATTTGGTCTAAAATAATGCTTAAAGAAACTTAAAGGAGCTTGAGGCCGGATTGAGGCAGAATTTTATGAAAAAAATTTGTATACGTTTTAAGTTTTCTAGTAATAATGTCAGATGAAGCGTTCCAAACCCAAAAGAATGAGCCCTCTAGTGTATCTCTCCGTTGCCTTGAACAGGCTGTGTGCTGCAAAATGTGCTGCAATTCGGGCCCAAATTTCCTGCGCTGGGCTGCGGATGTGACGTCACATGACGCTGCATGTGTGTTCTCCCCGTTCTCCCGTGCCGGCTTCACTGTTGGCTGCAGTACCCCCGACGGCCGTCGTTGTGAAGGGTGGCGCTAGATAGTCTCATTTCTTAAAAGGAGTCTCATGCTCCTTTAAGTAAAAGCAATACATGGTCAAATCTCCATTGCATTAATGTCTAGGGTGTTTATTTTTATAACCCAATAAACTGGATATGCTGTTCAATAGTGTTTACCTGTTAGCTGAGCTGTGATGTCAAGTACACAAGTATACTGCCGTTCCAGTTGGACAAAGGGAGATATGCATTCCCACGTCCTCCAAAGTACATTCTCCCACCTTGTAATAGGGTTAGGTTAGGGGTCTTTTCGTTCCTCGTGCTGCTCTGTGTTTTTCAGTCTCTTCTCATCCTGGCTTTTTACTTTTCCATTGGAAGCTCTTTGTTATGTTTTTTTGAGGGGGCTGCCCTTGCAGCATTATTTGTTTAAGATAAAGGACTTTGTTTGCATTCATGCCTCCCTTCATTCTATAATTCCGTCCTTGACAGTCAGATGCTGAGTCGATTTGCTCAGTTATTACAGGAAGTCGAAGCATATCCAAGAAAAAACAGCCCCTTTTAACTTTACTAGATTTCAGGACCAACGTTGCTGACATAAACAAGAAGTTCTCCAAAGGCTAGATTTTCTCATTTCTCCAATGAGAAGTTTGGCCATTATGGTCTTTTGAAGAATTTGCCTTTTGGAAAAGTTAATCCTCCAAAAGATGGAGCGTCTGAATTGTGACATAGCTTTGATTTGTTTTAACATATTCACATGGTGGATTTTGTGTTCTGTGTTGCGGATGGCAGTGGTTTGGCAAACGCTGTTACCCTGGTTTCACGAGAAGCACACCCGACAGAAGACGAAGGTAGAATGGAGTTGAGATGGCAAACATACCCTCTGCACCATATCCTGTGAATACAAGTAAAAATCATGGTTGTAAAGGGAGCTTTAGTAGTGCTTTTTTGTATCACTGTGGTACTTTAGCCAAAGCGTGGAGAAGACATGTTATTAATACGAGCAAATTGTGCCATCTATTGAAAAAACAGGCATAAAATCTCCCCTTGATTAAGATATATTTTTTATGGAAACAAAACTTAAACATGTACATTTTATGAGCAGTCATATATTTCATGTGATTAACCAATACCAGGAGTTTTAATGAGATTTGTCTCCTCTGAGTAGAGCCTTGATGGTGGCAGACTCTGCTCATATACTGTGCATCCCAGATATCTTTAATATTAACACATGTTCAAGGTTACGCTTGCCCCTGGGCTGTAGTTACAACTAACAACATGAAGACAAGTTCTTGGTATTTTCTTGTGAATTGGAGGGTCACTGCAAATGTGCATATGGTGGGTGTTGCAGGCTGATTATCGTTGCTGATTTCTGACCTATTGGACTTACTTTTCACCACTTTATAAATTGGCACATAGAACTGGATGCACTTGGGCAACTGTGAGATTAAAATCATGATATAGCTCAATATATATATAATTTGTTTTACCTTAAATTATGATGCATACATGTAATCACTTCCTGAAGTATGATCAGTGGTAGATTATTCTTCCCCTTCGGAAGACTAAATGAGGCACTGCTATCAGTAAATTGAATTGGATGAACGTGATAGTACATACAAACTTCATGCTTCAAATCCAGAGTCCTTTAAAGGGATTGTGACATGAAAAACAAATTTTTCTTGATTTTTTGTGTTTTGTTGGGTGTCTTGACATCAATTACACCCAAAAAACAACGAACTTTTAACATTCAGTGTATTGTGTGCTTTCTGGGATTTTCCGCATAACTGTGCAAAAACGGCGCATGTGGTTTGGTGGCGGGCCGTTACGTAACGGCCCGCTAAATCACCGCCCCCTCCACCCAGCTCCCTGCCTCCTCTCCAGCGCACCATAAAGGCTGATTTATGGTTCCGCGTTACACCGACGCAGAGCCTACGGCGTAGGGTTACGCTGCGACGCGCACCATACGCTGAACCCTACGGCGTAGTTCTGCGTCGATTTAACGCGGAACCATAAATGAGGCTTAACACGGAGCTGTTTAGAGCGTCTTTTGTTCTAATCACCGGAGGAAAACTGCTAAGAAGACCCGCGGCCACTGACTGGACTTAAGATAAGGGGACAGTGCTGCTTGCATGCCTTTATTTTTATGATTGTTTGCTGTGGTTCTCCCTGCTGCTCTTCCGTGCATGCTTCGCCTGTCGCTCCGACGCCGCTGTGAGCGTATGGCTGGAGGAGGAGGAGGTTTGGAGGAGGAGCGGAGCAATGATTGACAGGAAAGGGGGAAAGGAAGCATTTTTCACGGCGCAAAAAAACACTGTAATAAAAAGCCAGGAAAAGAGTACTAAGAGTGAAGTTTTTCTTGTTACACTCTTTTAGACACATTTGAGGGATGTTGGCCAAGACTTTTAATAGTGTTAAAAGCATGTTAAAAATGATGTCACAATACCTTTAAGGCAACAAAAGCACTTGGGTAAGGTTGGGAAAGATTGTGCTTTTGGCTGAATATCAATCAACCTGTAGTCTGTCCTCTGACTGGATATTTTCTCTATCAACCCAATTCATAGTGTTTTCTAACCAACTCCTGCCAGTGCCTAAGGAGAACCATTAAAAAGTTAAATAATGCTCCGGGCACCAAAGGCTGATCTGCATGTTAATAGAAAACAGAATTTGTTTCCTCAAAGTACACCTGCTGTTTCAAATTAGTGATAAATAAATGTGATTTCTAGGACACAGAGCTGCTCAAGGATACTTTACCGCTGGGAATATAAGCACTTTGATATTGTGCACTAAATAAAGGGGTTGCAAAATACTCGGTCCTTCTTATAAAACCTATTCGGCTAGCTTTCTCTGCGTCCCTTTAATGCAGTACCCATTTTCTCAACTTACAAGCGAAATGTAAATTGTTTTTAACCAGTAAAACATAGCTTTAAAAACATTCAGAAGGAACTTGACCAAACTTTGGTCGTTTAGCTCTGTCAGCTCGAACTAAACTAATAAGATTACTTCGGCCTCTGAGAAATGTTGATAGAGCTGAAACTCCAATTTGCTTAATGCAAATAAAGCGCTGCTGATTGTCTCTTCAGGCCTACTTCAATCCTGCCCTCCTACCAACCTAACTTGATTTATCTCCGAGCTTCCCTGCCACTAAATCATGCAAACCTTCTCTCTGTGAGACGACACCACTAACATTACACCTCATGTAAATCAATACAATTTAAAACATTATAAAAAAAGACAGCTGAAATGGTGCATTGCAGATCAACACAAAGTTAAAAGTTATTTATAATATTGTTGCAAGATTTCCACATATTTAAGGCTGACGTGCGTATCTTAGATCATCTTAGAGATCTTACAGGCCAGAAGCATTTTACGATTTTTTGCGTTTCATACACTACCACATTCTCTTGAAAATAAAACAAGTAAGATGTGATCAAAGCTTTAACTTAAGGGGTCTGAAAGAAAGATGACAGTATTTAGAAAATGCAGCCATTTTAAGTGAGATACCTCTCACTTTCAGGGACTAAAAAGTATTTGGACAATTTACTGAGGGGAAGTTAAGTAGCCAGTTAAACCGCAGTCCCTCGTCACTTCAAGACAAAGAGGGAGATAAAACACCTGGAGCTGATATTAGTTACTGGGTTGGAATTTGGCAGCTGTTCGACTGAAGCTACCAATATAAAGTCAGAATGAGGGGGTGCAGATGGACAATGGCCCTAAATGTACTGCAAAAGCACCTCAAGGCTTTTTGACGGGAAATTAATTGAATATTCTTCATTGGCCAAGTCATTTGCCTGCTCTCCACCCAAGAGGGCAATTTTCCAGTTACTGAAGACAAACAGGCAGCTAAAGTCGATACAGATTTCAGAAACAAAGAAAGTCGTGCTTGCTTTGTATTTTTTCAGTAATCGTCATAAAAAGCTTGTCTCTTTCCTTAATCAAGCCGTGTTTTTTAAATGCCAAGTACAGTAGGTAAGTTTGGAGTACTTGTTAGTTCATATTCGACATGTCTGGTTCAGGAGAATGTACTTCTGAAGGAGTTTGGTCTTCCCGCCATTGAAACAACAGCACACTTCTCCGCTAGCAGACCCACATCCTCAAAAATGTAAACTATTGCCTAAAATGTTCAAATAGGCTCCACCTTGATAAATTGATCAAGAAAATGAAGTTAGAAGCAGATCCTCAAGTGAAAACAACTTAAAACTACATTTGCTGTTCACTGGTTTTATAATGACGTCTTTCTAGTGGCAGCCTGCTGTGGCTCCACTCACATCGTCTTTCTTCACATGTTCTTGAAATGATTCTTTTGTTGAACTTTCTTTTTTTCTCTCTAATTTTTTAAAGCTACTTTGAGCGCCACTTCAGATGATTGTGCTTGAAGGATTTCACTTGTTATTCAGGCACTTATTTAATATTGGCTATGATTAGTAGCCATGACAATGGATAAGCAGTTCACTTGAGGAGTTCTAATGCTCAGTCAGCGCCCGAAATAAAACTCCAAATCTTGGGAAGTTGGAGAGGAAAGGTCCAGGAGGAAAAAAAGAGATCAAAAAGGACGAGGTTTGCATACAGTACATTCTTCCACCGATCGCCATAGGCAGTGAGGGATCATCAGGACGTCACCTGGGGAACCTGGCACTGAAAGGGAGAAGGCGTGAGGATGGGGAATGCAGTGTGGTGTCTTTGCTGCAGGAGCTTGCATGTCTTCAACTCCAGGATCCCTCTATGTGGATTTTACACAGTATGGGCAGGAGAGGGGACACAGTGCTTGTGAACTGCAGATGGTGTCGTCCTGGACATACTGCTTTGAAGGGATGCTGATGTTGAACTGCTAGCTGTGACTTTCCTTTCTGAGAGTTCACCTGTGTTACCTGTCAACACTGTACATGATGTCATCAGCTCGGTTGTCACCAGGTTACAGGCACAACACACATCTATCTCCTCCACCGTTAGTGCTGCTCATTACAACAAAATGCTTTCTGAGATACTTTTTTGTCTGTCAAATCCTCACCTCTCAACTTAATGGTTCCTTGATAAAACAGAATGACTGACGTACCAAGCTTACTTCCACATAACATGGTTACATGCAGATTCTGAATTGTAACATTATTTCAATCGCAACTGAAGATGTTTCACATTTTTACAGAACACAATTACAAACTGGAACCATTTCTTCACTCCACATGCTCAAGTTTTATGAAAACCGTTGTTTTAAGAGAAGTGGAGACAAATGAGAAAAATGTTACATGTTGAGTTGTTTGCTTCTTCGGTCATCACAGCCACCATTGTTCTTGATACATCTTCAGCATGCAGCAGCACAAGAGAAACACAGGCATTTTTGTTTTCAAATGTATCACATCATCAACAGTTTTTAATTCCATTGACGGTAAAGTAAAATCAGAAATGCCAACACCGTACAAGGTTGTAAGTGTTGGACCACGCTGAAAATGTATCAAGAATAATGTCATGGTTACCATAAACGATCATATTCGGAATATAATTACAATCAAAAAGGTACTGGTTTAGAGAGACTTCTTTTATACGGCATCACCACACATCAGAGCTAATTAGTAGCTTCACATGCAAAGGTAAACACCTAAAGGACATCACAATTAATATGTGGTATTCATTACTCACACTAACGCACCACATTATTTTGTGGTGACTTTCTGTGCAATTATGTTCACAATACACTGCTTCGAAACCCACTAAAGATGTATTTCCTTTGGTCTATTTGTACAGCAGCATATTTGAAGGCACACTCTATTAGGGATTTAGAACCAATAATAGATGTATTTTGACTAGATATTAGTCTAGACTACGACTTGCAGCTTGTTATCTGAGAACGGCAGACTCTGCGTCTATGCTTTGTGGTGTGAAACTCTCTCAACAAAGGTCTTAGGACATTACAGGCAATTTGCAGTGTTTTTCGTTTCCAATTGGCTACAGCTCTATTTAAAAGGTTGTCAAAAACAATAGAGCTTAATTAAAAAGAACACAGATATCAACCTCATTAAGGTGGTGAATTTAAGCAAGTCAATTCAGGCAGCTCATTCAATTAACTAGCCTCTACAAAACAGCTTAGCACCGTTAAAAACCAAATCTCTCTTTTTTTTCTTTAACTTTCCCTTCATTTCCACAAAAACATGTGCAGAGAGTGAAGCACTGACATGTTTAGTTCCCATCTGTACCTGCATTTCATTCTGCTGTCATACCCAACTATGGATGACCATTCCTTCGTCTTTGTTTATTCTGGCTTCTTTCCTTTTTTTAAGACTTAAAAATATTACAGCAAAACGTTTCTTTCCTTTAATTGTCATAACTAGAGATATGAGATAAAGATATGAACCGCCCCCTTTTCTTTTTATTTAATTTTCTTTTATTCTGACAAACCTCACACCACATTGTAATATAGCAGATATTGGATCTGTGGTGAAAATTGACATTTTTATTGTGCTTTGCAGATGCAAAGTCCAAACTATTTACCTCCGAAGCTCTAAGTATTTTCCAGTGCACCGCAAAGAGTAGAGCAAAATTGATGGTTAGTAACCCAGCAAATGTGAAGACAGATTGCAGTGAAGGGAACATGGCTAATCATCAAGTAGCGCCATACAGCGCACACAACCTTTCGTACGAATCATATATAATGAATACTCCTCTACCTACAAACATCCAGATTGTAAACTTTCACAGATATGAACAAAGTGGTTTTGACACTCAAATTAGTGAGTGACCATCTAATCTAGTGAGAGAAAATGAAAGTATATCGCTGGACTCTCCTTGTGAGCCTGAATTGCTCCCATCATCGACGTCAAGTGTCACAACAATCCGGCCAGCCTCTTCTCATGCTCCATGTTATGATGAGTTTCATATTGATGATCGAAAACACAGAAAAAACCTATTTCAACTCAATTCAATTGTATTTATCTAGCATCTATTACAATACAAATAGTCTGTGGGGATTTTTCAGAGACCCAGAACAAGATCCCCGGGCAAATATTAAAGAAACAATGGCAAGTAAAAACTCCCTTAGCAGGAGAAAATCCTTTAAGCCAACCAATGGCAAGAAAAAAACTCCCCTTTAAGATGAAAAACACCTTGAGCAGGACCTGGCTCCCAAAGGGACAGCCTTCTGGCGAAGGCCAGCCAGATAGAAGAAGAACAGAGAATCGAGATTACAGAAAGAGATAGGCACAAATGTATTGTCAATATTATATATTCAATATTAATATTATATTGGATAAAATATATTAATATATATTCATTATCTGTTAGCTGGAAAACTAAGAGTTCTGTGTACTTATATTATGAATGATGATTGGCTGATGTTCTACAGAGACAAGTATATAAGCTTTTGTAGACGGCAAACACGGAGGTGGTCAGTGGGTGGGACTGCAGGTCAGGATGTCAGCTGAGATCCTACGGAGACATCCATACAGACGGGTCAAGGTAAACACTGAGGTGGTCAGATGTCAGTTCTGCCCTGTAAACATGTATAAAAGACACAAACAGTGGGGCAGCCAAGCACAACAAACTAAAAGAGTAATAGAGCGCAGTTATGCCATTGAGATACTTTTAATAACAGGATTGGGCTGAAGAAAGAAAAAGAAAGAACGGTGAGGGGCACCGCTCGTTGGATCATGTTGGTGTCCCCCTGCAGCATTGGCCTGTAGTAGCAATACAATGAAGCTATATTTAAGGCACTGTGATGGACTGGCGACCTGTCCAGGGTGAACCCCTGCCTCTCGCCTGAAAATTAGCTGGGATAGGCTCCGGCAGACCCCCGTGACCCTGCAAAGGATATAGCGGGTCTAGAAAAATTTACATATTTAAGGCAAGCCTCCTCTAGTCTTGTCCTGTAGCTGTAGCTACGACCACTGGCCCTAACGCACTTAGGTTCAGACTAATTATAGGATTTATGTGGCAGGGTGGAGTAGCTGCAGCCACTCAGGCTGACGGGACACAGGTGTGTCCCATCAGCCTCTCCACCCTGCCAGCCTTGATAAGGAGGACTGGGAGACTGCAGCTGGGTCAGACCGAAGCTGAAGCTGCTGGAGCTGGAAGCACGTGTGTCCTGTGTGTTGGGTGAGAATAAAAGGGTTCTGCACAAAACTCCGTGTCCTCCTCTATCCTGTCGGTCGGGCCCCCGTAGCACTCGCACTGCTACAATTTACAAAACAGAAACAATTTAAACTTGGTTTTAAATGTGTCAGCCTCCTTTACCCAAATTGGTAACCTGTTCCATCCTAATGGTGCCTGATAGCAGAAGACCCATCCTCCAAATCTGCGTTTGGATACTGGGTCAAAGACGTGACGCTTACTTTTTCTGTCCCATGGAACTTTTTACCTAATAATAAACATACAAATGAATAAAAAATATAACATGTATGTCTAATACGTTCCTTTTACATGTGCCCACTCTTATTTTATTTAAACATGTTGGTTATTGGTCATTTTCTGCCATCTGAAGTGTGAAAACATCATGTGGGGTGACCGTCCGGCCTTGATTTCTGTTTGGACAACTGGTTTTAAATCACATTAAAACAATTTAAAAATCATGCTTGCCCTATTGGGCATACTTTCAAACTTGTTTTAGATTTATTGACAAAGTTATGGAACATTTGTACACACATTTCAATCATAATACACAAACTAATCTAGTCTGAATATGTTCATTGTCTGAATTATCATCTGGGGTGACCATGAAAAAAATACAATTGAGGGACTTTTATATTGACAATCATCTCAAAGAGGATGTTGCATCAGCCAGTTACTCCATGAGGGTCCCAGAGAGACAACCTGCAGGTCAGTAGTCTCTCTCTCCTTTACAAATAAATCCTCTTTCTAACTGCTGCAGTGTATACGTCACATTTTGATATCATGTGGGGTGACCACCCTAAAAATGTAAATAATTCGTTTTATTTGCAAATCTATATTTTGAAGGTAAATTTGTTAGTGATAGGTGGTGAGAAGTAGCTAGCTTAGATCATATAGCTAACTGTTAGCCTGTTATATTTGATTAAACTTGAAAGCATCATGTGGGGTGACAACCTGTCATGTGGGGTAACCAACAAATGGCAATTCTGTATCAAATTCAAAATTGAATGTCTATCAGTTTTGGTTCAAATATAAATTATTGGTATAGCATGCATAAGTGGATACACCTTGTACACATTTTAAATCAGTTTTATGAATTTTAGAGTAAGTAAGAGGGTGACACTGCCATTATGGATAGAATGTATTTAAAAATGGTTTTCAAAAAATGAAAGGAAAAATGTGTCTATCTTTCTTGAACAGTTAATTTAATTACTGATACTTATTAAAATATAAATTTTGTTATGGAAATCTATTCATTTTGAGATAAATGGTCGCCACAAATGACGGTTTAAAGGTTTAAAAACACTAAAATACCTTTGTTTGAAGTTTTCACATACATGTATGTGTACACTACATTTCAAATGTTTGGAAAATGGCCAAAAATATCTTTATTTTAAGTATTTTAAAAATGGGCTACTCAAAGGCCTTATACGTCTTTGACCCTACTCCAAGTGTACGTACGTCCACATTGAGAGCGGTATGCTCTAGTAGGTCTATTAGCTCTATTATTATACAGTAAGGTCTTGCAAATAATGCAGCACTTGGCCATTAACAACTTTATATACTTTATTAATTTCCTTGTACATTTTACGAGGACCCTACAGAGGGAGGCTAACACAGGAGAGGCGTGATGTCTCGTTCTAATTCCTGTCAGCATTCATGCTGTTGCAATTTGGATCAGCTGGAGGCTATTCAAAGACAATGACGTGGCATGGTTGAAAATAACTCACAGGTCAATCAAACAGTTGTACTGTACTTGAGTCCAGCTACACTAGCAACACTATTGAGGCTAGCCACGGTCCAACTAACCCATTGAGCTCTGACAGCTCACATCTCAAGTTCACTGAATACACAAATTAATATGCTTAGCACCAAGTTGCTCGAGTGATGGCGGCTAACCATTTGAAACTATAGATTGTAATGTAGCAGTCACAATAAACCACTAACAATGCATTTCTGGCTTTATGTAATTTACCTAAGGATACTTAAGCTCAGCTCTTATACAGTTCTCAAAGAGACAAAACCTGTCGGGTGTGTGCTCCTGCCTTATGTAGTGACAGTGGGACTAGGCTCCATAGATTATGATGGATAGATGGATGGTAACTTGACCTCATAAATGCAGGAGCAAAGCGAATACATACATTTTGGTCCAAAACAAATGTACTAAGTGTCATATGAGAGCAGAAAATTATAAAACAAACTGTTCAATAAATTGGTATTAATTTATTAATGGAAAAAAGGTTCAGTACATCTCAGAAATACATGCCAGTATTTATCTTTGGAATAAACTGTGGGACTGTGGTGGTGTTGCTCAGAGCTCCAAGATAATGTATAGTCTGAAAGTGTTCTTTACTCATGACGATCAACCCACAATTTAGCAAGCTATCCTACAAAAATAGCTCCCCAAGTAGTCAGTAGTTGTGTAAGTGTAAAGAGTAATGACTATGAATCGGTTTAAACATCAGAAAAGTAATTACATCGGTACACAGATGTCTGGATTATTTAGAATGTGGCATGAACCATTGAAAATTCAGTTGAGTCAGGTTTTGCTACAGATCCCACAAAGAGTCATGGGATATTCTTGGCCAATACAACAATGGTGGTTTACTGGAAGTTTGCCAAGTAAGTAGAGCTTGCACACTCATTGAAGAGCTAATTATCTTGCTAGACAGCAGGATTCCCTGCTTAGATATAGCTATTAAAAGTGATGTATTAGCTGCAGATATTACTTATGAGGTAAATACAGTACATACACAACCAACAACCAATAGTTTTTTTTTTCTTACAGTATGTTCAATAATAATATAATATTAAATATTATTATTTATATCCCGATTTTTGTTCAAATGACATATGCTTTGTTAGGATTTAGGTTCTGTAAAACTAGACTGGACCATTGTTAATGGAAAAGACCTCTGGTTAGAACAATATACGACTTTATACAGAGATTTAGCATAACAGACCAGCCTGTGACCTCAATGCCACAAAAAGCCCTCAACTGATTTAGCGTCTCTTGATGAGATTAAAATAAATGATTTAGCAATTTCTGTCTGTTGGTGTGGTCAGAACAATCTAGAGCTGAACATGCTCAAGACTGTGGAGATGACAGTGGCCTACCGGAGTTTTTGTATTATTGTTCTTGCGTATGTTTATATTTCCTTTTTTTTTGCACTTAAAGGAGCTTGAGGCTCCTTTTAAGAAATGAGACTCTCTAGCGCCACCCTTCACCACGACGGCCGTTGGGGGTACTGCAGCCAACAGTGAAGCCGGCACGGGAGAACGGGGAGAACGCGCATGCAGCGTCATGTGACGTCACATCCGCAGCCCAGCGCGGGAAATAATCGGGACCGAATTGCAGCACATTTTGCAGCACACAGCCTGTTCAAGGCAAAGGAGAGATACACTAGAGGGCTCATTCTTTTGGGTTTGGAACGCTTCATCTGACATTATTACTAGAAAACTTAAAATGTATACGGATTTTTTTCATAAATCTTACCACAATCCGGCCTCAAGCTCCTTTTAAGAGAGCCAAGTGAACCGAAGACAAATTCCTCATGTGTGCTGACATTCCTGGCAATAACAGCGATTCCCATTCTTATTCATTTTTGATTGGCTAATCAATGTTGTACACATTCAATGAGGAAGCAAATACACCTATGTGGGGTTTTACTCTCAAATTAAATGCTTTACTGTATTAAATACAACAAATAATACTGCCAACAGGTCAGTAAAGATACATCCCTGCAGGTTGCTGCAGTATCTCCATTTCAACTACAGTGCATTTTGAAACAACTGTTAGTTTGCCTCTCCATTGCCAAATGTCAAAATAAATGTCCATTCTCATCTTATGTCGAACTGTTGATTTGCTTCATGCATTTCCAGTCCCTATGGGCATCAGTAAAGGAACTGATGAGTTTAGACGCATACGATTCAATGGGACATGACATCATGACATTTTGAACAGATTTTAGATCCCCCATCTAGGCCAGTTGGGCACATGGGTGACATGAAAGTTTGTTAAAAATTTAAGTCGAGACAGTTTTGAGACATTTTATTCTGTTGTTATAGTCAGTGATGGACTAAAAAGACATGATGGCATGCATGAACTTCAAACTCGGAGGAGAAAGCCTTGAGACTCTGGTTCTACTGCGACTCAGCTTGTTAGCATTACTTTGACCTACAAATAAAACACAGAAACACCTTCCCCACTGATGCACGTGACCTTTCAAAAGCCTGTACTCCTGCTTGACATTTCATTTAGCATCCACTCACTGTATTAGTTTTGGTCTGTGCCCACATCATACTCCACCATGGTGGATTCTTCTGTCACATTAAGCACACTGGATAAATCGCGCCTATTGATTAAAGGGTGTTTTCAAACCTGGTTGCTCTCGGTTCTTCCCACTTGAATTAATCAATGCTGTCTCCTCAGTAGGACACTGAGGTGACAGCAGTAACACAACCCAGTCAATTGATCCTTTGCTCGTTGACCAAACGTCACCTCATTGAACCTGCCACAGGCTATTGGTTGTAGGGAAAGTTGGGAACACTGAAATAAAGCAACAATACTGGGAGTAGGTGGGCCTTTTTTAATTACACATCCTTAAATAATGAGCTTGAGATCCCAGAACTCGTTTAGCACTTTCATTCAGGCATCTCTACTGAGTCTAAGCTTGAGTCGCTGTAATTATGCACTACATCCTATGGAGAGACCCAGATGAGCATTGTACCTGTTCAAATTTGGGTCACGAGTGCATTGTATCCTATTCTGTAATCTAAAATATATTTAAGGCAGACGGGGGCCAACCAGGACGCAGCTGTACATCACCCACGGGGCTGCCTTTATACTGTAGCTACAGGGTCTGGATAGGTGATTTATACCACAATACCAATAGCTGTGATGATAATATACTACAGGTAATTGAAAAGAAGATTGGATAAGGTCAACAAAAGCAGTGACAGTCACTGGATGCCTCACAAAGGCTTGATAACGACATCATTCTGCTGCACCAGCTCCATTAAGTATCCTGCTGCCAATTCTCATATCAGGAAACTGGATAATTGTCACCATATTTCATTTAGACTTAACACACCATGAAACTGTAACTCAAGCTATTGTGATTCACATACAGTAGAACCGATAAGGTTTTGGTACAAATTGTCTCGTTGTACAATATGAGATAAGATCTTATCTTCTATCTTGCTGTGAGGATCCCATAACATGCATGAACAATGTATTAACATCAAGCCCAGAAGGGGGCCGGGGGGGCGGCCCTCACTGGAATCAGATGGGCCAACTCTGGGACCCCCCACTGTTCCAACATTCAAATGAGCTTTTGGATGCAGGCACAACAGTACTGGACCACAGCTTGTTTGAAGTCGGTATTAATCATTGTTGTTCAAACGTCCTACAAACAACTTCAAAGGGAGACAAATGGTCTGGATGCAAGATGCAAAACAGATAAAACAACTTCCAAGAAACATAAACTGACACAATTAAAAAAGACAAATGACTAAATAGACTAAACAAGAAAACTACAAAAGAGACATAAGACAACTACAGAAAGAGACAAGGTTATTAAAAGAAATAACTTAGTATGCAGTGAAAACAAAATCACAATAAAGCACAAAACAATAGCAAAGTCAAAAATGAAAACAAACTACAACGATGTAGGAAACAACCACAGAAAATGTAAAAGATTACTTTAAGATTGTATTTAGTAGGTTTGATCTGATCACAAGTGCATAGCCTCAAACACATGTATAAATGCACCTAGGATGGATGATTTGAAATCTGACTTTCAAGCCATATTTGGAGGTGAGCTCAAGACACAAACAATTATTAACATGATTAAAAGACCCACAGAGGATCAGAATTACTAGCCTGGTCAGCCAATACCCATTCATTTCAGTAAAGGGATCTCGTACCTTTCCCATTCAGACATTTTCACAAGTACAGAACATAATCAACTAATCTCAGTGGGGTGGGAGCAGGCTTTACAATGACTTGTACAAGAACCACTTCCAAGAGCCACTCAAAAAACAGTCCAGCTAGAGGTAGGATTGCTAATAACAGATATATTGGATAATAACAGATAATTTGGATATACAGTATTAGGTGTTATTAGCAGGTGTGCCTACTGCTTGTATGCCTATTTAATAGCATGAGAAGCAGTTTTGTTTTGTTTTTGTTTTTTCATACATGATACGCTAACAAAATATGTAATTGCTTGTTTTTAGCATTCATTTATTGCAGTTTAACTAATAGCAATGAGCAGTGTATGTCAAGTTAAATTGATTTTGATATGTGCTTTAAATTGACCATCAGAGGTGAAAATATTGAATTAAAGTTCATTTTTTTGTAGGACTGCATATGAATCATGTGGTTGTCATAGAGTTATTGTAAACAAACTCCTATTATTTACCCTGTATGTACCCTGTAATATTTTTTTCTGACTCTGACGCCACTGTGACTTTAAAATTATTAGTTTTGTTGAATCAAGCAGTTTAGTTGATGTATGACAAACAGTGTAGGACAATGATGATGGCAAATTGACGAATCAAAGGAGAAGAAAAATTCTGCTAGATAGTAAAGTACTTGGGCTAAATGCGTCTGTTGTTGTGGTCAGTCCTGTGATTTACTTACAGCTGTGCCCCAACTTGTTTATATGACTTTACACTCCCACTGATCATCTGCTGAGCATGTTAATCAAAATTTGCTCTTCTTGTTTTTTTATGGAGCCTAAATAACTGGAGGAGTTTAGAAGACAAGGTGTCCTGTAAGCAGAAAACTAGTCCTTTCATAAAGTGAACATGCCCTCCAATTTCATGGTTTATTGGGTGATTTAGTCCCATTTCTAACTTAAAAGATACATATTATGTTTTCTTGACTTTCAAAGGTTGAAAATTGTCTGAAGCTGTCATCTAACCAGTTTTTAAATTTTCCTCAAAATGTCTTTCTGATACACAGACATTCATTATATCTGCAGGTTGGCTCTCTGAACTCCAAGCGATCAACCCGATCTATCCCCAAATGGGGCTGGCCCTGCCTCCCCCTTCGATGCAGTAAAGTTCAAAGAGAAGCATCCTCCAATTGTCTCTCACCCCATTGACAGCTCCAGCTGGTTCTGCCTCTGTAGCAGCTATATCATGCCCTGCTGCACGGGTATGAAAAGCACAGGAGAGTAAATGGTGCAGCATCATGTCCTGTAACTGTACCACCATGAGAGGTAGTGACAGAGATGTAATGGGAGAGCAATGAGTGCTGTGTGACTTGGCAATGTGGAAAGGGGTAACACGGCTGTTAACACCTGCAGATGATGAAATCAATCCATTTACATGGACGGTGAGAAAAGGCCCAGTGGGCTGGGAGGTGAGAAAGAAAGATGCAGCGAAAAATGAATATGCAATGAAAAAATGTTTTTAAAAAAACCAAACAATACAACAGGGTGCATGCAAAAAAGAAAAAAGAAGGGAGGCCAAACGTTATTAAGTAAATAAATATATAAAGAACAAAAGCACTAGGAAATTTTCAGAGCTGAATAAAGCACTTGTTGCTGCTATGGACAACAAGGCGGATGAAATAGAATCACTTTCGATTACAGAGAACTCTAATGCTTAGTGGAAACACGTGCTGTGGAGCAAATATTGTGCCTTTCTGAGATCACCGTGAATGCGCATCTGGAAGGTGGAGGCACTATGACGGGAACATCTCTAGTGCCTCTTTATTACATGATCTCTGGGTGAAAATGGCTTCAGTCCTGTTGGCATGTGACTGGCAGCAGCATGTCTGATTGGTTTAAGATAGTGATCAATAATAGCAGAGCGACAGGGCAGCAGGAAAGGGGTGGGGGGCAAACAGGATGCTCACTTCAGTCCATAGAGGATAGAGATTTGTGCAACACGATCTAGTTGTCATTTATTTTTTCAGCCACAATCAAAGTAATATGACTCCATTGTGGTGCTTGATCAATAATAACAGGGATCAAAATTGCATAAAATAAGGCTTTTGCTTTTACTTCACATCAATCTACAGAGTCTATGACTTTAGTACCCTTCAAGAGGCATTTCTGGCAGGTGAAATTGAGGTTTAGCACTGCTGGTGTGTAAAACTGCTTCACAGTTACCATAACAATGGTTGTGTGTGAATATCGACGGCTTGAGCGAGAACATTGCTTGTATCCTGCAAAATGTCATATTACAATGCTGGTTTTTAATGTGGTTATATAAAAGTCTGCAGCTGCCAGAGTAGGAAGGGGAGGGAGAAAAGAAAATATAATATGCATTGCTTTCATTCACACAGTTATTGCCTCACATGAGGAACATGATTACATGAAATATTCCTCTAACAGCTGGGTTGCAGTCTTTTTTGCCGCATGTTGAATATATTCATGATCTGGCCACAAGATGCTAATCTCTCCCTCTCTGATTCCTTCCATCCTCTGTGTCTTGTGTTGAGCAGCAGTGAGGCTGATCTGCAAGGACAGCTTTGTCTGGGGGGGAAACAGCAGAGGAGACAGGAGTGACACAACTGTGGCCTCCTACTGAGAAAAGAAAAGAGTTAAAGCAGGAGGAGAGGGCAGCACGTAGATAAATAGACTAATCTAGTTTGCTACCTGGTCCTCCTTTGTGCTTCTTTGACTCAGCTTGTGGTGGATGATGCTAAAATGTTTGGGCAGGAAGGGACACACCTGGGAGAGAGCTCACCCAGAGGAGATTCAACACTGTCCCACCACCCTCTTTGAGACATTCCACAATTCTGTTGTGCATTTAAAACCTATGCCCGTCTCCTTGCGGGAATAAAACCCATATACTTATTCAAATTTTTGTCTTCAGGAAATGGCAGCCTCTTTAATTTTTCCCTTTTGTAGGGGTCACTGTGGCAGATTATTGTGTTCCACATTAATTTGGCATAGGTTTTTACGTCGGATGCCCTTCCTGACACAACCCTTCCCACTTATCCAAGCTAAAATGACTGATAATATATTGATAGTAATATATCATCCATATAAAATGAAAGTGAGAGATCTTGTCTCACTGGACCAGAAACCAAAAATGAAGATCAATTTAAAATGGCAAATGACTGAGTTCCCAGAGTCCCTTTCTAAAGAGTGAGTAATGTATCTCTGATCACAGGCTATTACAGCCTGGCCAGGCTTCCTGTGGATAACAGAGAGCACTCCTTGACTTTTATGTCAAAAAGATGCCTAGAAAAGGTCCTCTGAGCCTTGGAAACCATGGATCTCTGGGGCTGCACCACAGGAGGAGCACAGCTGAGTCTTCTGTTTGATCTTTCCCTTGGTTCTTTATTATTGGTGGCAGGATTCATATTCAGAGTGTGCTCAATTCTGTGATACTGAGGGAGAAGTGAAAATATACAGTGAAAGGAGGCAGTGGCGATTTGAGAAGGTTGTGTTGGGTCAAACAGTTTTCATCTCAAACTTAACTATGTATCAGTGGGAAGTGAGATATTTTGAGCTATAGAAAAACTGGAAAAACCACTGTTGCAGATGGGTTTTATGAAAAGTGTGTTAGAAGCCCCCTTATCCCTTTCATTGGATGTTGCAAATGGGGAGTCCAGGGAGTTAGTTTATTCTAACGTATAATGCTAATTCATATTATTTGACATATATTTTGATCAAATGTGTCCAGGCATCTTCATTTGTTGCTACTGAACTTTGAAAAAAGGGAAACAAGGTCTGCCAAAGCTGAAACAAAGTCTGCCATTCATGGGGGTAGGGCGGTTACAGTGGTCTGTGTAGAGTCATGAGCTGAGTGACTGGCTGCAGGTCCCAGCAGACTTCCACTACTTCAAATTCCAAGACCCAGTTGCTCCAAGAGGTATAACCTTATGAGAGACCCTCCAGCTGGTGTCCTCTGGTTAGCTCTGGCTAGCAGCCTTCAATTAGGGCAAAGATAGGTGCTTTGCTTTAAATCCAAAAGCTCCCAAACCAGCCCAAAACCGCAATCTCACATCTTCTTAAACACAGTGCATTCAAATGAACTGAAAACAGGCAGGACTTTCCACTTCCCACGGTTGATTGCCGCGAGACCTCATCCAAGGCCATTGCCACTGGGGTAGCAGATATAAACAAAGCCTGGTGGAGTGGATTCATTGAGGTCATTGGGCCGTTTGCTATGTTTTAGTTAAACCAAGAAATCCTATGAGATCCTATGAGATGACCCTTGCTTGTGAGTGAACGGATGTTAATCAGGCTGAAGTTGACGAGTTGTAGTGTTTGACTGTAGTGTAAGCCGATCTGGCTAGGCTGGCTAATGCATTATGATCAACAGTCCGGGCGGGGTTTCTGGGAGGGCAGCCAGAGGTTGACCAGAAGGATTTTATTGCTTTGGTGTTGTCATGATTGAAGTTCCTACAAGACCCACAGTGGATTGACGCTGTAGAATAGTGAGCAGCCTTAATCAGAGCTCTTATAGGATGAGTTTTTGGTAACCGCAGAAAAAGAACCATAAAGGAATTTCCTTGTTTTAATTATTCAGACCAAAATATCACAAGAAATCTTCATCACTTTAGATATGTCTTATGACACAGCACTGGCTTATGTGCCAGGGCTTACCCCTGGCTCGAATTAACACCTGCCCTTATCAATCCATTACATATACCCACTTATTCCTATTTTGAGTCACAAGGGATGAACTGTGCAGGTTACCAGTTCATCACAATGCCAACTTTTAGACAAACAACCGGTAACTCTCACACCAATGTGAAAGTTACCGGTTGAATCAACATTTAAACTGAAATACATGTTTTTAAACTGAAGGAAGAAGCAATAGTTCCTGGAGAAAACCCACGCTAGCCATGCTCCACATAGAAAGGCTGTTATCTGGATTCAAACTAGGAATTGTCTGTGAGGCAACAGTGCTAACTACCAAGCTGCCAAACCCTAGGATTTACATTGATTTGTTGCTTTATATGATTCTACCTGATGTGGTACAAAAATAATTAAACCCAGGTAAGGTTGTCATGGATGTGAAATATTTCTATGGAGACAAAAAGTCTCCATAGGCATAGGTAGGCTGTAAATATGTTTAATTTCTGATGCAAAGTTGGACATTTTACCATTGGGGGAGGGTCGGTAGGGAATGACTCGTGTTTGGAATCAGCACCTAGTGGTCAATCAATGGACTGCAACTTTTATTTAAACTCGACTTGGAAAACCAGATGTTGCCTTTTGGGTCACCAAGTTTTGCAGGTAATTGTGTGTCTGTGATGAAGGTTTACAAATAAAGTTTTGTCCCCAGCCTTTGTGATGTTAGTGAACTGAAAGTTCATCAGAGGGAAGGTTTTAATGATGGAACATTACCAACAGCATTTATTCAAAGTTTCCAAGAGGATTCCAACTTCATTTGCATGTCCATCTGCTCTTGTAAGAATATAAAAGGATGGGTCATTGAGATAAATACTTTATGAATGAATTTTGCTCAGGAGGAAGAGGGCACAGATGAGGAAAATAATTTATAATTTATCTTTGTTTCATGTCTTAATTTGAGCAATGTTACAGCCTCCTCATTTTGCCACAGATCCGATGTTTTTGTTTGATGCAATTTTTCTTCTTCTCATTTACTTACTATGCCTTCTTTCTTACGATTGTGTCAGTTCAATTTATTTTGATCCACAAACGTTGTCAAGACTAAAATAAATGTAGTTGTTTTAATTAAGTTCTGTTTGATTTCATTATTGCTCAGCCATGTTGTTTTAATGAAGATGGAAAGACATGTAAAAAAACAATTTTCACAATGACAACAAAAATGTTTACTAGAAAAATTTACTTTTATACAAAAGCAATGGTTAGATATTTTTAAATCTTGTATTTTCAGTACATATAAGTATTTTACTGCTAATCAACTTTTGTATTTCATTAGTGATAAAAACATAAAGTCATCATAATGACGATTTCATATCTTACACCAGAAATCCCAACAAATATGCAATCATTTGAAAAATTATATGGATAACCCAAATTTCCCCCGAAAATAGTATATGCATATGTGGAAAATAAGAAACAGAATACAATGATTTTTAAATCTCAGAGACCAGTTTCTGGAGTTTTGGGAGGCAAATGTTGTTCGATTCTTGTCACGTATCAGATCTGAGCTCCTTAAACTTCCTCTGTCATCTTTGTCAAGTTTATATTTTCATTGTCTGGATTAAAGTGCATGTTGCTCTAAAACCTAATGCACCCCCATACCATCAGAGATGCAGGTGTTTGAAATGAGCACTGATAACAAGCTGCATCTCTTCTTCTCTGTCGTCTGGTGGGAGGCAGTGTCCGTGCTTTCCAAGAGGAATTACAAATTATCTGACCACTGGACAGTTTACCAATTTGCCTCCATTTTAAATTAGCTTTGCCCCAGAGGAGACGGTGTTTTCAGATGTATGTCAACATATGGGGTAGGGCTTCTTTGCATGACAGAGCTTTAACCTGCATTTGTGGGTGGTCCATGAGTCTGTGGTTTCCTTTCCATTACAGGATCTCCAGGTTTCTCCCGATTTTCTGAAACTTCTGATGACATCATATACTATAAATGAGATGGTTGCTGAGAAACATTATTGCTGAGAAACTTTACTCTGAAATTGTTGTTAGATAATGCTGTTCACAAATTTGATGAATCTTTGCCCTTCTTTACTTCTATGAGAGTCGGCCTCGATCAGACCCTCTTTCTATACCCCATCATGTCGCTGAACTGTTTCCAGCTAACTTAATTAGCTGTAAGACGTTCCTCCAGGTATTTCTTGTACGTACTTTTCTGGGGCCTCATTTATAAAAGAGTGCGTAGAATCCATACTAAAAGTGCACGTGCGCCCAAAAATGGTGTGCGCAAAAAAAAATCTGGATTTATAAAACCGTGTGCACGCACACCTGCACGCAATGTTCGCTTTATAAATCACATTCCAGCTGGAAGGTTGCGCACATGAATTCACCTCATATCATGCCCTCTACACGCCCACTTTTTCCCAAGAATGGTCAATGCAAAGCACCTGGCGACTGTATTTGCATATAAATGAACCTGCCGATCAACTGGGTTTTACACTCAAAAATCATGGCAGGGAAGACCAGAAAGCGAAATTTCGCGGAGACTGAGATTGAGATGTTGTGGATGAGGTGGAGGCCAGGAAAACGACATTATTTGGTGGTCACAGTAATGGCATCAGTAACAAAAATAAAGCGAGTGAGTTGCCTGCCAGAATCTGATTTCTGGCCGTGGGAGTGCGCACAGCAGCCCGTTGAGCGATAGCGCTGAAACGTCAGATTTTCAGATTATGAAGCTCAAGAATTAGATCAAGTCATATATTTAGGTAGAAACAACCTTTCATTAACTGTATTTGGCCTGCAATCAATTTTTGGCAGGTAAAAAGACCCATTTTCAGGGGAGAAATCAGATTCTGGCAGGCAAACACTTTTTGGCACGACACCGGCACGGCGTGTCCTGCACCGCGGACACGCCGTGCCGGTAGGATGATTTGAGAGATGAAAATACCCCGTCAGATAACGTTTCCACATAAATAAATGCAGGTAGGATGATTTGACAGATGAAAATACCCCGTCAGATCACGCTTCCACATAGATAAATGCAGGTAGGATGATTTGAAAGATGAAAATACCCCCGCCAGATCACGCTTCAACATAGACCACGCTTCCACATAGACATTTATCTATGTGGAAGCGTGATCTGACAGGGTATTTTCATCTGTCAAATCATCCTACCTGCCAATGTGGAAGCATGATTTGACGTTTTTTTCTCTTCCACCGAAGCGTCGTACACATAGATCTATGTGAAGCACATTCTGACTTCCTGCTGTTAAATCGTCTATTTGCATGAAAAAGCCTTTGAAAAAAAAGAAACTGAGATAAAAGAAACGGGGATCGTACGGTAGTATTTTCTGCCAAGGTAGGACACCTCGGCAGAAAAGTATATAATTTCATCGTACGGATAGGAGGATTCGCGGAGGTAGGACAACTCGGCAGAACACCGGCTTGGGTGTACAGGTACATGGATCTATAAGTCTGATATGTGATGACATTAAAAGTATGACATGAATCTGGTTTCATTTCACCACCTCACCGCCTGCGTCGCCAGTTCCCCATATGTTCAAAATGTTGCGTGCGCGAAGGTCAGGTTTGGCGTAAAGATACACACATTTTTCGGTTAGTTTTTTTTTTTTTTAATCCCAACCTTTGCGTGCGCATCTTTCAAGCCCTGTTTTGTGCGCAAGCAAGCTTTATAAATGAGGCCCCTGGTCTTTTGTTTGGAGAGATGCTGCTGCCATCAAATTCTAATTGAGCCAATAAAATACCTCACTTTCAGCGTTTAAATGTTTCCTGTGTCACATTCTGAATAAAATATTGGTTTGTGAAATTTGCAAATCAGTGCTTTCTATGTTCATTTGCATTTTACACAGCATCGCTGTTTTTTGGTGGAACAGGGTTTGTAATATGGTTTTTGCAGATGCACACATACTCAGTTGCCAAATTCCTTTTCATAGACTTGAATGTACACTTTTAAATCTACAGCATAATTTATGATTCTGTCTGGAGTCCATCAGGGGCCAGAGAGAATAAATAATATAAAACTATAATAATGCAGTTTTTTTTGGGGGGGGGGGGCTTGGGTGGCTAGTGCTTTGTAGATATTATAATAAGAATTACAAATATAGAACTTTTGAAGGCTGAGAACATTTATAGTAGGCTAAAGTTGGACTTTTGAAGTGAATTTAAATAGAGGTCTCAAAGTTAGGAAAATGGATGACATATCAAGCTAATAAAGAATGAATACTGTGCTCTAGAGAAGATACTGGGTTCAACAATGCCCAATTGTTTCAATTACACCGACATATCATGTTGGCAGCGATGAAAACTCAGTGTGTGAGAGATGAGAATTCATATGAGCCCATGCAAATGGAGACCTTTTTGATCTGAAAGTCAAAATTGATGGGAGGGGCCTTAGATCACTTCTACAGTGAGATGGGAGAAAAATTTGAATTTCAAATTCCCATCTTATTACGTTGTGGGTAGATGTGGGTGTAGATGCGTGTGTGTGTGTGTGTGTGTGTGTGTGTGTGTGTGTTACAGGTGTACAGCAGTTCTGAGTGGATACATGGAGAATATGCAGTACGCTTTAACTAAATTGCTCTCCTGAGTCATTTTCACAGAGAAGCCTGAGAGAATATGATTGTGCAATAACAACCGTTCAACCCTTCTTGCCTTCAGTGTGCTTGATAACTGTATTCCTGCCTCTGCACCTCCCCTCAGGTCAACCTTAAAGATTCGGACACAAAACGCTGGAAGATTTTGCATCAGACTGTCTGTTCTGCAGTGTTTCTGGGTTCAACAGCATGCATAAACAGCAAAGAAAGTGCTGTATTTATATGCCATCGCCTTTAGTGAGTTCTTATCGATCAAAGCTGACAGCTACACATGTTAGATAAAGAGAAACATCATAATGATGTATTTTTGTTTTATTATTTATCATGGCTGCTCTGGTAAGGCAACGCTCCCCGAGGTAATACGTCTCCTGATACATTATATCAGACAAATCTCTGGCTCAGTCTGGGTAGGTTTTCCCTCAGAATTCTTTTTTAATGCATTTCTTTGCTGTTGTGTAACGTTTATGTTTCAGGTCTTGAAATCTGTGTATATGTTTCATTTAGACAGGTCACTGCAGAAAAAGAGCTGGAGCTAATTTTATTTATCATCTTATTGCAGTCAAAGTGAAAGTGGACTCATGCTGCGTGCAGAGAGTTCAAACCAGTTTGTATTTGATTAGAAAAGTCTTCAATATGTAAAACTGAGAGCTATTATTACTGCAAACATTAATTATATTGATGACGGCAAGTTGAATGGTACCCTTCCAAGAAAAATGTGAAATAAAAAGGAGAATCTATAACTATCTCTGAAATGATTTAAAAGTGACAAGTTAATGGCATACATTGTTTGAAGTCAGATTTTTGTTAGAATTTAATAAATGTGATTTTTCAGACTTTAGTGTGTTGCTAACATCAGTTTCTAAATTTGTTAACATTTAATAAAATGGCCCTGAATAGAAACAAGCAGGAACCGATACCTTCAGAATCTACTGGATTTTTACTGGCTTAATATACAAAACAAAAACAAAGGATGCGAGTTCCTCTGCACAAATACAAAGTCGTATCCATTACATCACAATTTCACGTTCTTCTGTGATAGTGAGCTGGATAGTATTAGGTCAGGGAAAGCACTGGTAAGGCCTTGTCGCTACCCTAGAATTGTTCAGACATCACAATTATGGTGCTAGCTTTGGTGAGTCGCTTCACCTGCAACAGCATCCACTCAGGTTGATAAAATACAGGAACATACAGGCGTGCTCTTCAAAAAGGTCAGTTTACCCAACTTCTACCAAATCATAAAAACATCTACCTCATTTATGGGAAGCTTGGCCTTCCCACGATGGCTGGTATTACTAAAACTATTTTCAGATACTGTGTGTGTGTGTGTGTGTGTGTGTGTGTGTGTGTGTGTGTGTGTGTGTGTGTGTGTGTGTGTGTGTGTGTGTGTGTGTGTGTGTGTGTGTGTGTGTGTGTGTGTGTGTCAGATGTAAAGCACAACTTCTTAAAAGAACTGTTGCTGAAAAACCTTTTAAAATGTCCCCTTTCTTTCCTCAAGGACTTCCAAAGCAGGCAGTTGATACCTTTTGTGGAAAAGCGTGTGTCTTAAGTGCACAGTCATTATAATTATTGCCTATTTTGACCGCTATTTTAACTTTAAAGGGGAAAAAATATTTCTGAATGGAATAAAAATCTCTTCCAGTCTGCTCAGATAAAACAGATGGCTTCTGCAGGAATAAGTAGTGAAACGCACTCATGCACGTCTGTGAAATCTGTGTGAATGTAACATGAAGTTTTTACAATAACACAGTGCCAAAAAATATTTAAAAAGAGTGAAAAAAAAAAATCTGTTGCAAGCAGTACACAACAGGTAGAGCGTTATTGCATTTAATCAATTACAGGATACCTAACTGGATTAACATGGGATTATTAACATGCGACTTCCCCACTACGGTTGTAAACAACATAATGGGTTTATTAAGATAATCAGAGGAGAACAATAATGAGTTTATTGCATGTAAACACAGCTACGATGCTAATGACATGCTCTGCCCCGGTTGTCAGACAACCCTGGCTCTGATTAGCTGCTCCGGATCCTCGCCAAGAAGGGAGTATGTGATTTCCCTCAAGTGACTGAAAAAGAAGTGATGTCTGGAGTTAAGCTGCGAGAGAAGGAGAAGCGCAGAAGACAAAGTGATTTTAGCGCCTGGAAATGATTGAAGTGTGTTAAACAGTTCTGAGCAGTGTTAGGAGTTGTTGGAAAAACTGGGAGATTGCTGCCAAAGCCCCCGCTGAGCAGAGGGCTCCCATAGGATACGTCGCCTGTTTGTGTGCTGAGCTCATTTTGTTCTGATTCCATGTACAGGCTCAACACCTCAGCAGGAGCAAAACATCAGGGTTTCGTTCCCTTTTCATTTTTTTTTTTTTTCCCAAACATAACAGATTTTTTTTCTTTTCTTATAAGCTTTTCCCTGCTTTGAGGATTTGTTCACACTTTCTGCTCTTGTTTTTCAGTGCATGTGTGTGCATGTGCTAATATCAATATTAAGCTTCTTGTCATTCTTTTCATCTCGGCTACCAATGTAAATAATCGCAATCCATCAACCACATTTCATGGCAAATATAGTTTGAAGTTATAATGTGTGATAAGATGCAGCTGAAAAAACATCTGAATTGTTTGTTCGGCTGAGATCTTTTAACTGAATTTTCTTTTAGCCTGCAGTGGAGGAAAAGTCGATGGAAGATGACAAAACAAAACAACAGCCTGACGCATGATTCTACGAAGCAAGTACTTACATCTCGGACGTACGGAACGTGGTAGAGGTTCTCTTTTGCAGCGCTGTACTGTAGCTTCCAGCTTGAGTAAATGAAGCAAATAACCTTTGGTGCTTATAAATGTCAGGCAGAAGGGATTTTTAGTGACATTGCAGCAATCTGTGTGGACAAAACTATTCAGATACCTGACCCTCACACCGACAGGGATTCTAATAGGGTCATTGTATTTGAATATATATACCTTAATATTTATTTGAGTTGATTCCCCTTATTAACTTATCTGAGTTGTGCAATGGGATACCACTGCATTGTTGCAACAGTAAAAGACTTTCCTAAAATTGTTGCTACAATGTTGGAGAAATAGTGTTGTCCAAAATGTTGTGGGTCTGTATGCAAAAGCATTAAGATTGCCCCTCACTGGAGATAAGGTGCCAAACCTACATCTCGACAAACAGCCCCATCCCACCATCCCTCCTCCACCAAACCTCCCAGTTGGCACAGCCCAAACCAGCAGGTAACATTGTCCCAGCATCTTGCAACGGCAGACTTACTCATGAACGCCACAGAGAAGCACAAATCATCGCTCCACAGTTCAGCGTCGGTGCTGCCCGGTGTAGTCTTGTTTCCTTGCTCTGTGCTGCACCATAGGGGTCCTGGAGAACTGATATTACTAGAATATGTCTGAAATGACAGTAAACACCTACTTGACTTGACTTCAGACCACTCCGTCCGACACTTACTCGGTATGGGACTTTGGTGTGTGAGTGTTGGCGACTTGTAAACATCACACACCGCAGCAGTTGCTTTAAAGACAGCCTTGTTGCAAAGGTGGCATACTATAACAGTATCACTCCTGAATCCACTGAGCTCTTCAGAACGACCTATTTTGCAAATGGAGACTGAATGGCAAGTTTCTTGTACAACAGGTCTGATTGAAGTACCTGAATTCAATAATTGACAGGTGTGGCCAAATATTTTTATCTTATTGATTGATGAACTTATTTTTTAATTAAGGAGTAGTAGCGAGAAAGATATTGAAGGAAATATAATGCTACCGTGTGAGCTACGTTGGTTGTGGTTAATCCTGTGTGGTTACATTTCTGCAGAGGTCCATGTCGGGCTATGGTGGAGATATGATGTTAGGGGGGGGGACAGCAGTTGCCTAAGCAGAAATGCCCAGATCTCCTCCTCCCCTAACACCTCCTCTAGCTCCTCAATAGGACAGCAGCATTCCCTAGACCAGCGAAGAGATAAAATCTTTCCACCATGTCCCGAGTCTTGGTTAGACATGCCTGAAATGCCTCCTCAGGGAGGCATCCAGAAGGAGTCCTAACTAGATTCCTGAACCACCTCAGCGGACTTTACCGAAACGACAATGAAAAAAGAAAATTAGATTCAAAAGATGCAACGGTATCAGACTCCACAATCAGCTGGCAAATTGTTCCATAGAAAAGGTGCAGGATAAGAAGTGCCTATAAAGCCTGGAGATAGTGTCAGATGATGTCTGGACAACTGTCTGGACAACTGATTGTCAAAAGAAGGTGAGTCATGCAACGAGACAATACCCTGAGGCCCACATGTCCTGTGAGAATGGTTAGAAGATTGAAGATAATGTTTTTGAGGGGCTGAATCAAAGTCCTGTTCCAACTAAAATGTTGTGGACATTCCGACAAGGAGAGACATCAGCAACGGTCTTAGAAGCTATGTTTCTGTGCATCAATCTGGAAGTGGTTATAAAATAATTTCTCAACATTTTGAGGGTGCATTGTTCCTCAGTGGTAGAAATTATTCGCATGTGGGAAGCACTCAAGACACTTGCTAATCTCTTGCTTATGATTACAAGAAATGCATAAATGCATGATTACAATAAATGCATAAAATAAATGCATAAGAAATGTTACAATGAAGTCCATTACAACGCTTTAGTGTTGTTTATTTGAAAAAGGGCTCCCCTGTCTGAAAAGAACATGGAAGCTTGACTGTGGTCCGAACAAACCAAAACACTCCCGGAACAATCCACTTTGCACAGATGAGACCATAAAGTGGCATTGTTAGGTCCTTGATGCCCATTACCATGTTTACATCACGGAGTTAACCACAAATTCCTTTGTACACTGGAGTATTCTAGAGACAAATGTGAAGCCATCTGTCAGACAACTAACGCTTGTTTGAAACCGGGCCACGCAGCAAGAAAACGATCCAAAACACACCAGCAAATCTGCACCAGAATGGCTGGAAAATAAAACAACCAAGGGTTTGGGAACGGCCAAGTCAAAGTGCAAACCTCAACCTAATTAAAATGATGCAGTGGAACCTCAAGAGAGCTGTCAATAATTAAATTAACTGAAGCAAAGTTGTTGCATGGGGGTACTTAGTATTGCCCACATGATTAGAATAGAAAGAAATTGTGCAAAAAAGTCCAAATGTTTTGGGTCCTATTCATGGACGAAATCTTCAAAAACTTGCAAGCACATTTCTAATAAAGGCTGAATTATGCTTCTGCGTCAAAACGACGCCGTGTCTACGGCGTGTGGTTTTTGTACACGCAGAGGACACGCCGTCACATGCGCCGTCAGTGACGTGCACCTCCCGAAAATTGTAACTACGCGTCGAGGAGACGCCGTCCACACGCAGACCGAGAGGGCTGTGATTGGTTAGTTTGAAAGCGAAGCATTTCCGGTTTCCGGTTTGAATCAGTAGTGAACTTCCAGGGCTTTTTTCTTCGTTTATGTGTGATTTTTTTTGTTTTTGTTTTTTGCACAATAGTTGTCCTTATTTCTTTGATTTACTGTGACCGGAAAAAGTCGGATAAACCATTCAGAAAAAGATCGCTAACTAGTGGCCGCGGGGGGGACTGCACCGCGACCAAATGGAGAGACGGAGAAGTCTGAACAGTTCGTGACGGTGTCACGGGTGCGCCGTGTGCTCTGCGTGTGTGTGACGCAGAACTGTATTTCAGCCCTTAAAGGGGACAAAGAGTCTAGGTTCAGTTTTAGCATCTTTGTCTCTGCTGACAGCTGGCGTTAACACGTGTCCTGTCTGACCATGAGTGTACGTTTTCAACCGGGTCAGTTCCCGTCAAGAGTTTCAAGTGATCAGATCTCATGCCCCCTCTTTGTATGATGATGAACTTCTACATCATTTTGGTGTGCAAAGAGCAACACATCTTATTTTCTCTCTCTGGTGTGACACACACACACACATACACACACACCACCCAACCCTGTGATTAGCTGATGCTCTGCTCTACTTTCTGAGCCACAGCCTCATCTGGTGTGAACAGAGCCATTACACACACACAAAACTATACAGACAAATACAGCTGCAGACCCCTCGCTGCATGCTAAACAGGTCAAACAAATATAAAAAGCAGCCCTGAAGTAAAAGGAGAAAAAGAAAACATCGAGTTTTTATACCTGAGGACGTCAGATGAATGAGAATTCAACCTTGATGTGTTTTGTGTGCAATGTTTTACATCTAACATCTCATTAACGTCTGATGGAGAGCAAAGGTTGAATTCAGTGTGAATACTTTTTGAACCTGACGAGAGCCGATGATTCCCGAAACAAAAGGGCTACTTCTTTACGGTGCTCATTACGCTCCTATTCAGCCGTTCGCATCAAGCCATTCCCATTTCCATCCGAGTAACAGATCCTGCATTGTGCCCTTTTCATATTGATTGAAAAATGAAGGCTTAATTATGCAAAATCAGTTCTTGCCTTGCAATTTCCAGCTCTCCAGAGAATTATAATTAATCCATTACAAACAACACCTGTTGTACGATATGGTGATGAAGACACCTCAGCGGTAAATCTGACAATGGTGTAGATAGCAGCAGCTCAGCGCATCAATGCATCTTGCTTGTCAAAGGGGGCGATTAGGGTTTCCTAAAGTCCCCGATGAGTCCTATCTGCTGCGGTGGGTGAGCGGTACCGCAGACTGAAAACCACAAGCAGTGCAAATGTTCTTTTTTACAAAAAAATATACATTTTTGCCAATATTTGAGTGCTCTGTTTGCGTTTAGAAACATCCGTCAGGCAGTGGTTTTACTGGTCGGCAAAAACTCTTGTCCTCACACACCCTTTCCAATATCTGTGTCACTCAAAGAGCGACGTGCGCTTTGCCAGTCTGAAAGTGAAGAAAAGTGCTGCAGCTCTGCGATTGACCACTGAGAGCTGGCTCTAAATGCAGATCAGTCTCCACTGACCTCTTGTTAAAGTGTAAAAACGTTGGGATGCATTACCACATTCCATTAGGGGTGTAACGATACACTAATCTCGCGATACGGTACGATACACGATATTGAGGTCACGATAACGATACGATACGATATTATAGCAGTATTTTTTTAACAACCTTGAATGAGGTAGTCATGAGGAAATTGTCTTTTATTTGAAAGACACAAAATACAAAATAATGCTGTGCATTTGCCCTATTGTTACAGTTTGTAATGCTTTATAACTGTTTAAGTTTTAAAGAGAAAGCCAGGCCAACCATTTTCCACAAACTGAACTAAAAGTAAATGTCAGGTTTGCATTATGCATCTTCAGTTTCATACAAGTACAAATATTTTGCCACAAACTGAATAGTTTCTCTCATGTATGATTTGACTTTTTTCTTTTCCAGAAGTTTAACAACTAAAATTAAATAAATAAAGTAAATAAAGTAAAGTAAATAAATACATACAATTTTACATCATAAAAAAGATTGATTCATGCTCACCTTATAAGTGTAAGAGGAGATTTATTTTTGTTAAGAAGGTTATTTTGGTAATTCAGGGTTCATTATTTTATAAATATATTCTTTATATTCTGTAAATCAGGGACTATAATGACACTAGTCAGTTAATCTGTAGTGATTAGTATGTTTTAGATTGGGCGGAGTGATACAGCACTAGGTGCTGTGTTGATGCTCTAAAATCCTACGCTGTTGAGCGGACATTGAAGTACACTGGAACTTAGCAGAAGTTGCTCCCGTGTTTATCCTACTCACGACCCCAAAAAGGTTTAATTTAATAAGGTAAGGCTTAACTCTACACCAGCCTTACATAAGTAAAAGTTCAGACCTCAAAACGGGACTGCAAAACGGGACTAGTTTCTTCTGAGCGGAGGAAGATTTTGGTCCGCGCGGTCCGGCCGCTGGTCGGATGCGCGTTACTAGTAAACACAATAGATTAATATTAATAACCCAATATCGCGATACACTTTGTCACCTCCACGACACGTATTGTGACATTTTTGGATCGCGAAATTTCGTGGCACGATATATTGTTACACCCCTACATTCCATATATAACTTTTATATTCTGTAAATTGCCTGTTTGTTTTGAAGTATGTACAGTATATAGTTTAATGATTTATGATTGAATGTTCTTTTATAAAATGTTTACAACTGCCCTCTGGAGTAAAGCCTCCTCAGCCACTGCATGGCTCAAACATTACATAATCTCATGAATTAACACATTATTGTGTTCATAAAGGAATAAAATCTGCCAATTCAATAATTTTGTTGATATCAACATGAACCAGTTAATGATGCATTCAAGAAGTAAATTATACTTCAGAACGGTGGAGTGGTTATATCCCCACCTTTTGATTAACAGTTTAATTTTATGATATTAAAAATGCAAGCTTGAACGTAAAAACTAATTGCAACCAAATTGAGCGCACCTTTCATTACATAAATGAAAAGCTTTTTTTTTTCTTTTTTCCATTACTTTGCATGTTTCAGGGAGCTTCGTCAATTCTTCTCATGCATGGAAGTTTCCAGAGCTGCACACGCTTCTGGAAGGATGTTTGTTTCTTGTTTCAAAGACACTCCCTTTTAGCTTTTCTTTGATGGAGAGACCATGTTGCTCTGTGGTCCTCATAAAAATAGCCCAAAGGCTTTCACCATATTTATGTCAGGCGACATACATGCCCGACATTCTTTCAATTTTTCTTATTTTGAAATTCTTTGGGGGATTTTGACAGTTTGCTTCAGGTGTTATCATGCTGGAATAATCTTCTTTTCAAGTCTCTAGAGGCTAGGAGTCACCTTGTCAGCCCTCCTGTCCTATTATCTAAATGGCTGACTTGTGGAAACTGAATAATTCCCGGGACAGGGAGTCCAGAGACGTGAGTTCAGAGCAGGTCCAAGAGTTCCTCCTTTAAACTTTATTTTCACTCAATCATTGCTCTGGTAAAGACACTGGAAATAATACACTTTTTTTTTAAATGAAATTAAATAAAATAAGGTTTTGAATGTATTTTGTGTGTTTGGCAGAGTAGTATATAAGTAGATTTCACCCGTCTGTGTTCACACAGGTGCTTAAAGTCACATACTTAGAAAAGAAAAGGGAAAATATAAGCAGTGAAACGATCTCTGTCAGCCAAATTTAGCTGATTTCATAAATATTCAAGATTCCATCTGTGATCTACTGTCAGGACATGGTTGGTGGTCCTGGGGAGCTTTATGCAAAACATGCTGAAACTTGGCGGAACTGGAAAAATATGTATTCCCACTGATGATCAGACTTCTGAAAATGAAAATGGTGGGGATGGGGGTGGGGCTAGTCTGAGGCACATGCCCACCTGTTTTCTTCAGATAGATCCTCTACTGTTGAGTCAACCATTCATAAATGCTTCCTGATTTCTGTTCTGTTCCCACAAATGTTTAGTTTATTACGTATTTTTCTGCTTTGCTTTCCAACTTTGAGGCGGCTCACCATCGGATTTTGCAGCTTGTTTGGTGATTAACATTAGATTTCCACATGAAACCATGATACCGACATACAGACACTATTGATAGGAAAAAAGGATCTTCGGTTTACAGTATGTGTAACTTTACAATAATTCCCATGTAGTTAGGCCAGATAGACTCTTCATCTAGTCTCAGTTTGACTTAAAATATCACAGGTTGTTTTTTTCTTCTGTATCTGATCACGTTACATGGCCAAAGTGGAGATGTTTGAACCTGATACACAGCGCCTCAGTTGGAGAAAACTAAACACACAACTCCTCATCCCTAGTGTTCAGCATGGTGGTGGAGGTCTGATCCTAAGTCAACAATGAACTAGTCTGTGTACTAAAGTATTCTCAGAGCAAATTATAGGCCATCTGTCCAACAGCTAAAGCTTGGCTGAATTTGGCCGTGCAAACAGTTATGATCGGAGGCACACCGGCGAATTCACACCAAACTGACTAGCGACTCGAGTGGGACCTTAAGACACCTGGGCAGTTTAGATTGTCCCAAGTTCCTGCAAAACAACCTTAAAGCCTTCGAGAAATAAAGCTGGTTCTACCAGACAGTTTTTTTACACACTTTATCTTTATTTTGACTTAGTTTTAGACAAATTTTGACACAAAGGTCCCCATTTCTGCAATGTGCCTCTAATTAAGTAAAATACAGAGCCTTTTATTTATTTATTAAATATTGTATCATCTTTTGTCTTCATTTTGCCTTTCTTTTCATTTAATGTTACAGTAAAAGCCCCTTCCCAAACATCACAACCTGGACTGTTTGTGTCATGGTGTGGAAACAACCATCTAATCCTGTGAACAATACAACGGAGGATTGTGGGTTTTAGGAGAGCCAGGATTAAGGTGAATAGTTTTTCCATAATGGGGGAAGACGTGGAGGTGGTGGAGGAGTATAAATACCTCAGCGTTCACCTGAACAACAGACTGGACTGGAGATGCAGCACTGATGCTGTTCGGGAGAAGGGACAGAGCAGGCTTTACTTCCTAAGGAAGCTCAGGTCCTTCGTTGTTTGCAGGGTGATGTTAAATATCTAGTTTAAGTCTGTTGTGGAAAGTACAATAACATCTGCAGTCATCTGTTGAGGGAGCAGCAACATCTGTGACATAAAGAAGCTGAACAACCTGATAAATAAGGCTGGATCTGTTCTGGAGCATCTGGAGCTGATTGTGCAAAGATGGATAATTCATAAACTAAAGCAGATCATGGACAACCCTGAGCATCCTCTTAGCAACACAGCGATTCAGCAACAGATTCATCAGTCAGAAACGTCTTCAGATCTGCATCAACAAGACCGCTACAGAAGATCCTTCCTGCCCACAGCAATAAAAGCTCTACAATTACCCTCTGAAAGAGACTGAAATCACAACTACGGCAACTAGTCATTCACCTTCGGGGATAAATACAGTGGTTTGGAATTGAACTGAATCTAGTCACATGAAATTCCTGGGAGGTTGATGGATAAAATCTGGAGACATATTCACTTTATGGCAGAAAAATGCGATGATATGACGGAAAAATCGTTATTATTTTCACAAAACTAAAAAACTTGGCTGGCCCGTCCACTTACTTAGAAAGTTAATGAATACATTTCCTGAAGGATTATTTTATCAATGTAAGACTTTCTTCCATAAATTTACATGTAACACCCCTCCCTTAGCTACATAAAAAGAGTGGGATCATATCTCTATAAGCATCCTTCATCTGCTCGTCTAATTATTGGGACTTTGTGTGCTAAAAACAGTTTCAACAGCCTCTGTCTAAGCTTTTACATTTGATTGAATTTTCAATTCCAGCAAGGCTGCGAGTTTCCAGCTTAAATGCATGTTGATCCTCTAGAAATCATTTTGGATTACTGTCAAAGTCACTTTTTCTGTAATTCACAATCCATTTTCTGTGGATCTGTTCAGTGTAAAGTCAGACTGACACCCCGCATTGTGGCTGACAACAAATGTCTCTCGCCTCTTTCTGGTGGAAAGAAGTAGAAGTGAACGTTCAGTTAGGATTTGAAGCTAAATATAATATAAAGATGTCTGTGAGGCATTTAAGATGAGATACAGTGTATCAGTGGATCTAAATGTCATCTTAAAAAAAAAGATAGCTAGAGTTTCTTTTGAAAATGCTGTCATCAGTGCACTGTCACTCTTTAGTACAGTTTACATCATTCAAATCCTCAATACTCTCTCGGTATCACGTAAGCAGAGAGACGTGGTTTAGGCACCCCAGCTGAAGAGTGAACGGTCGGATGGATCGTTGGGCCTCAGTTGGAGCCAGTCACACACGGAAAGGAGAGAGAGAAATATTGAATTACCAGGAAATACCAGCTGAACCCTATAATGATCCGGAGGAAGCCTCAAAATCCAGCAAAAAAAGTTGATGGTTTTATCATCCCAGTCCCCTGACTAAAAACTCAAACATCAAAAATCTGGAGTTCAGAAGAGCAGTGCGTGCAGGACAGCCCAAGAGACTTGAAGAATGAAGGCCTTTGCAAGAAAAACTACATATTACCATTCAAAGAAGAACTAAGCAATTTCATACATGGCTCCAAAAGAATGTTCAGGCTGTCTGACTGTAGGCTGCTACAAGGTACAAGCGAAATTTAATTAAGGCTCTTTCTTTGCTTCAGAGGATGCATGTTTGGCCTGAGAAGGAACCATCAGCTCATAAACACCAACATATCTGCCTGTTTGGTACTGACAGATTCTCAAAGTTCTGTCACATCACAGACCAAATTAGACTTATCTAACTGCCACATGTTTATTTCCACCCAACCGCACATCTTGTCTCAGTTGCTGTACTTGGGCAGTGGGCAAAGAAAAACTAAAAAAGGGATTTCGAAGATGGTATTTTATTTCATGTATGTTGTTATGTGTCATATTTCTGCCGTTAAACTGGACGCTTTAAAATGGATGGAGATTAACTGATTTCTGGAGCCTCTTGTGGTTATTCAAGGAACTGCACGTTTTGTGTTTACATAGTTAGCCGGATGTAGCTCCTCGCGTGTAAACGTGTGGGTTACTTCACCCCCTAAAACTGACAGCCATGAGAAAACATGGTTTCAAAGTTGATTTTTCTCTCTTTTACTGTTTTATTTTATTTTATTTTATTTTTAACACACATTTTATTCAAACCTCAAGAATTGTGGCAGCTTTCAAAGAAAGTGCTTTAAATGTTTCCTGTAAATTTTCCTTCAGGCCTTGTTTTGTTTCCTGATAATTTAAATATGTAAGCGATGCAAAAAATGGCTTCAATCTTTAAAAAAAAAATTAATGTGAATCATCTTTAACCTTGTCTTTAATTAATCATTTCCTGAGCTAACTATGGTTTTGACGCTGGGTGTCCAAACTGTTGCACACCCCCAAAGCTAAAATACTTGCAGGTTGTTAGTAGACACAGATTCTTGGACTTTCTTTGATATAAAGGCTTTCCCCCTCAGGATGGTATGCTCCCACTTAGCCAGCCGTTTCAAATGGCTGTTGCCTTATTGTTGTGACATTTCTAGGGAATTGGTTATTATTCAGAGATGTTTATTATGACTTATTGTCGGATCGTGTTTTATTAAACTCCCAGCTCTATCCACGCTGCGGCTGACATTACTTCACTTTACTAAATGCTTTGCCTTGAGTTAAAATTAAGTGGCATATGAATAAGAAACAATTAACCTCTGCCAATCAGAAGTTATTTAATACTAAGATGCAAAAGGAATAAATGTGTTTTACAATTGTAGGTGCGCTTAACCATTAACATGTATGGATGTGTCACAAAACATGAGATCAAATACATTATAATTAATGGTGATAATCTATATAGAGAAAAAGCCTGATGACGGCAACAGAAAATGACAATGTAATTTTTGAAAAAAAGGGGTCCATTAATCGTTCAGCTGTGGCTTAAAGCCTCATCGTAATGTTTTTAGAGGAAAAACAACCCACACTCCTTCTCGCTTTCTGGCCGCCAAAAATACAGCGCCTTTGAACCTTAAAAAAGAGAAAGATAAAAGCAAAAGAGGTGTAAATGGATGAGATGGTGGAGGACACAACGTCTTAGCGGGGTCCGTTGTGTGTGGGGGAGAAACTTTCCCACTATCCTCTCATTTAGAGTTGATTTACTGAAAACTAGAAAGGAAGCTTATTGTACAACTGGCGAAGGTCAGGAGTAATTTGAGTCTAATGTTTTTTTTTGTTTCTTTTTTCCTTCATCTTTGGATCGCCGTCTTCCTCATTTAATTATTTTCCAGCTCAACAGCAGAGAAGCTAAAGATAGTGGTTGTGGCCTGTGTCGTTCCACCTACCGCGCTTAGACACAATGAAATACATTTTGGGTCACAAATTTTAATTAACCCTCTTTTTCAATAAGGGCTAATGGACCTCGAAGCCTTGGATGTTTGTCTGCAAAAGTTACACAAACAAAACACATAAAAGGAGCTTTTCAGACCTAAGTTTGTTATGTGAATGATTTCATTACAGGCCGGATCTCTTTGAGTTGTGTACATCCAAACACTGTGGCTAATGTACCAACATAAAAAAATAACTCAATAAATATATAAATATTAAGTTTTTTAGGCTTTTTCATACAACGGTGAACAATGGAGATAAAATAAATTTATAAGCAAAGAAAACAGGGCGCAATCTGACGGAAATGTTTTGAAAATGTAAGAAAAATTGAAAAGAAAGATAACTGTTTACCAATATTAACACATTACTTCAAATTCTAACAAGCAAATGATTGATGTTCATCCAAAATAAGTAAAAAAAAGTTCAACTATGGAGGTTTTGAGGCATTTTTGTGGTGTATTGACCAACCCAGGTCACATTACACCGGAATTTATCATTGTTAGAATATACTCGGCCGTCCAGGAGGAAACCTCATCAGATGCCCGAGCCACCTCATCTGGCTCCGGGAAATAAGAACATGCATAGACATATTGTATCTTATTCCTATGTATATTTTGTGGTTATACATTTAATTTCGCACCATGAACTATAAAGGGACAGCATGTAGCCCTGCGCTGTTGCCCTACTTGACCTAACAGGATAACGAGACATGTGAAACACAGATATGTCTAATGTGATGCACAGAATTTGACCAAAGTGGTTAACAATACAGTTTTCTGAGTCTGTCTGTCACATAATCTCGGTTAAGGCCCTAAAATAAGTGCGTGATACCTTAAAGATTTGTAAGAAGGAAAGGAAAGGAAATAGGAAAGTATGCAACCAAAATACAGACTTCCCTGCAACATCCATCACAAACCACATTTTCAGGACCCACAATCGCTCAAATCTACCCGCAAACAAATGCACAAACCGCTTACAAGCAAAATACCAGAGGTTACAAAGAATCACTCTGGTTCTCATGGAACTGACTTTGATTTTAAGGAGACAGCAGAAGTGGGTGCAGAAGAAAATGCGTGTGGGCACCAGTGGATAGGCATACAAACAATCAGAGAAATGGCGTTTGTGATATCGTCCGAGAGGCAAAGAGACTGGTATCACCAAAACACCTCCAGGATGGTGTGGAACACCTGTACATGACTGGTGCGTAACGCCTGCCCCCAACCCTGCTGCGATCGGTCTGGTGGACATGGGTGTGAGTGGGCGGGGCAAGGGTAACCTTCCACTCATTTCATGGCAGAGAAGTTTCCCAAAGTGAAAGGCAGCGCCACCTAAAACTTCCTCCTGCCTGCAGCACCAGTCACTGAGTATTCATGAGATGTGTGCATGCTGCTGCCCCGGAAAAACAGAGAAGTCAGACTTTTTTGATTGTTTCCGGGAGAAAGGGAGATGAATTACGTCCTTCGGCCTGAGTAAAATAAATGATTGTGTCTTTTTCAGCCTCTACAGACCGCAGATGTTTTTCAAGTTCAACTCTCACTGAAGTTATCCATCCATCCTGTAATTGTTGGTGTAAAGAGCTGCAGATTGTTTCAGTCAGATAACTACTAGTAAATCTTTTAAATTGTGAACTTAAGCTCTGTTATTTAAACGTAGCCTGTGCTCACATTTAACAGCTACAAGTTACTCTGTGTAATATCTCATTTCTTAGATGTTTGCGTTTTCTCCAGCATTACAAGCAGGATGTATTTATATCTACTCACCGGTAGATATGACTGTATTTAAGATAATTTCTGTAAATGTTATGGATGACTACAAGAAACCCACTTTTCTAATCTTTGGTCTTCATGCAGTTAAAATAAAATGACATGACAGTTACACCTCCAACAGGAGGCGCCCAGGAGCCAGAACGATGCAAATGAGCCCTCATCAATATGGAGTAGCACTCTGCAGTCACGCTGATTGATATTTCCCCTGATCACTGAGGTTGTCACCCTGTCAGAGAGACGTAACGGCGCAGAACACCCACGACCATCATCACTCTTTTGATCCCAAAATAGAACTTTAAGTCTGACAAGGACTGACTGGTAAATCATGAGCTTTTCTTTTTACTCAGCTCTATTTATCACCGCGTTGAAATTGCATCACTGCTGACAGTGCACCAAACAGTTGTACAGTACACGCAGTAAATGTCACGAATGCCGAAGAACAAAGTGGGACACATTACAGTAATTGTATAAATCGAGGCAGCTGCTAACGCCTCATTTGAAGAAGACGTGTCACTTTTTTTCCCAATATAGATGTGCATTAAATGAGAAAAACATATGGCATTCCCTGATCTACTGCCTAGATATGACAGCACAGCAGGCTTTGGATGCTCTCCAGATCTTTGGATATCCTGTCCATGAAACGCACAGCAGGACAAAGTTGCTCTTCGCCGGGAACGAAACCTTACTTTGAATGAACAAGATTATAGACGCCCTGTAACTGTCACTCTCTGATGCATATCATCATGTGCATGAAAGCAAATGAACTACAACATCAGGAGCAACCGTAATTCCCAAAGTGCTACCACAGGCGGTTTAATTGAATATAGGCTGTTTTGTTTAACGCCATAAAGTAAAATGAGTCCAGATTAGTCCTCTGTTAGTACCGTTCAGTTATTGTGAAAGGGAGGGAAAGCTGTTTCGGCTGGAAGGCATCTCCTGTGCAGGACTGCACTTCTGTTTGTTAAGCACAGGTCCACTCAAATACATAGAATGGATGTATAATATTATAATACACTTAAAAATAAATGATAATTTTGAAAAATTTGAAAAAGTCAATATCATACGGCAGCTTATTGGACGACATCAATTGCAAGTGCAGATCATTGGGGACCAGTTAGAGATGCACTAGTAACCCGTAGTTGAAAAAACCCCTCTGTTTATGGATTTTATTCAAATGTGTAAGAGATTAGTGTATACTGTCCAAATATGAAAATCAACTGAGATTTATATATTTTTTGGACTGTATTGATCATAACACCTGTAGGCTTAGACATTTATTGCTGTGGGTCGTAAATTCAATTCATTTCATTTCAATTCAATTTCATTTATATAGTGTCTGTTACAATACAAGTTGTCTCTGCAGAGATCCAGAGCATGACCCCGGAGCAATTCTTAAATAAACAATGGGAGGTAAAAACTCCTCAAGTGGGAGAAAAACCTTAAGCCAAACAGTGGGAAAGAACAGCTCCCCCTTGAACAGGACCTGTCTCATAAGGGGGGACCCTCCTGCCCAAAACCAGCCAGGTGAATGTGAATGAGGGAGGGGAGGGAAGAACTTTTCTATCACCTCCAACCTCCAAGATATTGGCAAAAACCTATCCTAAATTTACTAATTACAAGGTTTACCAAATGTCCAATATGCTTAATTCTTTTAACATGCTACTATGAATGAGCCTATCTTAGTCATTCATATTGATAAATATGTATCAATTACATTTTATTTGCTGTCAACAGACATGTGACAGCATGTGAAAGTTGTAGAAGCCCCATGGACAAAATGCCTCAAAATGTGATGTCCACAAAGAATTGGGCTGATCTGAGCCTTGAGTCAATAACTGAAACTCGTTATTGACTCTGTGTTTGGGCCACAATACCCTTTTTTATGATAATGATACGTGGATGAATGTCGAATGGCCTCAAACTACAGAGCATCTGACTTTTGCTTTCAATTATTTGAAAAGGGCTGAAAGTGTTAATGGCAGAAAGCAGCGGGAATGGGTGGGTTTGATTTGGGAACTTTCTGTATGTAAATGTTCTCATGATAGTGTCACTAAGGATGTTAAAGATTCATTCCTCTGTGGTAATTAAAGAGATATATACCAGGTTTAATATCAGTAGAATTTATACGTTTTTGCTTTTTAGACAATATTAGACTGATAAAAATAATGTGGAGGGTATTTTGCCACTATAATTGCACACTAAATTATGTGATGACTCTACTTAACTTTCTCAAAATGAAACAAAATGGAAGCTTTTAGAAAGTTTTGTGTGTGTAAAACATCTTGATAATGTTGTGAACTGCAGATTTAAGCATCGGTGACTAATGCCTTTCTATCTTTAGAGCTGTTGTTTTTCTGATAATATCATGTCTTTTACTTTCAGAAACCACAGTTGGATAAAAATGGTTTAGACAATCGACCAATCGGCCAGCCTCCCAGCCATCCTAATGCTTTTCCCTGTCAATACAATAATTAGTCTGGTTCCTCTAGATTTGGTTTTGATTTCCAGGGGGCAGTACCAGCAGCTGCAGAAGAAACTGCCTCTAGACACCACTGAATAGGTATTATAAAGCCATGAAAGTCCTATCTGCCTCGCTGAGGTGGCTCAGCAAGAACCTGATAGCAAACAGTGTGACAAGGGGCATTAATGGGCAGAACAGGGTAATGGCTCAGGTATCGGGGGGGACGGCACTAAATTGGAATGAGTCTAGAAGGCTGGAGCCATGTTGATTGAGAAGCAGCAGCGATGGCGAGGAGGGGCAATCTTCCTCCTTGGGAGCACAGATAAGGAGGACACAGACAGACAGACTGGGTAGATCCAGGCATCCATTAGAGGTATGTGTATGTGTGTGGGCTGCTGGCAAGGACACACGAGTAAGCAAAAGAGGTCAGAAAAGCACCAGGCTCTTCTGTAATCAGTTGAAATGAATTTTATATTCAATAGCTGTTTGTCTAGTTTGGGTTCAGTGTGGGAGGCTTTTTTCACATCACCTTGCACTGTGCCATTGTTTCATCGAAGTGTAACAACCCTGCATGTGTTCTGACAAACAAACACATTTAAGAGAGACTGTGTGAATTGATACAAGGTGTTATTAATATGAAATGGTTAGACTTCCTCACCTTTGAATATTTCTATATTGACACGTATAAGGCTGTTTTCAAGAGCTGCTACACTACTGGTATCTACTTTATAAACAATTGTACTATATGCACTATATCTGAATGGTAAAACAATTCCAGTAGGCAAGTGATCAGTCTATCTTGCATATTATATCCCACAATGCCATGGGCCAGTACAGCGGAAGCCTCCCGTGGATATAAAACAAGACACTGTTTTTCTGATGTAGAGTTAGCTGCAGTTCATCAACGTGGGTCAGTTTCTATTGAGCCTTTGTTCAAATGTCAGTTACAGCAATAAATGAACATACCTGCTACAACAAACAGAAATTAATCATTCTTATTTTAAAAAACACTGCAACTGTCCCTAGACTAGCCCGGAAAGGTCTGTTCTAGGGCTGAACGATTTTTGAAAATAATCGAATTGCGATTTTTTTCCTCAATATTGCGATTGCGATTTAATATGCGATTATTTTTTCAAGGTCCTGTTCTCATGTATTTTTCAACTACATAAGCAATAAATCAGTCTGCTTTATAATAAACAATGTAAGATTTATTTAAAGCACAGATTACAACAATAAAAAAACAAATCTGTGGCTTTAACACGTCTACGCACGTCTGTACATACGAGTGTTATGGGTCGTTCTCTGAACCCAATCCCACGACACCAAACCAGGTTAAACTTTAGCCAAAACGAGCCATAGTTTAATAGAAAAACACAAAAAAAAACTCCCAAAGGGAACAAAAAAACCTTCCTCACAGAGATCTCAGAACTTCACAAATAACTCAAAAATCACAGGGAGAAAAAAACCACCAGCAAACTAACAAACAAACCAACAAGCTCACAGAGTTAACAAAACGAACCAGCAATGAACAACTGGCAGCCCCGCTCCTTAACCTCTCGTCCTGATGAGCTGACGAGCTGCAGGTGTGGCTCACAGCGCGACTCCACTGTCCGCCGACGCGCGCACAGTACGTGACCAGATCACGTGACTGGTCAAATCGCAGGCTTTGCGGTTAGAAAATCTTGTTTTATCACATCACGATATTATCGCAAATGCAATTAATCGTTCAGCCCTAGTCTGTTCACAAAGTTAAGCTAAACAACGGGCATCAGCTATGTTTTGCCCCAGCTGAAGGCTTTTACGCAGGTTTAACTGGAGGACGCCCAGCCAGACGTCTAGGGCATCGATGGATGGCTCTTCCACAAGCCAGAACAGACCCTATCATCTCCATCCAAGCGGCTGCCAGATTGACTAACTAGAACGGTACCTAATGGTCTGCTATTTACATCCCCCCAAACCTCTGCCAGGACTGGGCTCCTGCAGTGTTCCAGCTGAGGGTGGGGTTATAGCTCTAGCAGTCCTTGTAATGGCTCCACCTGTATTTTTTTTTAGAAGTATTTTTGGTAGTGTCATCTGAAATCATCGATGGACAGAACCTTCACTAGCACCATAGCTTAGAATGAGCTAAGCTAAAATATCTAGGTTGTGGTAATGGAGGTTAGGCGAGTGCATTTAACATTTAAATTGCAGGTTTTGTTAATTCCGCCCATTTTTGGATCAAATTAAGTGGGTCTGCTTATTAAATTGAGTCAGCTCCTGCCAATATTGGTGTCACTCAGGGTCTTGAATAATGTGCTAATCGGCTTACTACCACTACCATACCTGCCCTCGGTACATAATGTTTACCACTATATGATTGCAGTTGCAGTATGTGGTTTTGAAAAGGGTTTAGCTGTTCCTCATCTTGAAAAACAAGGAAACATAAAGGGTATTTTGATTAATGTATAGGTGTACATAATTCGCACTCTTTGCATTTTATGGACTATGATGGAATGGCGACCTGCCCAGGGCGCACCCCTCCTGTTGCCCTATGGCAGTTGGGATAGGCTCCAGCCCCGGGATAAACAAGATAAAGCAGCTACTGCATAGAAAACGGATGGATGGATGAGTTTGAAGCAGTAAAAGTGCAATTAATGTAAGCTTAAGAGGCTTAATTACCTGTGCAGAGAGTAATCAGATGTCACAGAGAGGGGTAAGAACTACTACTCCAAGGACATAGAAACTCTGCTTTAGCTATTCCACTTCATGAAAAGAAGCAGATTTTCGTTGTATCACAAAAGATTGAAACTGTCGAAGCAATTTCCTTCTTCCTGGGTGTTTATCATGCAGCTCCATCGTCCTGAAGACCCTGAGATAATTAAAGTAAAAGCTGCAGTTTGGGGTTGACCTTTGGATCCTGAGGCACAGCCATGGAGCTCACCATTCAAGCACCACTCGGGGGATCATCTGGAGGACACGGGAGGTCATGACACTGCCTGGCCTGATCAAGGACTGCCTTTTGTTAGCCACAGTTTTCCACTCTGCTGTGCTTTTTTGCCATCAGCAAATTCGGGTAATGTAATCAGACTATTATTATCAAAAATTTAAAAAGAAATCCTTTCTTCTAATAAGCTGACTGAGAAAATGAGCAGTTCAGGTTAATAGTATGATGAGTATTCTCTGTATTTTAGTTAAATACTCTTTTTATGTCAAATTTGGCTTCATCCCAATTCTCTAAAGCCCACGTTTGGACACAGATGTCAGGAACTCTATAATGCATGCAGCCTGCTTTCTTTATCAGTGCAGTGTACTGTACTGCTCGGCTCGCTCCCAGCAACATACCTCCCCTGACTCTCAGATAAAACATTGGGTCTGTCACACAGTGTTGTGCCGAGGCCCAGCAGGGGAGCCCTAATGATTGCAATAAAAAACAAATGCAAATGATTACCTTGGGGTTCCCTCGTGTGTGGAATCTGTCGCTCAGCCTCTGGCTGTCAGGATGGATCACTGCCATCGTCTGTGGACATGGAGTGTTAGGAAAATAAACACCAACTGGGCCAACCCAGGCAGCAACAATGCAATAACAATAATACTATTATCCACAACATGGTAGGGCGTCAGGCTACGATCATTTGGGGTAACGAATGGTGGGTCACAACTGAGCACAATTGCAGCGTGCCAATCATAGGCATCAAATTAGTCTTTGTTCATTTGTAACTTTTTTCTTATTAGATTGTTTTACAGTCTTACAAGCAATCAGAAAGTTACTTCTATCATTTGTTTGGACTCATGATACTTTTAGAAATAATTTGTAATATTTGCCTTGTCATTATAAACCCATTGTATCAGAAAAACCTGTATCGGGAAAACAGGCACCACTTCAAGCTTTGCCACAAGGCTGTGTTGACAAACGAGGTGCTTTGCAAAGCCAGCTGAACAATAAGTGGCAAATATTAAATAGTAGCATAATTAGAGTCGTTAAAACTAGATCAGCATTAAATAAAGTCAAAGGAACGGACATCCCAAACCACTGGATGTTAACTCTGATCTCAGACAGACCGTTTTCTCGTGGATAACATAGAGCAGGAACGGCTGGCCAATAGTGATCTCCATACACCTAAATTAGAATGGTGAGACGTCATCATAAAGCCTGAAATGAGCTTTGTAAAAGAGGCGCACGTCTCGGTGAGAGTGAAATGTACATGCAAGGAGAATCTTTGGATTTAACTGAACTTTTTTTCCTTTTTTTCCATGCCATGCAGCAGAAGTTTCAAAGTAATATATTTCATTTGGATTACTGAAGCTTTCATTTCCTTTTTGCCTGCAACACATTTGCTTCTACCTTAGGAGAGGTGGTTACCGGAAAACTAAGACATGAAGCTTTTTTAATAATACCATAGACATTGTTGGATGATGCAATTTAAGGTTTTGGCACCTTAATGTCATCGAAAAATGTAAAAATAATGACAGATGGTGAAAGAGATTGACGTTAAAATTAGAAAATTGAACATCTTCTCTAGTTGAAATGATTTTCTTGAGGCCTTACTGAAATTTCTGACATGCTTTGAGTAAAGTATCGCTGCTGTTTCGTCTTCATGCTCCCTTCTAACAGGATGGGCCTTATTTGAGTTCTGTGCTACAGCTCTGAGCAGCCATGCAAATTTAAAGTCGGATGCAATCTACACTTAATGCTTTAAGCATGTTATTAGTCTTGTCCACGTGAGCTGCTTTTCATTAGCACAACTTTTATTGTAACAGCAGAATCAGAAGTTCTAAAAGAAAATCTACTTCTTTTCAACTGGAAAACAAAACAGAATCTCAGTTAGAAGTCAGATGTCCCGGTCAGGATGTGAAACATTGGACAAACTGAAAGAGTCATATGAATTGAATTCCTTTTCTTGAGAGCACGTTCAGGGATACAGCAATGTGTCGCACCGCTGAGCAAGCGACCAGGAGGGTCGGCCTCGGAGTGTCATGTGCTTTAAAGAAACGGTTTTGTTTTCTGTGATGGTTCCTGTCAAGTGGCGGATGCTTTAGCATGCTAAGAACTTCACTTTGCTTCGTGTAGTTCTGAGTTCTTGTTCTTCTGTTCTTATGCTGACATATTTCTTCCTCTTGTTGGTTCTGGAGCCTATCTTTGCTGATTGTACCGGGCTTCAGCTGCTAAACAAATCCACATGCTATCTGTGCATGGGGCTCAATAAGCAGTTTGTAATGGAAATGCTTGACCACAACTGAACTTTAGGAGGCCCTGAGGAAATAACAATAAGTTATTCTTTTGCAATATTGCTTAAATCTATCATCACTTTTTTTGTGTGTACGCATAAACAAACACAAAGCTTGGAAACCACAGGTTATATATTTTGTAAATTTTCACAAATGCCCATGAAACTGTCTGGAAATAATTATCGAACTGGGATATTTTTATTGTTTTGTGAATTCTAGCTTCATGTTCTTTCTGAAACATCATTTCAATTGTCGCTACCAAAATGAGATTGGAGGCGAGTGCTGGCAGAGCTGAACCGGGGATGGGCAGAGCTCCGTCGCTCAACCTGCCACTTGCAGGGTTAGTGAGGCAAGTCTACAGGTGTAGGTCTGCAAGTCACAGCTAACTGACTGCAGGTCCCAGCACACTTCCACTTGGAAGGGTTACCTAACTTTAACCTTTGTGGCTCCCAGATGTTTCAGCCAAGCCATGTTGGAGGAGCTGGGAAATCCAATGTGGTACAAAACCAAAAAAACACTCCTGTACAGTTGTCAGGGATCTGAAATCCAGCTTCAATGACCAAAAACCTTTTTTTTTTTTATTAACCAGCCTTTAAATGTTTGTTTCTGCTGTAAAGTTAGACATTTAAACAGGGGAGGGAGTTAACACCATGACTGACTTGTTTTTGGAGCTATCAACTGCAACCTTTTTGTATTTGTATACAGAGGCGCCGCAACTGGGCAGGCAACCCAGGCAATTACCGAGGGCCCTGAGCTGAAGGGGGCCCCTGTCAGGGTTTGACACTTCCCCCCAGTTTGAGTTTCAGTTCTGTCCCTCCTGTTTCCCATTTGCCCTGATTGTGTCTGCACTTGTGTCTCATCGTGTCTCGTTATCCCCTGTGTACTGTATATCTGGTCTTGTCATTCCTTTGTTCCCTGTCGGTCCGTACTGTTTCCACCTCCATGTCTCCTCGTAGTTTTTGTCCTTCATGATCCTGGTTTTTGTTGATCCTGCTCTGCAGCGCTTTTAGTTCTTGTTTTTGTAAATAAACCCTTTTTGTTGAGAACTCCTGCCTCCGGCCTCCTACTCTGCTCTCTTGCGCTTGGGTCCTCATCTAACCATATCACAACAGAACGGACCGACCACTGTCAGGGTTTGACACTTCCCCCCAGTTTGAGTTTCAGTTCTGTCCCTCCTGTTTCCCATTTGCCCTGATTGTGTCTGCACCTGTGTCTCGTCGTGTCTCGTTATCCCCTGTGTATATCTGGTCTTGTCGTTCCTTTGTTCCCTGTCGGTCCGTACCGTTTCCACCTCCATGTCTCCCCGTAGTGTTTCATGATCCTGGTTTTTGCTGATCCTGCTCTGCAGCGCTTTGAGTTCTTGTTTTTTGTAATTAAACCCTTTTTTTGTTGAGAACTCCTGCCTCCGGCCTCCTACTCTCTCTCCTGCGTTTGGGTCCTTATCTAACCTATCACGACAGCCCCGAGGGATGGCTGACGTCAACAACAATTTAATGGAACAGACGCTGCAACGACAATGCATCAGAAATGCCCCGCACAGGGCCCTTCCCAAGTTTTCATTAGCTAGATGATAGTAGGGGGGGCCCCGACAGACGGCTGATGTTAAACCATATCAGCGACACAACTTGAAACCCCCATAGACCCTGAAATGACAGTCAGGAATCTTAATGGGGCCCCCTTACTAGCCAGCATCGACTTGTGGCAATAATAATTCACAATTTGAAAAAATGAAGCGAACATATCTCTCTGGGCACACGAAAAGAAAAAAAAACAAGAAGAGGATGAATAGAAAAAGGGGACATTGGTAAGTGGGAATGTGAAAGCTATGCATGTTACATTATAAAAAAGTAGTGCTGCTAGCCAGCCTGCCCATTTATCCCAAACATCCATTCCTCCACCGAGCAAGTTTACTGCACATTAAAGTCCAGTAAAGTGAATTCAGCCATTTTGTTGTGAACACATTCATAGCCACATAATAAGTTAGTGTGTATGTAAAGTTTGCACTAAGATAGTTATGTTATTTATTATTTATTTTATACAGTATGTTAATTGTTTATTAAAAGATTTCCTTACTGATCTGTGGTCCTGGACTTCATTCATCGTGATTCTAGGGGGGGCCATGGTCTCTCTTGGCTAAGGCCCCCAGGGGGTCAAGAAACACACCTGGTTGTGTAATACAATCAACCCAGAAGTTGTAATGTTGCCTCCATAATGCTAATTTAATAAACTCTAGTATTTTTATGACTTTTTTTGTCCTCCTTTCCTGCTAAAAAAAGGAGGCTATGAGGTATTTCTGGACCATCCAGTATGATAATGGTTTTGTGTTTCATCTAACACTAATGACACATAATACTTGCATGCTTGGCCGCGTTAGCCATGCTGCAATACATGCGTGCGTATTATGTGTTGTGATGTGTAATGCATATTATTAGGACACTATTGCGTAACTGGAATTAATGACATTTGAAGTTTGAGCATTATACATTTCTTGTACTTTATTTCTGTTACAGCATCCCTGTGGTTGCTATGATGAATCATGGCTACTTCTTAAATCAGGTTTTTTCTGCAGTTCAGACTGAGAAAAAAACAAATGCATCCTCCTCCATTCACATTGTCACCTTGAGACACGTCAGCCGTTGTATTTTTCTTTCACCGCAGGCAGGCAAAATGTAAATGAGCCTTGTAACAGTTGTCGAACGGCCAAAGTTCAGAATAAAATTGTTTTGGCACCACTAGGTTATAACCAAACAGTTGAGCCTCTTGATTTTGTATTGACTCATGCAGAATGATTTGATTTTTTGTAAAAATGTGTCAGCTTTATGGAGTCAGAGGACAGCGGAGGTCAAACCAATCAACAACGCAGACAGAGCCATATTTCACTCTGGAAAAGCGCCACACGTGGATCTCCGTGGAGTGGAGGTGGCATCTGACTCAAGCGTAAAGTCTGCCTGCAACATTCTGGCACCTGGTGAATTGAGACTTTTAATGGTAGCAACGTGGGATTAGTTCAGGGAAAAGGTGACAATGGCTTTCTCTGCACGCATCGTCTTCGGTAACTATTCCACCGGGTAAGCCTGGCTAATCCTTGAAGCAGGTTATACAGCTTCGGTTGCATTTGTCTTAAACTATATAGTTCTTGCAGATCGAAACACCACAAAACCCAGATAGATTTATATAAATCTGAGATATTATGCCAATCTTTAAAATAGTTAGATTACAACATTTTTGCTGTTGGAAATACCTGCTTTTTCTATTCCAGCTTCTTCCATGGTATCCTTAGTTAGTCGGGTCCTCTCCAACTTAAGGTGCCTGTCAGTCAAAACAATCTAAACAAGTTTACAATTGATTTGTCATGCAGGTACATACTGTAAAAGGCTAGTATGAAGTTTACAGTTGTATCCTGGAAAAAACAGAGATTAGATTGCACATGTGTGTGTGTGTATATATATATATATATATATATATATATATATATATATATATATATATATATATATATATATATATACCGTATATATATATATATATATACAAAGTTATATTTTTTCTCATTTTCTTAATTACATTTTTATTATTAAGTGTTTTCAAATGACAAATGATGAGATGTTGCCCTGAAAATGTTGCATACCTCTTTCTGAGTCACAGAATTGATGCCTCTGTAATATTTGAGGGATGTATTTGTCACTATGAAGTATAGCACATGAGTACGATATCCATAGCGCGAGAGCGGAGAATTACATTTAAATGTAATTCCATTAGAGCCCGCTCTCCAACTTTTAGGTGGACTTAACTGTCGGCTGAAATGACTTTTCTAATGAGTAAAATTTGAATAATGTATTCACAGACAGATTTGGAGCACTGATACGGTGATGATGAGGATATATGACTAAAGACCAGATGTGGCAAACCACCTCTGTGTGATGCATGCCACATTCGCATGATTAATGGAGGCTTTGTGACGTTCTCGCTAGGTTACTCAAACAGTTACTTGACGTGTCAGAGATGGCTCTCCTTACAGAGATAAACTGCGCTCAAGTATTCTCTAAGAGCGTGTGAGATGGGAATATTTATTCAGCTCAGCCCCAGGAGCTCGCACGGACAAATTTAAGGGCTGCTGTTAATTTCTGCTTACTGCCACAGATTTCAAAAACATGCAATTTGCTCATTCAAGATACATTAGTATACGTACTGAGTGTGTGTGGCTTCTGTGTTTATAGTGTACAACATGTTGAATCAACAGAAATGCAGCGCCGAGTCGGTCATCTACAATTTATGAGGCCAGAGTTCAAAGAAACGGAAACTGCGCTTCTTCTTTTTTTCATCTTCTTTGTTTAGATGGGTAGACACATGAACCCACCTTACAGGTTGTATCGCTCCTTCAGGATCTGACATATGTAACCCAGCAGTTCAGAGGAACATTCAAGAGTTAACTTTCATTAAGGACCAAAATGACCAGAATCAAAGCAGTTTGAGTTAAAACAGAGCATTTGTTTGTAGCAAAATGGCAATTAATGATGACATTTAGGGTATTGGGGTTATGTCAAAAGAAATTTTAAGCATCTGATAAAAATGTCATTCCGCCTTTGTGATTAGTGTGTTACTATAGAGAGAGCACCTGCAGACAAATTTCAACTATGTAAGTGTACAAAAAGTAAATTCAAATACATCAACATCCCTTGTCACCCAAACTATTGTCCATAGATGCAAAAGGACTTGTTTGGATGCAAAAGGACTGGCTCAAACTATTCTGTTAGTTTAGAGAGTGGACAGATACGCATGCACAAACAGTCCTCTCTATGCACTTTTTGTATTCATACAAAGTTTAATTGTCCATGCGTTGTCTGTAGGGACAATATACTCACTATTGCTTGAGTGGAAGGACATGTGAGTCTTTTCAGAGGCTTAAAATTGACATTTACTTTAACATAGCTCCATTGCTTCAGGTGCTAAAACTAATTGCCATTTGGCTCCAAACAAGTATTGCATTTTTAATCAAAACTCCAGTGATTTCACACAGTTTTGGTCCCCAACAAAACTTTACACTCCTCACAATGTTGATTTTAATTGGATGAAAACAAGATATGAGCGGTAAACAAATCGCAGCCCCTTCTTTGCTGATAATGTGCTTGAGGACTTTGTGATGGAGACAGACGGACAGCAGGAGATTAACCTACTGCCGTCTTTCTCGCGCCCTCTCAATGAGACACTTCAATCTCGTGATGTGGATCACACTTCCTGAAACCAATTAATAAAGCACATTACACCTGAACTTGGAGTTAAATTGTATTTTTGGCTTTGTAGAGAATGTATTTAACCACACACAGAAAAAAAGGATATCAATATGATCTGGCATTATGTGAAGTATGAGGGAGACCGGGAGAATTAGTTTGTGTTACAGAGACACCTACTGGTTGGCGTGTCCTCTGGAGGGACGACGTACCAGCGGTGTAGAACGGATTCTTCCACGTATCATAAAAGGCAGAAAGTGACTATGATTTGTGTGAGAGGGGCTCATTTGTGCTTTTTACTCTGCAAACAAACACACGTTAGTGTATATTGGGATTTAAGATTCTGATTTAATTAGCTTTGACTCTTGTGGCTGCCTCTAAGGTAGTTGCTCCTACATGCTGCAAACCTCATTATGGATGAATTAATGAAGTGGGACGTACACTTGGCATCATCCATGTGGCATGCACTGATGCATAATGTATTATTATTATGATTATTTTAGGGCATGAGCATATCAAGTTTGTTTGTTGAGCATATATCAGAGACAAACATTGGATTCCACAATACAAATCACATATAATGTTGACGCTGTATCCACTTTAATGCAGTTCTTTATCTTTATGCATCACTTTAGATGTATGCTTGATCACTTTACATTGAAATGTTAACTCATTATTATGTCTGCATTACACGAAAGGCTCTCGTCAGATTCCATTTTTCCGCGAAGAAAAGCTGCTTAACAGGTTTTTTTTCCTGTCTTTTGACAAGATCTGTCGTTATTTCATAAAAGAGTGAAAACTCTTCAAATGTGTTTAAAAGCTGAAAAGATTCTGTGTCACTTTCACACATTTTCATCGAAATATTTCCAGTGTCGCTGACACTGGGATTTTTATGAGAATTTACAGCTGGTTAAAAGAGTTTTTTGTTTGGATTCATTCACTTATGGCTGCAGGAGTCGATTCATTTGTGTTAACTATAAATCTAATAAGCACAGAGCGTTTGTGTTTTATCAAACCACAGATATTATCACCCAACTCTGCAGTTTATTAAATGTGTATGCAATACTCTTGAGAGTATTATTTTTATTTTTTTTAGTATTTAGTATATAATTGATAAGCGGCAAAGAAGAATGACAAAAGCCATTTAGAATAAACACTGAATTACTTATTTGAGGCATTAAAAACATTTCTTTGCAGAAAGTCAAAATGCATCAACCTATTTTCACTTCTAACTTGTCTTACAATGACTGTTCAGGACCTCTGCATCAATTTTCACAGGGGGTGGTATGTTTCCATTCATGAAGGATCAAAGTAAATTCTATAGGGCATGAACAGTACCAGGGCGGACATCCTTATTGGTCCTTTAAGCCACAGCGTCTCCATTAGAGTGTCTGACCCGGTAGGATTCACTGACCTGGCAAACTACCACTCCTTGCCACTTGTGGGCAGTAATGCATTACATTCTCTGTTTCATAATTGTCAAGAAGGTGATGATGACGTGAGATTGAAGAAAAACAAACTGGAATGATGAGATCAGCATTGAAGGGCCTGAGATAGTTGCCAGATTTCTGTTTGCTGTCTTCATACACTGCAATGGCAGGGATGAGCAGCCATGGAGATTTGTGCTTGAAGCAGAGGTGGGTAACTCCAGCTTCAGAGAGTAAAAGTCCTGCCATGTATTTGTTCTGACCATTCACTAAAACCAGGTGAGTTGACTAATTAGCTCCTCTACCTGGCTGAAGAGCTGTGCTGATTAGAATCAGCTGGTTTAGTGAATGTGCAGAACAAATACATGGCAGGACTTTTACGTCATTACGTTATGTCATCTCTTGCCTGTGATATACCCTACCAACACCAGTCCCCACCCAGCAGTTTTTGCGGGACTGAAGTAGCCTTTTTTAACCATAGGCAAGAACTTGTTTTAACCTTGTAGAAGTTGTGATAAACTTTTGCTGGAGGTCCTTTCCTAGGCACATGCCAAACAATCGGAGACCTGTCAAGCCACCTTGGACCCCCATTAATGGAAATCTGCCCAATGTTTTACATTGTTAGATTACACAATGACCCAATAAATAAACCACTTTCAGAAATTCAAAAATATTTTTTTAATCACCAAAGGGAAATTAGTCAAATTAATTCCCATGGTGATTTAGCCCCCTGATACACAACACTTTCAAAGTAAAGTGGGAGCTTTTCATTGTGTTCTGTTCCATCTTGGGAGGTATTGACAGCATGGCAGAACACGTAACTGTTACCAACAGCCGCTCCTGTCACCCAGATGACTCTGCGATACCAGCATGCTGTGTATAAACACACAGTCATGTGGCGAGACAAAGAGTTAGATGAAAAACATCGACTCATGAAGGAGAGGGTTGTAAGTGTTTTACTTCCCTTTGCCATTTTCTTCATTTGTTTCTGACTGGAAGATTTTCTTCCCCTAAAGGAGGGCAAAGCAAAAGAGAAAAGTTTGGGAACCACTACCCTCCAGTTTTTTGGATGCAGTGGGCGTTCGTTATTAGTACCAGTCAAAGGACCCTTCACTGTGGCAACATGAACAATGTTGACGCAGTGTTGCCGAAAAACTAATAATAATGTTTTCCAAACCAAGACTCAGTACTTTAATGCTTAACTTAATGGCCGTGAAGCAAAGGAACTCAAAATAAGATCTGCATAAAAAGACTAAATAAAAAGAAGGAAAATGAAAAGATTATTTCCAAGGTTGGGATTAGTCTCGGGGCCTGTGCTTGAGACTTTCTATTAATTGTTCCAAAGTGATAACTGGCAATACTTTCCTCTAGACCAGTTTTCTCTGAGGTGAAGTGACTGTAAAAAGTTTACAGGGCTAAAAACTGGACTTGCAGTGGTCCAGACATCCACAGCCACAAAGTCCATGGCTGTGGACGAAAACTGCAAGCAAACGTCTATAAACTAAAGCAATGTTGTAAACAGGAATTGGCTGAAATTGCACAAGGATACAAAAAGCAATCATTTTAAATCATAGCAGCTAATATAGGTTTTAAATGCCACCAGTTAAGAGCTGTACTTGTTTTTTTCTCCCACTGCTTCTGTATGTTGGCTCAGTCTCCAACTGGAAGGATGCCGGATCAATCCCCAGCCCCGTCATATGCTGAAGAGTCTTTGAACAGGACGCAGGGTTGTGTCGAGTAGGGAATTCAACGTAAAACGCAGAAAGAGTTTGCTTTTAATGATTTTGTCTCATATCTTAAAAAGTAAAACATGATCACTGCAAATTATTGTAAAATGATCAGAACCAGAAACCATTGTTCGCTTGACCGCTGACCGCTCAGCTGGTCCTCCCTGAAAAATTGTCACGCCACCTCTACCAATGCAGCCACATGGGCTTACGAGCACCCTGGGAAATCATAGTTACTTCATACTCTTCATGGCTGCATCCAAAACTGTAACCTGAAATTGTGTCACATGAGGAGTAAGTATGTGTCATCTCCAAAATGCTATTTATTTAATGTCATTATTAATTACCTTTTATTCTTTTGCCGCTTTGAATCCCTTTCCAAAGAAACATGTAGGCAAAGAATACTTTCGAGCTCAAAGTGGATCAACTATACAATGTGACTTCTCTAGGGGGAAAAAAAAGAAAGTGTGGCAGGCATTGATAACTGTATCTGTGTGATGTGTACATGAGCTCTTTGGACATGACACAAACTCGGCTGCCGGTGATAAACTTCACCTGAGTGTCGTGAATATCCTCGCCTTGTTTACCGCATCTTATCACTCACCGTAGTTGAAAATGCATCATTAATTCAAGAACATTTCTAATGAATGTGGAATGAAACACTCTCAAGCGGGCAATTTCTCTGCACTTATCGCACTGCAGCGGCTGTATTTACAGAGTCCTTGATTGTGAAACTTTGAGCTGCCACGTCCCACTTCAGGAGCCTCTCATCTTTCACCCATGACACAAATTACATGATTCAATGATCCCGTGGAAGAGATGACGGACAGCCGGCTCTGAAATGTTAATAAACACACTGTTATATAGGAGCCTTTCATTTTTCTAACCAACAAATTCAGCTTTAACCTTGTCTCATGCCACCTCTCATGCCTCCCCCCTCAGCTACAGAATTGGGCTATACTGACATCTGCAATTCAATTCCAGCTCTTGAACTGCACCCTGTTCCAACTGTAGAAAAGATCAGAATTGAAAATCATCCAAAATGAGGCATTCATTCACACGGGCAGAGCATGAAAACAAATAAAAGGATTGCTAATGATTTTTCAGTAGTTTTCTTGACCTTCCAGCTGCAGTGGTCCTCAAGGAAATGCTCCAGAGCGGCCCAAGCTTTCTGGGGAAGAGGCTATAGAGGTTTCTCTAAGAAATATTTCCACAAAGAGCTTACTCACTGCGCAGGGACAAAAACATCCCTTGTGTCCATGTGAGACTCAGAATTGAAGACAACGCACCAAGAAAGTAATTGATCCAAAGCATCATCAATAATTAATAGTGATTTGTCTGCAGAAAAGCCAGACTAGACATAATGTGACAGTTAACAGCCATTTTATGTCCAATAATGATATAACACCATACTGTGCATCAACTTGTTTAGGTCAGTAAACGATCTGCACTTTTAAAATTCCTCTTTCACGACATCAAATGACAAATTTACACCTATATTATTATGGCTCTTTTCACTGTGTATCGACCTTTCAGAATGATAGGTGGTCTTGAGCAATAATTACTTTCAGAGGTTTTTGCTTTTGTGACATAAAAGCAGCTCTGGTGAGAGATGGACCATATCTGCCACTGAGTTCAGGTGAGAACATCTCATTTATCTCCTAAATATTCCTTAAAAACATAATTCTATTTTATCTATTGATTTATTTCGGACAAAGGGATAATTTTTGCATGATACAAAGACAGTAAATTGTAATGTTTTAATGGATTGGGATTCTGTTCATGAATAATTTAAGAATGAAAAAAAATGATAAGTGAATTCCAATTAAATTATTGCTTTAATTAATGGACAGTGTCAGCAGAAGGTTAATTACTTGCTTTATTCAGAAATACTGTAAAGGTGCACGCCACTTCCACCACTTCAAGATCCATGTACTTGCAATCACCACCATCTAGTGGCAGTTATCTGTAAGTGCTACAAATTAAATATGCTAAAAAATAAATAAAAAATAAGTGGACATGAACAGTGTATTCTTCAAATCAACAAATGTCATGTTATTTTGTTTTCTTCTTCTTCTTCTTCTTCTTCTTCTTATTATTATTATTATTATTATTATTGGTTGTTTTTCCCTTTTTGTAAAACTTTCAGTGCCAGATCGGTGTCACTGTCTAAATGTCCAGCGATGTCGTTGCACTTTGTGATATTGTGACTAGAACCGTCTTGCAGCATGACGCCTGCTTTCGTCCATAGAAATGCATCCTGGGATAGATTCAAACCAGTTGCCCTTTTTTTTTTCTTGTAGGACAGGTTTGCATCCACCAGATGGAGCTCATGCTGCTTTATTTGTTCTACCTCAGCCTGCATAATAGCACCTCACTAAAGAGAGACACTATAAACGGATGCAAGTCATCTGCCACTAAATTTATCAAAACAAAAGCGAGGTACAAATAATGACTATCAAGTCATGAACAAAAGCTGCAAAAGTACCAAGATAAAGTGTTAGAATACAGATATGTAAAGACTGAATCATGCAATTCAAGAAAATGACACATGACTCCACGGAAATATGAAAGACCTACAAACCGATGCAGCCACAAACAGTTCAAAACAAAGTACATGTGAGAAACACCCACATACTCACTACAAGGAGATACGACTACTAAAATGAGGAAGTCAAAAACATACATCAAAACATGACTGTAGTACGGAGCCCCTCTGGTGACATTTGAAAAAAATAAAATAATGCGTGGCCACGCATTAATAACTCGTAGCCACGCATTAATATCTCGGGGCCACGCATTAATATCTCGGGGCCACGAGATAATCAATGCGTGGCCACGAGATAATCAATGCGTGGCCACGCATTATGTATCTCGTGCCCACGCATTATTTTACTCGTGGATGGCATTATAACCTACTGTCTGGACTTCGTGGATGCAACTTCCTTGGTGGGATGGTTATTCATCATTAATAACGGTAATTATAGTCGATTTATAGGAGCAAGAGTATTGTCATGGCGAGTTTAGTAATAACATGTGACATTTGAAAAAAATAAAATAATGCGTGGCCACGCATTAATAACTCGTGGCCACGCATTAATTATCTCGTGGCCAGGAGATATTAACTCGTGGCCACGAGTTATTAATGCGTGGCCACGAGTTATTAATGCGTGGCCGCGCATTATTTTATTTTTTTCAAATGTCACTAGAGGGGCTCCGTACTGTAGAGATGTAAAATGAGTAAAAAAAGTTGGAAACTACAATGGTAAATATAAACTAAAAAGACACGGTACTGGAGAAACCATGGCTCAGTGGGTAGAGTTGGTTGCTCACCACCTGCAAAGTCACCACTTCAATTCCTACCTCGCCATGTTCTGAAGTGTCCATCAACAAGACCTCAAATAAGGTATCAGCAATCGACTACTGAATGCTGCACATACTACTGCCATCAGATGCAAAATGAGAAAGAGTTCACGGCCACTGCTTCCATGTAACTGTCATTTATATCCAAGCACTGATTGTTTTGAATGTTACTTTACTATCGTTTTCCATTAGGCTACTGGGGATCCAGAGTAAAAACTGAGAACCTGGAACAGTAACAGCGCCGACCTCCTCTCAACTATTGTTTCTATATCTATTAAGGCCGGGACACACCAACCTGATAATCGGCCGTTGGACGCCGTTGGGCAGTCGGGCGAGGTCGGTGACTCGAGACGGGCTGGTGTGTCCCGTGTAGTCGTCTGTCAGCGTCTGCGTCGGCATTCATTTTTGGCTGATTCGACATGTACAATTGGCCAGTAGGCGTCGGTTGTACTAGCCCATCACTAGCGAATCGGACTTAACCAGAATTGACGATGGTAAACATACTAGCCAAACGGCGATGGCACAGACACTACACTACACTCTATCAAGGCATCAGTTTAGATTTGGATTGTGTTTGACTGTGCAGTAAACGCAAGTATATTTTCGTTATTAGCCATCCTATTTTCGATCCTTCTTGACTTCTATCAGAAGTGAAAACACTGACTGATGACAGCAGGCTCTTTTCAGAACTCTAAACTAAAGTGATCCGTCATTTCCGGTGATCTTCTTTCTTGGGTATTACGCCTTGGGCACGTGCAGAACATAATGCTCTGGTTGGCGTCGGGTTGGTGTATTGGGGTTTATTTTTTGACCAACTTGGGCAGATAGGAGCGGACTTTTAGTCCAACTGCTTTTCAGCCGACAGTCGGCCGTCGTGTTGGTGTGTCCTGGCCCTTACACTGACGAGCCCGGCAGGATCCACTGATTTAGCAAGCTACCGCTCAATACCACTTGGTGGCAGTAGTGCTGAAATCTGGCAAAGGAGACTGAAGGAGCTGAGATGATTGCTGTGTTTCTGGTTGCCTTCACTCTGATGGTGGCAATGAATAAGAAGAGACGACTTGAGCTTAAAAGGGACATCGAGGCGTCTCATGGCAACAGCAAGACAGCACCATCACCTCCAGCCAGCAGTTTTTGGGGGGCTGCAGCGACATACCCAACCCAACCCAAGACACGTTTCATCCCCATATATATTCCTGAAAGTTTTTGCTATGAGCAGTTTCTAATAATGGAGACATTTACTGCTAATGCCTGCTCATGGAAACCTGGCTTTAGTTCATCTTTAACCTCATATGATCACAGTGACTGCAAGCTGCACCATCTTATCTGATAATAAAACAGATTTGTTCAATTTAATTGATCAAAGTGACGACTGCATTACATAAGATGCATGAACCCAGATAATGCAGAACTTTGTCTTTTTTTTTACATTTTTCTGTTTCTGGTTTTCCATTGTTTTTGTTTCTTTTAAACCTCCTGAATGTCTGCGACATTCGTTTTAGTCCGTTGTTTTTATGTATACGTTTAATTAATTGTGTCATTCTGAGAGGTAAGCTGAACTCATTAGAAAAGTGTAATGATGCTTACACGAGTCATGGAGGAACGATCATTTAAAAGGTTGTCTTTGTGCAGTTTTCTGCTTGGAACATCAGTGTGAGTTATTTTTTTGAAAGACTTCTTTCTGACCATTCTTAACACTTGTTAATCAAAACAAATGAAATAAAACACCACAGAGCAACAAAACGGATGAATTCCAATCAGCGAGTCAACACCGGGGAAGGGTACAGCTTGTTGATTTCAATAAGATGGATCTGACCTGAGAAAGGAGCGGAATGGTTTGCATAATAAGCTATATTTTAAAACCCCTTGGAGTTGAGCTTATTATGTCTGACATTTAAAATCTGTGTGAAAATGCAAATGAGGACATTAAGTGGTTCCATGCCACAATTTTACATTTCAAATCAGAGAAGGTTTGCGGAGGAAGACAGACGGGAAGCACCGCCGAGCTGCTGGGACTGAATTTTTAAAAACTTTCAGCTCGTTGGTCACAGTGTAAACACATTATTTCATCTAAGCGATTTGGTAGGTGGTTTAGAAAACATTAAATATTGTTGACATCTAATGATGCAATGTGTTTTCAAAGAGAAAAAAATATAACATATAGGCTCATGTAGATTATATTTAGCTGTCCTTAAAACCCAGTGTGCATGTAAATGTAGACTACATTTGGATTAAAGTGGGCTATGTGGGTACAGAGTGGGCTTGCAGTGGGAAAAAGGCGGGAGTCCCAGAAGGTGTTATGGGCCCTGATTGGGAAGTTTATGTGGGCCAAGGATGTGGAGCCGATAAAGAGATGCGAGTATACTAAATGGACATGGGCTAAGATGAGGGAAGATTAAGTGGTTCCCATGTGGAGGTCATGGACTTCAACTAATCTCATGCTGGGTCCCAGCTGAAAATGCCCATCCCACTTAAGAGCCCATATTTGCCCATATATAACACCATCCCAATTCTTTTTCTCTTTGATACAAATAATCTGGTCCCTCTGGATCCGAAACGAAGCACATGACGCAAGCAGGGCAACAGTGGCACTAGTCTCGACAATAGGCATCAAAGACGGGGTACAGGAATACTGGAGAATGATGGTTTTGGGGTCCAAAACCTTTTGATCCTGGGTGCCATACAGCTCACTTGGTTGATCTGCAGGTTATCTCCCTCGCGCAGACGCCCAGGTTCACTTCTCAGCCTGTGACATAAAGCCTGCGACTGGCTCAGCTGAGACACGCTTGAGACACTAATTTCCACCCACTTCCAACCCACATGGGGTCCACACATAAATGCTGACTGGACAGCAGCGTTGGTAAGAAGACATAAAAGCATAAAAGCCGGAGAAGGTGGTAAACAGCTGGTGGTAAAGGAAGCTAAATTAGACATGAACGTTTCATATTTGATGAGGAGACATCTTGGAAAGAAGGTTTGCCTCTTAAAATAAAATATTCCTTTAACTTCCTTTTGACCCCGTGCACTCGCATGAACTGCTTTCACTGAACACTCAGCTATTTCCCTTATTTCATTATGTGGCTATGTGGGCCGACATATGTAAGACTTTCCTGTAATACATTAGTGTGTACGGCTGAGGAATGAAAACCGGCTGCGGCTTCGGAAATGGAAGCTGAGTTCGGGTTGCCGTGCGCGTGTTGCTCTCCTAGGAGATAAAGAGCGAGCCTCTTGTAAGTGATACTTGGCCTCCGATGAGTTATTGGCTGTTTTTTTATTCTCCGTTGAGAGAACCAACTCGAGGGTTACAGAGCAATTAGTTATTTATGCACAAGCCCTGGATGCACCTAAACAGAACCATCCAAGAGTCAAAAGCTCTGGAGACGCGTCTCAAATGGTAAAACTGTCCTTTTGAGGAATAAAAAGTGTATAAGGCAGAGACTGTTTGATATTTCCAAAATAAAAAATGGCTACTATTACAAAGACAGCCAGGTTATCCTGTGACCCCCGGGGGTGGGGATGGTTTGAATTAAGTGTCGGTCCAAGTGTCAGGATGAATATTCATAAATTGCTTCAATGAAAACCTCCCATTGATTAGACCTTTTCTAATGGGCAGCATCATAGTGAATGCCACCTTATAATTGGATTAGTGTGACTTTGGGAAGTACTTTAAGGCATTGCCCACATTGGAAATGAAGATGTGCAGCCTGATAACGGTGTAATTGACAAGGATGAAGACGGATGGATCCAGGCGAGTCCTGAGCACTTTCTGCCCAAAGCGGGGAGCCCTCAGCCGCCGCCCATGCACACTGGGGTGATTTGATTAGCTTCAAAAGACCTTTTTTTTGTTCTCTTTTTCTATTTCTTTCTTTGCCTTGGAAGCAGACTCAGTGTTCCAAAGAACAAAGGAGGTTTCAGAGTGGATAGAAGAGACACAATTCAAAGGCAGTCCTTTAAAAAATGGCTAATTATATCCAGATGTGTCAAACTGTTTCCAGTCCTGTTTTCTAGTAAAAGTGGAAATTCTTCATTTTCATGTTTAACTTTTAAACAATTCATGACCTCAAGGTGGCGTGTAAAAAAACAGCCTTGAATTTGTTTCCATTTCTTTCAGTCTTCTTTATATACTACACTTCACACTAAAGCATACAATCCATTGTTAATAAAATTACATTTTTTAATAACATAGATGCTTTGTAATAAATGAAAATTCTAATCTCAAGTGACATGTCTCATCCAAGAAGGCTCTGCTGAAGGTGCTGGTGCACGTGTGTCTTGGGTGAAAGAAGAGCAATTAAGAGAGTTCCTGCACTAAACCCTGTGTCCTCTGTCCTGTTGGTCAGCCCCAGTGGCAATGAGCTTGCTACACTGGCGCCCAACGTGGGGCCCGACAGGATGGAGGAGGGATGCGGGGAGCGGACCCTGGAGGCGCTGGCACAGGTGCTGGCAGACCTGGCAGCCCTGCTCCAGGGCCAGGGGGAGCAGCAGATCACGGCGCTGGTGGCGCAGCAGCCAGCAGGCCGTGAGGCAGAGGCTGCAGGCTGCCAAGCGACGATTCCTGAGGCGGCCCCAGCGGCGGCGGGACCCGCAGTGCGACCCACCCCGGCGCCACGCCTGAGGTTCGCAGCGGCAGCGCTGGAGGCGGAGGTCGCCGAGGCGGAGACGTCGGTGGCGGAGGTCGCCGAGGCGGAGACGTCGGTGGCGGAGGTCGCGAGGCGGAGGCATCGGTGGCGGAGCTCGCTGAGGCGGAGACGACGGTCGCCGAGGTGGTCCTGGACACGCCAGCTCCGGAGGCGGACCAGCTGCTGGAGCAGTGCTGCGTCAGGGAGGGGGTGGTCCTGGGCGCACCCGCGGCCAGGGCCGCGGATGCCGTCTGGCCCGATGCCACCCTGGGCCCAGTCCCGAGAGCGGCCCTCTCGGCGGTCGGGCAGAGGGCGACCTCCCGACCGCTCTCGGCAGTCGCCCGAACCTGGAAGGCCCGACGGTTCGGATGGCGGTTCCTGGCTTCCTCTCCCGCTCCGGGGGGGAGGGGGCGGGGGTTGGCTAGACCGGATGGTCCCCAGCCTGAGTTGGGCGATGGGGGGATGGGGCAGGGTGGAGGAGCAGCAACTCAGCCGATTGGGCACACCTGTGCTCAATTGGCCTCTCCACCCTGCCTGCATGGCTACATAAGAAGTGATGTCAGCAAGAGGGCTCTGCTGAAGGTGCTGGTGCACGTGTGTCTTGGGTGAAAGAAGAGCAATTAAAAGAGTTCCTGCACTAAACCCCGTGTCCTCTGTCCTGTCGGTCGGCCCCAGTGGCAACGAGCTTGCTACAAATACATATAAATAAATAGAGAAAAAGTTTGAATGAAACATTGTCCCAAACATTTTAGCAGATATTAGGGTTTTTTTTTCCTCCCCACCATTTAAGGGGGCGGGTTCATCATGTAAAGGTTTGCTCTCGGTCAGTTGACTTACTCATTTTAATATTTTCTTATCAGATGAAAATACACGGATTTACACGAACATTTATGGCCCATTTTGCAGTGTTGTGCAAGTTCATACTTATCATGAACTAGTTCAAAGTTCAGTTCACATAGTTTAAAATGAACAGTTCACGTTGATAGTTCACCATTTTCATTTTGAACTAGTTCAAATTCAGTTCATATTTTTAGGTGAGAAATACGAATGAAACGCCACCCTATCCTAAAACTGTTCCCTGTATACCAGTGGTCTTCAACTCCTCAGGATCCCTGTCCTGCATGTTATGTATTATGTTTCCCTACTTCAGCACCCTGATATAAATGACTGTCATTAACAGACTTGTGCAGACCTGGATGACAAGCTGATGATGACCATTAATTAGAATCAGGTGTGATGATGCAAGGACACATCTAAAACATGCAGGACAGGGTCCCGAGGATTAGGGTTGAAGACCATGCTGTATACTATCATGTATTGTCCTAGTGGCTTTTCAACTTTACTTAGAGGCTGTAAATCTCCAACAATGTAGTCCATTTTCAGTTTGTCTACCTGTTGCAGGTAAATCAACCCCCTGAAGGCGCAGCAGTGGGACTGGGGTTGCTTGGGGCTGTTGGGTCTTCTTGGTCTTCTTAGTCTTTCCTGATGACTTTGTTTGATTGTCAAGGACTTCCAGATATTTTCTCACACTGGACAGATGCTTTAACTCCACATGATGTTTACAATTTGAAGTTGACGAGGTTTGAAGACGCTCGGGCTTGTTTGCACAGAAAGGTTAGATTTCTACCATGGGAGTCTTTGGGAGACGATGTCTAAAATTCCCGCAGATAATGATAAACGGATCATCATCTGATGGCTCGCTAACGCTGTGTCCGCGACGTCTCTCTCTTCACTGGTCATGTAAAGACTGCACCGGGCTCGGGCCGTCGTTGCCATGGAGCTGGTGCCCGTTGTTATGATAGTGTGTGCACTGCATTGTGGGTAATGTAGTGTGAAGTCGTCATCTCGTCGAGTATTTTAAATGTGCGCGCTGCTCGCTGGTGAAATGAGAAGGAGGATTATTCCGTAATAATTGGACCTAAACAGTGAAGCTGAAACTCACATAATCTGAACAGTTCAAATTCTAGTTCATGATCTGCAGTTCACATTCAAGTCCTTTATTTGCAAATATGTTGCGTTCAGTTCAACGTTCTCATAGAAATGAACTTGTTCAATGAACGCGTTCATTTGAACTCATTCATGCACAACACTTCCATTTTGTATGTTATTTATGTAATTCACGTCAACGCCTGGGACTTGGGTCTGTCACGTGGACTCTCGAACGTCCACCGCGGGGCCACATAATAAAGACAAGCAACCATGCACACACTGTCTTATGGGTAATTTCGGATGACCGATGAGCCTGGTGTGCGTGTGTTGGGACTGAGGGAGGGAAAAACCCACATCAGCACAAAGAGAACATACAAGGTCCACTTAGAAGACCCTTGCTGGGACTCAAGCCGGCTGAGGACAGAAGGTTCCTGGAAATTAGGTAATCTCTTAACTGTGTGTTTTTTCACAAGAACGTTAACTTTAACTTACTTTTTTGGGCTTGTCTCTGTATTAATAACTTATTTGCATATAAAATACAAAGAAAACCTCAGCAGACTTTGGATAATTCTCTTTCACTGATACATGATGTCATTTCAAGTCATCTTCGTCCACATCCCTCCTTCACATGCTTTCCTGATCAAAAATCACATTTATTCCCATTTCAAGAACATTTTAAGGTTAAGCCCATTATGAATCAGGAAATCCCTGCGTGTCTTCTTGAACTTTACTTGCACTGTAACGAATTATGTAAATCCTCTCGTTCTTAATGAAACCCGATTCCCACTGGGACTTAACATCCCGTGTTTGCTTTTGTAGCGGCCCGTATATTGTAGCGTTCAAGCTGTACTGCAGGGCAAAAGAGCCTGTTGTGTCGTGCAGAAACCGTCTTCAAGCGTCTTGTTTCCGCTGTGACTTCACCTTCCTGTTGTGTCATCACTGTGAATCTGTTACCTGCAGTTGAAGAAGTGTGCGATAATGAAATGATGTGAAAGTGAAGCAGCAGAGGCAAAGGTGACATCTCCGGAGTCTGATCACTGTTGTGGTTTAATAAGCTTCTGGCACATCCGCAGAAATGTCAATCTGCACTTTTCTTTGTGCAGATAAATTGCTTTATCCACTTGTTTTTATTTATTTATTTTTTTGTTTTAACTTTTAAAGTGACACTGGAATGAAAGACTTGTTAAAGTTTTTACAGGCTGAGAGATTTGGGGAAAGTGTCATAAATCTGTGGATGTGAGCGTGGTAATGCATGCCGTTTCCTCTTTACTGTCACTTCCTAATTCATCTCCAAACGAGTCATTATTATTACTGCAAAAAGTGCCGGAATAAGCTGCTGATGTTGCCCTCGCGAGCATTCAGCTGTAATCCCTTTGAATGTCATTTAAGGGCTCCCTCTTTATGATTTGCTGCAGTGCAATAAACCTTTACTCATATACACACACACACACAGACACACACGTACAGTAAGAGCAAAGTCACAGTCGGTTGCAGAAATGAAGTCAGCTGGAGATTTTGCACTGAACGGAAGAATTACTCAGCTGTCGAGCACGATCAAGCTCAACGGCCACATGTATGAACCTGCAGAGATGTGTGTCATAGTGAAGGGAGCGTTAAATGGAGTCTTAGTTTTAATGAGTACGGCTCCTGTCAAACATACTTTCTTTGTTCCTAACTGACATTTTAGATCCTTCATGCAGAAGGACTCCTACAAAAAATAAATCCTTCCTGCATCTGGGCTCTCGTCTTTTATTCTGATGCAAAATCAGCATCACGCTCGTAAAACAAGCCGACCTTTTCAGTGTGCAGAACCATAAAAACTGCACGCGCAATTATAGAGCAAACGGCTTGGATTAGGTTTGATTTTACTGCATATTGTCTTTTCTTTCCTTTTTTTTGTTCTCCATGCCTTAGAGTGAAGTCAGTAAAGTTGAGGAAACGTTTCCTGTTTTTATGTTACTCAGATTTCTGCTTTTTTTTTCTTTTTCTTTTTGAAGTGGAGAATTTGTGAAACTTTCTTCTAAGTCAAAAGGTAACATAGCTGCCTTAAGTTGATCACGACCTGAAACCGTTTAGAGAATTGAACATAATCTGCACATTTTAGAAAAAGTAGCAGTTCTCAGTCACACCCCTCTCCTCGGGATTACAGTCTTTTTTAGGAGAGCGTGTGTGACCCCCCCTCCCCCCAAAAAGCTCATCTAACAGTTCCCATGTCACTGTAATTCCCATGACTTCTTATGATCAATCATCTCATTGTTAATTGATAAATTCCAAAACATTGTGTCAATTCCCATGGAAAGTTTCCACATTAAAATGTCCACAAAATGTCTCAGTTGAACTTGAATATTTACCAGATGTCTTCTACCACATCTGGAATCAATGAGAGCAGAGATGGGATTAAGCAGTGGTGGCAACCTGAACCAGACTTAAATCCCTGCAACCTGCTCATTTTTATTGATTTTTTTTACCTGTAAAAGCCAATTATTCAAACTCTATCTATAAAAGCAGATTAGTTTTTGAAAGCCTGACCTAAAGTCTTGTGCTTTGTGACACCTGGGACCATAATCGCTCAGCTCAGATAAACCTCAACCAGCAAGATGCAGCTTGAAGGCAAGTTAGTTTCTAATGAAAAAAGGTCACTTGTTCCCAGAAAGCAGGAACCACTCTGTGTCAAGCTGTATTTTGTATCTATTTATTTGATTTTTTTTAGCATCCTATCAAATAACTGCTCCTTTCCTCCAAATCAGGTCTGATCAGTATAATTACAGGCTCGTGCAGCCTGGCGAAGCCAAGCCCCCTCCCAAGTCAAACGCTGCTCTAATGGCTGGGTTGCTGTGTGTGACGGGGAAAGGGGAAAGGGGAAAGGGGAACGGGGAACGGGGTCCCAACTGCTTGTGTCATTCATCAAAAGTTGCAGTTGCACAGATTTAGTCAGGATATGACAAATGGGAAGGTTAACTGCTGGCGCTTGCTTCTTCCCAGACTCAGCTGGATCTCTTCATGCCATTGCTGCTCATAAAACCAGGGAGGTCAGAAGACGGGGAAGAGCAGTGTCTGCCGGAGCAGAGAGATGGATGTACACAGAGTGGAAATAACACCTCAACCTTGTGTCTGTTGTTGTTTCTGGGCAGTCGGCTTTCTCGCATTCACCCACACACATATTCTCCCTGCGGACCCGCAGCGTATAAACAAGTAAAAAAGAAAACAGCCAGTTTGACAGCGGTGTAAGATCTTTTGGATGTCTGTGAATGTCGTTCCATTAAATCCAAACATGTGTCAATATTCAGGCCTCTGAGGGGTGAGAGGGCGTCGCTTTCAGCGGCGTATACGTGCAGAAACACGCCGCCTCACGCGGCTGCAGCTCCTGGAAGTGTGTCAGTACACAAACCTTTTAAAACCGGTTATTCACACAAATTACCTGGCAATTACAGTCTGTAAGAAGAAGAAGAAAAAAGTGTGTCTCGAGAGCATGAAGAGCGCCTGTCAAGGACTGCTTTAAGAGCGAGATAAATAAGAAATAAACGCTCCCTGTCACACGCCTCTAATTATTTCCCTTTCACTGGAGTCATTTGAGGTCATTTTGTTTTTCAAGAAAGGGAAAAAAAATAAAAAAGAGCACTTTTGCTCTATTTCTGATAACTTATCTCTCTTTGAATGACATGAAAGATCACATGAGGCAATCAGTGCACCTTCAAAGGACTGGAGGCTTGCACAAGCAAGCATGCAATATTAATCCAATTTGCGGAGGTGGTTTGGCTTCCAGGCCGGCTCTTCCCAAGGGGACGTCTCCATTACCTCTCCCAGCTTATCTCCCTTACCCCCACCGCTCCGGAAAAAAATCATCCATCCCAGAAGTTACTTAATTTTTCTATGTTTCACTCATTTATTTCATCCACTCTTGATGATTTTTTAATGTACTATTGATACACGACTCATCAGTCACAACAAATTATGAATATATCATATTTCACCAAACAACAAAATAAAACAAATGCTAGAGGAATACTTGGAGAGGTAGACGATGTTAAAGGACAGGGTTTCAAACTGGCTTTGAAGTTTAAAACTGAAATTATTTCAGTGTTAAACAGAAGAATGTAAAAATGGAATAACTGCTTTCAGTTTCTTATTTGATTCTCAGTTTCCAATTACTCTGATTCATAATAATACTTTAAAAAGCCAATTAAATTGTTCTGTAAGGCAATTTAAACAAACGTCTAGTCTCGTATTTATTGCAACCGAAAAGTATCTGATCAGTTTAAATTAAAAATGTCAAACCATCATTGTGGAAGACCACAGCTCGTCTACTCATTTTCACATAAAAGCAGAGAGCACAATTCAACCAGATAGTGATTTTTCCCACTACTTTTGGTTGAAAACATTCGTATGCCAAAAGAAATGCCAGAGAATTGACAGAGTAAGTATTATAAATATGCCAGATGCTTAATTAGTTGCAAACAAGCATTTGGGAATTTGCTTTTGGAATTGAAAAAGGCAGCCTCTATTTGGCAGGGGCTTGGAGCAGCCATCTGCCCGTCATGGGCCACCGTCAACCAGTCGGCGCAGAGGAGTAAAAACAGTTGGTTAAAAGCACCTTGTCAAGGGGCTCTGGATAGCTCGGTGGGTTGAGCGGGCGCCATCCACAGAGCCTCATGCAGGTTCAAATCTCGGCCTGTCGCTCTTTCCTGTGTCTTCCCCCCTCTCTCTGTATTCCCATTTCCTGTACACCTACTTTGAATAAAGGCCACTAGTGCCAAATACGTCTCAAAAAACCTCAGTTTAAGCCCAGTTTCTTGCAAAATAGTGACAGAAAATCATTATCTTTGTGCAACTGGAGAGACAACTTATTTCTCTCAATCATCTTTTCTCACCAAGATAGAAGGAGATGATAATAAACTTTGGGGAAAAGCCGCCAGTCTTGTCTCTTCTTATTATCCCTGACTAGGTAGAAGGAAGCTTGTTTTCAGCACCATTTTGGAGAATACGCTGATCATTGATCCCCATGTCAACGTAGTATGTAAGAAAACCAACCCGTGTACACACTGTTGGTGGCAAGTGCCACTCTTTTTATGTCAATCAGACTTTTATGAGAACGTTTTATTGAATAAGTTCTTACATTTTCCATTTCTTGTTTTGATGGTTTGGATCACTTTCCATCAAAAAATAGGAAAAGACTGCAGAACATTGTGAAAGGAGTGCTGTAAAGTTGCTTGAATAACCCTCTCTGACCTTCCTCACCTCTATAATGTTGAAGTTTAAAACGATATTAAGCGCCGACTTGATCCATCCACTCTGCAGGGACTTTGAGCTCGAAGACTTGGACAGCCAATAGCAGAACAGAGGCTGAAAAATTCACCTGCTCCTGCAATTGCTTATATGTTTTTAGGTTTATTTTAATAAAACAAGTTTTCAAATTAACATTTAAAGGGTTAAAACCTTGAAAATTATTGAACATTTGGTAGTTTTGAGCAGAGCTGAAGGTTTAAGACATAAATGCAGGAAAAAGATATTGTTATAACCGAAATTCTTTCCACAGCCATAATAGCCACCAAATGACAAAAATGTCCAAATATGGCTTAAATGATGCTTTGTGAGCGAGTTTCACCATTGTTGATCTGTGAAATGGTGCTGTACAATGATCCCTAGCTGTTCAAAAAACATCCAAGACGGGAGTCCAAAATTACTTTGGGGGTCTTTTCACTGATGGTAGGAATAGGTGACTGCAGGAGCTGGACAGCTCCTCAAAAACCAGGCAAATATTCCTTCAAATGAATCTGAAACTGATATTTAGACATGATCAAACTCCTTTCTGTTGCATTTAATGATTCATTGTTGAGGAATTGTTTGCTAAACCAATACAAAATCAGAGTTTTTGCAGAGGAACCCTTCTTGTTCTCTCCGTGAGAAGATATTAGACGTGAAAATTAACAGCTCTTGTCCACAAGGCCTCTTTAACGCGACTGTATCCCAGTAGCACAGGAAGACTCTCGAGTTGCACTATCAACAGCATTAAATATTTAATCATGTCTGTCACAGGATCTCACTTTTGACATTGACATCAACCTCTACACGATGAGTTGGCAAGTGTTTCTATTACACAGCCTCTCATGCTCCAAGCACGGCGACTCTTCCTCAAGCACCTCACCTACAGATCAAGTATTCTCCAGCTCAGTCGCGGCTCGACGTGCAAATAAAGAGCCAACACTGGCGCCCTGTGACTAATTTATCACTTTCCCAGTGATGATCAAAACTCAGAAAGGCCAAGAAGTAGGACGTAAGCGGTGCAAAGACGCCTGGAGACGACTCCCATGAATTCTCCGAGGGTTTTTCTGCTTCGCTGTCACCTGAGCAACCGCCTTGGCGACAAACTTCACACTGAGCATCAGGGATTCTGGGGCCGATCCCAGCGGCGCTGCCGCTGTAAATAGCGAGCTTCTCTCCCTTGTGTACTTGTTCCTGTTGTTAGTTTTACTGTGGAAAAGGGAGTCAAAAGGTTGCAAGATAATAAGTCTTCACCAAGAGAGAGAGAGCGAGAACAGTGGCTGCACACAACAAGACAGTTCTCTGGAAAGCAGAGCACCATTAAAATGCAAGGCATCCTGGGGTTAACCTGCTTGCACAGCTTTCTCATTCCTCGTTTTTTAAAGCATACCAAAGGGATAAACATTTTTTTCTAATTTATGAACATTTATTTGCCCTATTTTCTAAGCTTATTATGTTTTATTCATTTTGATTTCAATAATCCCATTGTTTTGCTTCACAATGCGATTTACATTGCAAATGAGGAGTCTGGTGGAGCCATTTTTCCTGGATTTGACAGCAATCACGCCCCTCATATATGGCAGTGTCTAAATCCTCTTCATTTTTTAATTACACCTCCACCAGTTCAATATCATGGCCTGATTAAAACATTAGAAGGCCCGGGTTCAGCAGTAATTACAGATTAGGTGGCCAGGGATGTGCACAGTAAATTATTTTATTTCAAGAACATAGCCACACACCTACCAAACGCATCGCAGTGAATAATTTAACAGCACCTATCTGTTCTAGAGGAGAGGTTTAATGGGTAATTTTAGTAAGCCCCGCTGGACATTATATTGTCTAGGAGTGAGTTAACGTCCTCTGCTGAACTGAGTGGGAGCCGAGCTTGTGCTTGCTCTTGTGGGAAAAGCAGTACAACGGATTCATCCAAAGCTTCTTTATGTTATCAAAATATTATTGTACCGATTTTACTAAATAAAAAAAATATATAATATTTTCAACTACTGCGGACTAGAGCCCAAGTGTTACTGGGGAAAGGAAACAATATGTGAAATCCTTGCAAATGTCTCAGCTTCTAAGTTGCTAAAATAAAAAAACTTGTTGCATCTAACCCGACAGCACAGAAATGACTACAATTTTAAGCCTCATTGAATACACTCAATACATATTCACATTTTTAATGGAAAAACTAAGTGAGTCCTTGAAAATAATAGCTGGTTCAACCTCCTTTTGGCAGCCACGACCTCAAGCCAGCGTTGTCATGGTAATAATCTTCATTGGGAACGATCTTCATCGGGAACGTTTAACCCTCTCTCATTGCAGAAATGCTGCAGCTCAGACACATGCATCCCTGGTGTGAACAACCTTCTTGAGGTCTGTCTATTTCAGTATTTTGTAGTTAATTTTCCTCTCAATGCGGCAGCAAAGCAAACCAAAATCACGATGCTCCCTCCACCGTGCTTCATAGCCGGGATGATGTTTTGTTGTTGCTACATGTGCTGACTTATTTTTTTATTCTTTTATCGCCAGGGTGCTCGTTTATCATCAGGCGTACATCAATGATTTCATGGAGAGCAGCAGCTTCCTCGATAGTGTTTTGTCATGGACACCCAGCTTAAAGGAGCATGAGGCAGGATTGTGCAGGATTATGAAAAAAATTTGTATACGTTTTAACGTTTCTAGTAATAATGCCAGATGAAGCGTTCCAAACTAAAAAGAATGAGCCCTCTAGCGTATCTCTCCGTTGCCTTGAACAGGCTGTGTGCTGCAAAATGTGCTGCAATTGTGCGGCCGAATTTCCCGCGCTGTCCTGATGATGTGACGTCACATGACGCTGCATGCACGGTCTCCCCGTTCTCCCGTGCCGGCTTCACTGTTGGCTGCAGTACCCCCGACGGCCGTCGTGGTGAAGGGTGGCGCTAATGAGTCTCATTTCTTAAAAGGAGCCTCATGCTCCTTTAATCAATGATTTTTGGTTAGTGGAATCATGAAAGGAGAAGTTCCCCAGTTCCAGTGATGTCTTCAAGCCTTTAGCTGTTACTTATGAGTTCTTCTTCACCTTGGCTCAACACCCATTTCTAGATAGAGCAGCCCCAGAACTAAACAGACTCCATTTACTGATGGTTAGTTAAATTGTGGACAGATAGATGCATAAACACGCTCCGATTACTTTGTATCCCTCTCCAGGCTTATGCAGGTAAACTACTCTGGATGCCATGTCTGAAGAGATGTCCTTTTAGTGATGCATGGACGCTCAGGAAGTAGAGCGGTTATCTGCTAATCAGAAGGTCAGTGGCTCAAATCTCATGCTATTTCAGGCCTGAGGTGCTTTTATTTTGTATTTTGCCAGACCCTTTGCTAATGTGTATGCTATATAACAAACCTTTTCTTTTTCTTTTAAGGGTCTGGGTGAGGACCGCAGGCTCCGTGTATGTGACAGCTGCTCAACCAAGTGTGGTTTCAACACCCCCGATGATGCTATTTTTACTATTACTATTTTAATTGGCCTTACTAATAAGTATTTTTTCTTAAGCAGACTCAGCTATTTAGGCTGAGTACAGTGTGTTTTCTTCACAGTGTCCGTATGAAAATGCTCGCTTTCAACTATCAAACGTTGCCATAAGTTCTGCTGTTGATTTCCTTTGATCAGACTTCACAAAACATTGAAGTAATCTCTGATCATGATTATTTTTTGATCACATTCCTGCCTTGAAGATGATAATTCACAGCTATACTTCCAGATTTTAAAAGCACGTTGAACAGTTCTGAACCCAGGTTTATCGCTTACAGCAATCTCCTAAGATCTTTTTTTTTTCTTTTTGCTAGCTGCAGATCAATAATTTGACCCTTCATAAAAAAAAAAAAACACTTCTTGCATCATTTCCACAATCATAGTACACGTATTTTACCACGGTTGTTTAAGGAATGAGAAGCTTCTCACTGCTTCAATTAAGGTTAAAAATAACTTTTTGACAGCTGAAATATATAAATCACTGTAGTACGTTTCCAAACGTGATTTCTTAGTTAAAGGAATGTGGTGGAGTTTAAACAACCGTGGGTCTATTTTTAGATGTTCAGGAGCGTAACCTTTTTCGTTAGGGTCCGAAGAGATTTGAATCAAAGCTGTTCTGAGTGAAAACACTTGGCACAATTGATTTGCGTCAATATAAACTGCTGTTTAAAAACTCTATGAAGGAATCAGAATTCCACTCAAATGATATTGTGGATATGGTCTTCACTGAAAAACCAGAGGAACTTTAACTTAGTATGTACAAAAAGTGTTTATCCTGGTGTCTACTTCTGCTTCTTTTGTCATAAATATGTAAGTATTGATGCGGTTGGGAGTGTGAGTATGCATGGTTGTTTGTCTGTATATGTGGTCCAGCGATAGACTGGGTGTTCCCCCGCCTCTCGCGTGTGATTAGCTGGGAATGGCTCCAGCAGACGTCCATGACCCTGCAAAGGATAAAGCGGGTACAGAAAAAGGATGGGTGGATGATGTGGTTGGATGGGAGTTTGCACGACATACTGGACTAGACTTGTACAAACTTATGAAAACATGGTTGGGACCAGAGTTATTATAGTTAAAGGAAAACTAAGACTAATAGTGAAAAAAACCCAGTTAAGTGAAATGAAAAACTAAAACTAAATAAAAACTAAAATGAACAAAACAGCACTAACTGAAACGAAATAGAATTGCAGGTAAAATGAACTTTGTTTTCATCTCTGTTTTGTGCTTTTTTGATGTTAACTGATTCATCTTTTTAATTATGAATCTTTTTTTTCTCATTTGAATTATTCAAAAGAAAGAATAAAGGATTTTTTGTCCAGTATGGCCACTGTTGATGATTCTTTCATCCCAGATTTTTTTTGTCCATCTTTAAGTCAATACCTCAAAAACTCAAACGAAACTAAAACTAACCAATTTTTCAAAACTAAACTTAAAGTACTGATGCGCTTTTTCAACTAACTAAAGCAAAACTAAAATAGTCAAAAAAACTGAAAAACAAAATAGCAATAAAAACCATGAAAAAATTAAAAACTATTATACCTCTGGTTGGGACCAGAAGTTCTACCTGCACTGTTTTTTCTCTTCTTGTGTCATTCAGGTATTTTCCCTCCTTAAAGAACCTGCAGAAATACTTTCTCTCATTTAGAACATGATTACACAGTAGGTTGTAGACAACGGAACTACAAAAAGGAGCTATATTTGATGACTGCTCCATAGCCTGACTGTCATTAACTCAGCAGGGCCTCCGACATAAAAAACACTGGTTTGACCTCAAGCCTTTGTGATTCTGCTCTGAGAGAGAGCGATCAAAGTAACAATGAACTCCTTCCAGCTCTTGAAAGGTTCATATTTTCAGCAGTATGCAGAAAATATGCATATGTTCAAGCAAATTTAACTGACTAAAATGTAATTGTCTTCATAGAAAGTGACTTGATTATTTGCTTTGTGATTATGATTCGTAACTATGCACCTTTTCAACATGAAGACAACTTCGATAATGCGAGGAAGAATGGGATGTTGTTGACGTTTCGACTCATCTTACGATGAAAGCGCAATCTACCACATTTTCAGCTGCCAATTCCTTATCTCTGTGGAGCCATAAAACTGGAGCGCCATAAAAGCAGAAGCAGCGGCAACATGTGGCCTATATACGTCAGCAAAAGACAGTGAGAGATGAGAGGAGCCGCTTTGATCTCGCTCTTTAGCTCAGCACCTGGAATCAGGACGAGTTTAAGGGTGGAAGAATGAAAAGAAGCCTCTTACAGATAAACGCCACTAACTGTCACTTACCATCACACTACTTAATCTTTGTAAAATGCCCCCAACACAAAAGGCTTTCAATATATTTATAGCTTCTCTGGGAAAGTGCTCACACAAAAAGTTAAATATCACGCTACCCCCGCTTTGCAGGAGATTGACTATAAAAAGGACATTTAGCTAAAAGCTTCCTGCTGAAACCACATCTGAGGGAGTTTTTACCTCATTTTCAGAGCTCAGGACCAGATGACTATTTGTCATGTTCTGATATGTAAAACCTGTGAACGGAAGTAAAATCTACTTTCTTTTTCAAATGGAAAATATATTTATAACTCATTTGGAGCTTCAAAAATTGCTAAATTGCTTCAGGTGAGCAGCACTTGGGACACTTTTACAGGTGGTGTGTGTGAAAAAGTCAATAGCTCAAGAAAGCATGGTTCATATTTTTTTAAATCATCAAAATGAAAAGGCATTCTTCAACTACATTCCTGTGAAAAATCAGCCCAGTCATTCTGGAGAGATTCTGTCTTTCACGCGGGTGTGTTCAAGTCACTTAACCTTTTATTTGTAACTTTACATTTTGTTTGTCAGGAAATCTAATGTGTTTTTCCTCAACATCACAACACAGTCCTGCTCCACAATGAAGACTATTTTAGAGCAACCTGGACGTTTTTACTCCTACTGTACACTTAAAGGAAAATTCCACAGTTAAAACAACCATAGGTCTATTATTAGATCGTAGGGGGTGTGAACTTTCAATGGGAACACAAAAGACATGAACTGAAGCAGTTTTGACTCTGAAGGGTACCGGTACATACATTCCTTCAGAGGGGGCTCCTTTATAGACAAACTAGGTAATTCTAACTTTGTATGCATAGAGAAAAAAGCATAAACAGGACATTTTGTAAAGGCTGCCACTATGTTGTCATAAATTTGTGTAGGTCAACTACCGATGTGACTTAAAGTGCTGTCAATACAAACAATTGCTTCTAAGGACGGCCTATTTCGTCTTATATACTCTAAGTACCAATCCAGATCTAAGGGAAGCTGTCTGCTGTGCTCCTGGCCACCAGCCAGCCAGTCGGCATCAGTAACACTTGGCAGAAGGCCGATTCCACTGCCAGCTTGGCCCCTGTCATTGCTGGCTTTCCCCTGCAGACCCTTCAAGGCCAACCAGAGCCAGTCACTGTCAGTTAGTACAGTAAACAGCCCAAAAAGCTGTATTATCCTTAAAATAGCTTCTTAGTTCTTAATTCCCATCTCAGATATCAAGTCCACTGAAAATAATACGCAGGGCTCTAAAAGTCGCACGCATTTCCACAAGTTCACACGGTCACACGCCACACATGGCATTTCTCATGCTGAAAAACTATTAACTTCACCGCACAGATATTGCAACATCCCATCTTACAAACAAGTCAAAAGCAGACTACGCTACTGAGCGCTGAGCACTCATACAGCTCAGGGCAGCTGTCTTGAGTAACCAACCTATCGGCCAATCAGAAGGTAGGATTTTCTTGTTGCCGGGGGAGGTCTGGGTTTCAGCTTCAAGCACGCGTTCCATGAATTATTTAACATAGCATGAATATTGTGAAGAGACAATGGCCTCTACTGTTTTGTCCTTTTTTATCGAACAAATAAAACAGTGTATTTGATACAGTGGAATTAGTTCTTTCTGAAGAAGCTGGGTCCAAGGGGCACTGGGTAGAAAGCTCCCTAATTACGGTTAAAGCAGCAGAGAAGAAACTTCCCCAGAGGCGAGGAGGTTCATTTGCTTTTATTACACTGTTGCTTTATGTTCCATGCATTTCCAAAAGAAGATAAAAAAAACCCAACTTCAGGATAACCAAAGATGTTGCCTAATAAAGTTAAGCAATAGGATTTATACACAAATGTCAATTTTTCTGATGTGTAAAGTTCTGTGAACATTGTCAAAAGAGACCAAGACAGGAGTCAAAGCTACTGTGGGAGCAGGATGGTGTATCACGATAATCAAATATTCCTTCATGAAACTTAAAATGTTAATTTAACCTGTAAAAAAAGACCCTTGTGCTGCTCTAAGAGTTGCTGGTTTATGGGTGATGTTATCAAAGAGGTTATGATTCTGTTTGATGTATTTCTTGATACAAAATATCTTGACTTATTTTGGACCTTAACAAGGTGCGCTGCTGGGAATGTGGCCTGTTCTCATCAATTGTAGATTACAGCTTGAAATGTGGACATAAATCATTCAAATACATACAGATACCCGGACATATTGCATGAGGCAGAGTTTTGGATTTGCTTTCTGAGCACTATTGAGTTCACCCCCCCCCAAAAACAAAAAATCTGAATTAAACCATAACTATTTTCACACATAATGTTTACCCTTAAAAATAAAGTAGCCTCTCCAATCTGTTGCTTTTTTTATACTGCACTGTAGCTCAATCTGAAAGTATAGAGGACTATAAATTATACATGTAAAGCGTTTAAAAGCTTCTTTCTTAAACTCAGTGACATTACTCAAGTGGACAGTACTCACTATAAGTGTCTCTAAAGCTTAACCATGTGAAAGCACCTTAAGAGCATAAGTGCAGTGCAAAAATAATTTCAACAATTTGTTTCATTACATTGGTAAAACCACTTTTGACTTGTCTGGAAATGCAGCTGAATAAAATCTAGTTTCTGTCTGTCGAATTATATTGATAATTCAACATGTTCCTCATCCATGACTTGCAAAACATTGGATTCTGCTAATGAGATGGTTCTTGAAAGAGCAAATGACCTCCTTTGCTTTTTTTCTTCTTATTATTTTCCCATCAAATATTAAGCCAGCATCCCTGCCAATAATCCTAATGAAAGTCTTCCACAAATTGGCATGGCGAGCAAAGAAAACACAGCTAACTGGGTTGCCTCTGACATTGCATCTGCCAAATGTTGGCACTGAAATCAGCCGGGACTGAGAAAACTTAATCAAAGATGACACCAACTCAAGAAATCTAATTTTCAGTCCCTCATGTTTCTGCAATGGCTGTGAGGCAAAAGCGAGTATTATCAAAGGAACGCTGCAGCAAATGTTCAAATGGATTTCTGAATTGTGCACCTTCAGGTTACAATACCTTAAAATCATCTTAATTTATAACACCAGCTTATTATTTTCCAATTATGTGAATCTCAGAAGAAATGTCATCATCAAGGCTTTGCTGAAATGGAAAAAAAAAAAAGTTCTCCTCCTTTTCTTAAATAAAATAAATCAAAAGCAAAGAAGAGAATATGTATTGACGGCCTTTATCTCGAGGCCTGATCATTGCTCTGATGGAAGCAAATTAAATTCAGTGAGTTTTCAATCTAAAAGCACGATTCTCATTCGATCTGACCACACTGTGAGCAGCGCAAACACCATTACGAGAAGCAAACAACACGTACGTCGACAATCTTTAAAGGGAATCTGATTGATTTTCTCTGGAATAAGCTATTATCTATAATCAGAGGTCTTCAGAAGACAGAGTCAGCTGAGAGGACGCAGCAGAGGCGAATACACAAAATCCTTGCAATGGTTTGAGTGGAAGTTCTTTCCAATACGAGAGAAATACACTTGTCAACGACCAAATGCTTTCACTTTTTTTAGACCTTCTTGTTCAGAATTCACCTGTTAGAAGCCACAAAGTACAATTACACGACGTAGTCATCAAAAAGCAAGGGAACAGCATTTCATACTATAGTTTTTTGTTTTTGATAATTTGTTTGTATAGTTTAGGAGAGTGGGACAAAACAGAAGTAGGAGCAAATGGAAATGACCACAAAATTAAATCAGGCAGGACAGCAGAAGATCTGCAACGGAAAGATGGCATGAATGTCAACTCGATTTCAGCAAATTCAAACTCTTTTTCAGACAGCTAAAACGTGATAACAATTATTTATTACATTTTCTTCAGTTCAGTTTTCTTGAACCATTAAGTCATTTTTTGTCTTCATAAGTTAGACCTCTCTAATCTGTACACCTCCAATTTGAAGGTTTTAGTGCATTAAGGGGGGTGTTTGTGTACATTATTTTAAAGACAGGACTGTTTTTACTGTGATGAAATCAGACA